>NC_044349.1:9997068-10314568 GCF_007364275.1 Archocentrus centrarchus | reverse complement strand
CTGTTAAAAGTTTGTACCTGCTAGATTGGAAGTAGTTTTATTAAAGTAGGAAACATGCATGGAGGGATAACAATTACCATTGATTGTGAGGATGTGAGCATAAAGTGTGTTAGATATGGCAGTAGTGGTTCTATTATTAGTAGTGGTACTATTGGTTCTGGTTTTGAAATGAACAAATGAAGCACAGTATTTTTGACATATTCCAGTAATTTTAATATTCAAATTTATTCTCAGTGCATTACACCTTTGCTTGCATTTATTTGTGAAACCAGTTTGCTAAAAATCCGCTACAAATATAGACCATTTTGCTTCAGACGGGGGTGCTGCTGCTGGTGTTAAATGGAAATTCAGATGGAGCTGTAGATAAATATTTTTTCCGTGACTGTTTAGACCCATTTTTCCCTGGATATCATCTAAGATATCAGATGACCTTTCCTGCCTTGTCATTTTTTTTCTCATTTTCCCCACAACAGTGGGAGAGATGCAAAGGTGCTTTACCAGCAGCTGGAAATCAATTTATACAGTCTTGCGTTGCATGTAGGGAGAGATGGGACAGAGCAGGCCTGATATAATGACACGGCCAATTGCATTGTGTTGGGCTGCGGGGGTCAAGTGGGGTCTGAGTGTGCCACGGATGCAGGCTTTGTTCGTACGAGGGGCATTAGGGAGGAATTACACAGTGGGGTCAAATGACCCACACCCAAGAAGGCAGACAGCACCTTGGGCCCCCCAGCCCCCTCATCATCAGGCTGGGGAGATGAGAGTGACATGGGATGACACTCCAAGAGGAGGGGGTGGAGAAACACTCTGACTAAACACTTCACCTACTGATAGGTGCCATTGACCCTTCCTAAATCTCATCATCGTTGTACCCAGCGTAGGGGGAGATGGCGTGGGATTTTCTCTGACATCCCCTTCTATACCCCTTTCCCCCTTCCCATTCGGACTATCAGCTGCTGTCTCTGTCTCTCTTTTACAGGCTCACTCATTTGTATACAGACGCATAGCCCTCGATTTATTTATCTGTCTGGCAGATGTAGCGGATGTCCCCTGCTGAAGATGGCAATACTCACAGACTGATCCCCTCTAAGCCTGCTTAGCATCTCCCTGCAGATACAGTCCCTCAGCGTCTTTCAATGATTTATCAATTTATAATGTTTGTTAAGACAGCTTTGGTGTGGTCTCCCAGCGGATCAACAAGCAAAAAATGATCACATGTACCAAAATAGCTTGGAAGCCTAACACAGCTGATCTTGTTCTGTGCATTAACTTTCCTGTCACTCTCCCACATATTGTCTAAAGCAGTCATAAATGTATTATTAAGATGGTAAAGATCCTAAAAGACAATATGGAGATGGTAGAGATCTTGTAGTTTCCAAGGGAACCTGACCCTCTTACAGTCCAATGAAGTGCATAGATCTGCGGTTAAGTCATCTGACCCAGCTGACTGGTCAGTTACCTGCTTTTCCTTGTAATTACTGCACAGACAACCAAACTTTTCTCCCTTTGCTGCTCTTCAATAAATGCCAATCCATCCCTCAGACCTGCCATAACCTCTCGGCTTTCAGGCTCTGACATAACCTCTACCTATCGGTCTTCCAGAGTCCATCTGTCAAATTCACTTTGATTCATCAATATGACACATTTGCACAGGTTACTCTGAAGAAGAAGACATCTAAATCGTTATTTTGATGTCTTAATGTACAGCACCCACTTGAAAACATCATAGAATGTCTGTTTGATGCGTTACACAGAACTGTTTTGTTTTTATGTCCGTTTTTGGGGAGAAATACAAGAAAGCTGAGAACGACTGTGAAAACATGAAGAAAAAAAACTTGGAGTCGACACTTAACCGAGACACGCATACGTAACTACTGCTGCCCACCTGAACTAGGGTGCATGCAAAGGAGCTGGGAAAAAAGTTACAAAAAAAGAATTAACGAGCTAAAAGAAGATAAAAACCACAGCAGAAAAGGAGGAGATGAGAGAACGCAAGCAAATGAGAGAAAAATGAAGTAAAAGAAAGAAAGAGCAGAACGGCTCCTGTCAAGCGAGGCCCACTGCAGAGAAACACTAACTGTAGCGACAGGCTGATGAGTCAGTGTCTCTTTAAATGGCAGCTTGTCAGGCCTTCAGCTCTGAGGTGAGCTGCCGACCTGTCAGGGCCCTCACCACATTAACCAGCTGACCCTATCATCCTTAACATTGCTCCACCGCTGAGCCGTCTGTCACTAACTCTGCCATTTGGCTTTCCAGAGATCTGCCAGAGAGGGCAGGCACAGCCACCTCTTAGTGTTGTTTATTGATTTCTGACCCGCCGCTTAATAGTTTTCCCAGTCCCCCTGAATGGCTTTTGTAAGCAATAGGGTTTGTACATCTCACAGATCAATACCTTTTATATTTACAATAAAATTGAAACGGCTTCTTGGTGGGGCTCCTAGCGCTTCGGCATTTGTCATCCTTCTGCAAGGGAAAACTATGTCATTGTCTGAATTAAAACATTTATTTCTGATTAAGAGAGTGTCCTATCTCATTAATTTTCCCCTTTCCAATACAAGGGGAATGGAATCCTATTGATTTTTGTACTTTTTACACGTCTCCACTACTGGGAAGATAATTGAGAAGTTAGCCAGAATAAATGAAGTTTCTAGTCTTGCAGGGCAGCCAATACCTTGGAAATGTGAGGTGTTTTTGTGGGAGCAGGCTTTTAATTTTGTGCCAGCAGAAGACAGGGGGACTGAACAAATTGGATTAAGGCTGGGGATGGGCTGAGTTTGGAGTTCTGGCAGGCTGGTGGGCGGGTGGCCGCTGGTGTACCAACACTGTGAGTGTATGTGTGGAGGGGGATAAACTTGATATCGCAGCAGTAATAAGACTGAACACACACTGCACGCACACACCCGTTTTTACGCCATGAATATGCCTCAGAAAATGTAGATTAAAGCATCTTAAGGCCACTAATGGTAAGCTGCCTCCCCCAGCTTATTGTTGAGGTAGAATTGAAAGACAGTAATCGATGGTTGAACTGGACCTTTTAACACAGCGGGGCTCATTGATTAAGCATTATAAAATTAATGAGATTGAATTAAGTTGTGGCTGTTTTTTGTTTTGGGCTGCGGGAACCCTTGTGCTCAGAAAATATTTTAATTTTGCACACATTTTAAGTTGTTTCCTAATTTAACCAAATACCATGTCGCTCGTCCTGAAAGAGTGAGACAAATGAAGCTGATGAGAGTGGATTTGGTAATAATGAAAATGTATGAATTGTCACACAAAGACGTTTATAAGAGACTTATAAAAAAATCATTGTTAATCCATATTCTTGCTGAGAGGAAGATTCTTATTTTCTGACAGGGCTTGATGGCTTCATGGGTAAGTTTTGTTGTTGCTTAGCATCTCATAAATCTGTTTTGCTCCCTGTGACAAAGAGAAAGAGAGAAAAGTCATAGGGCTGAAATGTGGTTAAATGTTGCCCGCTCGCTGTGGCATAGCCACTGTGCAGATTTTGAGAAGCAGGGCCGTGTGGTCAGCTCCAGTTTGCACAAGCCCTGCGCAGCTGATATGGAGGTCGTGAGAGGGGTGACTGAACACAGCAATTGGACCTCACAAACACTGAAAGAGGCCAGTGTCGGCCTGTGTCTCAAACTGCCTGATCTTGCTTCAGGGACTGAGAGAAAATGTTGTCGGACTCGGAGAGGGCATCGTCCATCATGGCCCCAGCCCGCCTGTCAGCTGCCTGACTGTGGAAGAAAAGAGAAGGTGAAAGAGAGAGGAGAGAGATAGAAGCCCAGGAGTCCACCAGGAAGGCAATTGTAAGGGAAACAGGAGAAGAGCAAGAAACTAGAAAAAAAAAAAAAGAGAGAGGAAGACAAGGAGAGTATAGCCTCTGCAACCATCCACTGACTCACTGCCTGGCTTTCGGCCACAGGGACCCTGAGCTGATTCACTCCTCTGCTCCATCCCTCCATTCCTCAACTATACCACTCTGCTCTCTCTTTCCATCAAGAGTGCTTCCCTCTTCCTTCTCCATCACTACTACATCTTTCCATCTTTTGGCCCTCTGAAGCTTTACCTCGCTCTTTCTGTCCAATGATGCTTCTGTCCTTCCATCCCTCCTTCATGGACAGCTGAATGTGAGGCTGATAGGCTGTGGAGTGAGTGGGGCAGCTGCCAGCGCCCTGCAGCAGAACCATTTCTGACAGGCCACTAATTCAACCAACAGAAGACAAACCACAACCAAACACTCAGATTATAGGTCCAAAGAGGGGAGGGAAAAGTTTAGAAAATGTGAAAATGAACTGGGAAAGACAGGCATGGTGGCAGGTTTAAGATCTGGAGATCTTGCTGTTACTCCAATGATGGACTTTTAATGAAAGTCTAAAAGAGTACAGGCAAGAAGATGGACACTTGGGAAATCTGCTGTTCAGTTAAATTCAGTACAAGAACAGGATCAATTACATTACAAAATAACTGAACAAGCACCTTCAAGTAGGCATCCATATAATAATGATATCTCATTAAAAAAAAACAACAGTTAAGCAGAGTATGACACAATACATATTCACAAAATTGTACATCTTATTTGTATTCAATTTACAGCAGTGTTACTCCTTAAAATAACCATTCAGATAAAACGGCCGACATTTTTAGCCAATATACTGTACAGACAAAAATTTGAAACTTTATTCTGATATATAAAAATGTGAAAGACTGTTTAACAGAAGCTGAAATTTGAATAAAGAAAATATGAGTAACATAAAAATACAACATAAGTCTTCTGCAATAGGCCAGGCATTAAAAACCACCACACCACCCCTTTCCATTTGTTTATCTGTATAAACGTACTCATGGCCGGCCAGGAGCAGTGTTCAATGAACAGCTTAATTTGTGGATGCATTTCTATGCCTAAAGTAATCTAAGGAGGGATGCAGAAAGGTTGGGTACATTCATCACAAACACAAGCTTAACATAAGTGAAAAATTACAGGATTCCCAATGACCTTCCAACCAATCAGGCCTGGTAATTACACTCATTCATTACAAAGGAAGGGGGAGATGGAAGAATACAGAGATGACCCTTCAGGACAACAAAAATGTTTATAGATGGGAACAAAGAGGAAAATGCTAATAGCTCAGCTATCTGGCTGGATGGTCCTGAGACAATACAGAATAACAATTTCCCATCACAGGCCAACTATAACCTTTGCAGAATTTTACACGAGAATTTCTATTCATATGTCAGCATCCATTTTTGGTAAAGGATGGAAGAATGCCATTATACACTAACAACAAATTTATGCCACATTTAATTAATAAAACAATGCATTCTGTTGTAATAACATGTTTTTACTAATAGAGCCAACCCATATAGGATTTTAAGACCAATACCTATACCAATATTTAAAAATCTGATATTCTGATATATTAGCCGATATTTTTTTCTTTCTGACACACAAAACATAAACAGATCTCCCAAACTTTTTTATGTGTAGTTATTTATTTACTTGTTTACGCTCTGCTCAACTGCTTGGAACAGCTGGTTGTTGTTTTGGCAGTGTTGCCAACAGGGAAGTTGCAGAGTTCCCTCTGCTGGACAAAATGCAATGACAGCATTCATAACATGGTTGAAGAGTGTTTCTCCTGTCTCTTCTTTACTCTTCTCATTTTCATTTATTGACCGTTATAAATGTCTATATCGATAGACCAGCTGATATCAGCCTATAATAGAGCTCAACTGTGACCACCCACTTTTTAAGGGCTCTGGTCCTAGAAGTGAATTTACCATAGAGTTGAATATTGTGGGTGGAGTCGTTCTTTTCCCTCAGCATCGCAAGTAAACATGTTTGTGTTAAAACATGGTTGGCATCATACAGACTTGTGGTTTCTACAGCAGCGCGTACTGTACCATCCTTTCACAGTGTCGTTGCAAATCTGCTTTGGATGGTTACAGCATTGGGGTTCACAATCAAAATCCTTACGGAGAACGTGAATGGGATTTTTACTTCCTCAACCTCACTGTCGAGCTCAGTATCAGCCAGGCTCTAATTACATTTTGAATCACTGAATTTAAGCACACGTGTCTTTTGACTACATTTTGGCACAAATAATCTGCTTACTTTCACATGACCATGATGTGTTTGATAGAACTTCAAGTTTCTCATAATAGTAAGAAGAAAATATGGTAATTATGAAGTATCTGTAATTTTGTGATAAAATAGGGTGTTTGCATTGGTTTAAAGATTAAACATAGCATCAGATGTAGTTAGATTTGGGGAAAGTTAGGGTTCTAAGTCAAAATGACACTTATTAATCAACCACTCCTTGCTACCTGACGAATGGCTGGAGTATCTGCACTTGACTTAATAAAGCGTGTAATCTTGGAGCAATTGCTTTTCTGGATTATGGTTATGCATCATGCGTCAGTTCCGCTGCTTCATCTCATACATATTTTACTTGAACCATATTCACATCCAGCGCTTGATATTTTTTGTGCATTTTGCTTGGCTAATAGCTAAAGCACCAACAGCATGCTTATTTCCCACGCAGTAACAACACAGGGATTCCTGGCGGACTTTAAATCGAATCACCATCGTGCATAAATAGCACGACGCTCCGGCACTGAACTTTTCGATTCATTCCATTTCCCAGACGATGGTAGCGGACTGCTTTTCTCTGATTATGCAGATGATATTACTTTTTTTTTCTTTGTTGATATGTGTTTAGGTGTCATTTGCAGTGGATGATGTTCTCATTGCTCAGTTTACCGCGCCCATAATAAGATCACCTGTGGTATGAATACATTTCCCCTACTCTGCTCGTGTATTTGGATTTGCAGGATAAATGAGTTTCTCTCAGCCTCAAAGAGTGAGAGAGACAGAAAGAGCGAGAGCGGGAGAGAGAGAACACATCAAGCACGCTCTTAGATTCACTTTAGAGCTTGACACTTCGGCGCTCGGTCAGTAAATGGCTTTTCTACAGGAGGAGGTGGGATAGGGGGTTGTGTGTGCATATGTGTGTGTGTGTGTGTTTTTGCATCAACATCTGTGTCTCTTTGAGTGTATAGGTGTAACTGCAAGACTGTATGTGTATTTTCTCATGTTTGGGTGTGTCTTTCATAAGTGTGTTTGTATCAATGTGTGTGTGTCACAGAGAAGCTGAATTTTACAGCCACATCTACATCCATTCGCCCTCTTTGTATTCCACCCTGCTGCCAAAGAACAGGCCTCAGCTGTCATTATTCCCTGTCCATCCACAGAGAAGTTATAGTTGGCAAAAAACCCATCAGGTGGGCAGGACAACGGATAATTGAGGTGATGATCGGAGCTGTTCAAAGACAATTGATAGTGATGGAGACAGGGGGAGTGGGGAGCTGAGCTGGCTGCCCGGGCTCTCTGGGGGCTCGGGGAGCGCTAGAACAGAATGTGGAATAACACATAGCACAGACACTGCTGTTTATTATTTTCCTTCTTCACAGATAATGAAATATTACACCTTACACCAAATAAAATGGATATTTTTGTAATTTATTCACAGAAAAATCAAGATTTTTCTTCCTTTCCTGACAACTGCGGAACAGTATGCGCAGGCCCAGGGACCACCTTGGGCTTTATTAATAACCCAAATCCCCTCTGCCAAGCCTACCTCAATCATACAGCAACATATTGAACTAGCAGAAAAAGCCATGACCTGAACATCATATTTCCACCTGCTCCAATCCTAGTGACAAGTTGCCAAACTTCAAAATCCCCCAGAAAACCCAGTTAAGGAAAAGCAAGTTGTAAAGGCGTTTTTCATAAGCCGAGGGACAAGGGGGAACAAATGGAGGTTATTACTTTCCTCTTCCATTCCAAATAGCCCCCTACTGTCTGGCTGAAATAGGCCTGGCAGAAAAAATGTCTTAATATCTCACATCAATACCTGACATCATACTCTGGATTTTTCTATTACCCACTGGCATCTTTTTTTATTCTTTTTTTGGTTCTCCATTTTTCTTTGCCCACACGCAAATGTTATCACCTAAATGTCACCAATTGTGTACATATAAAAATCAGCCCATAATGTTAACACATCTGCAAATTGGCTAGTTTCAGGAACATGTATCCTTAGAAGTCCTTGGATGCCTTTGCTGAAAACTTTGGATTCTGCCAGCAAACCCAGCCGCGTGTTTCTGAAGCATGCTGGCTTTACCTGACTTGTATGCAGGTGTCGCGATTCCATGAATCGATAGGTGGTTTGACTCCAAGTGTGCAATATCAATAACTCCATCACATGTATAGTGACACTTCACACTGGAAAAAGGCGCGCACATAAATGCACACAACACTCAAGTTAAGCAGGCATTGTATCAATAACGCTCTCGGATGTACGTGGAGGCACACGCACTGTCACACACACATTCGCGTGGTCTCACACATACACACACACACACACACACACACACACACCGTCACACACACGCTGTCACACAAAGACACTGTATCGATAACTCAATATTTCAGGTGTCAGTCTTGTGTGGCGTGCCATGCCCTCCGAGTGGCGGGAGGAGAAAGGAGGTTGGCAGCAGAGGACGGGGGGGGGACATTCCCTGACAAGGCCGTCACGCCTCTCAATACCTCCACTCGGCCTGTCATTAGCTTCTGCATGAGTGTGTGTGAACTTCTGACTTGAGGTGGCATCGTCAGCAACTATCACTTATACCTCCCTCCGCCTAATTTTCACCCCAACTTGAATTCATGCGCATACGCCTTGTCGTTTCAACATTCTGCAGACTACACCTCAAAGCTGGCTTATCTGGGAGGGCTATCTACACTCCCCCTAACTCCCACCCAACTGCACAATCCTCCACCAGTTTCTGAGTATTGACCCAAGCTGTCACCCTGGCAGGCACCCCTGACCCCCCTCAGCGGCAGGGGATCCATGATGGGGACGTAGGTTCAAATGATTTTCCTGTAGCTTTAGCTGTCCTGTTTTCCCAGTGAGCTGATTGCTAATGACAACATTAGAAAGGGGCATAATGGAGATTCCAAAAACAATTTGCCTGTCTGCAGAAGTTACAAAAGGGTGATGAATGATTTAGTTGTTTGTCTATACACATACTGTAATGTTAAAACAAGGTCAAGAAAATATCCGGTGCTTGAAGACTATGGGATTCTGTGGATGGTAAAGCTTGGAGCATCTGATTATGTCCCCGGTGTTGAGGTATTATGTTTTGGGGCTACCTGTCCATCCTTCTGCTATCTCAGGAATGCCCTGACAAATTTGGCCCAAAGGTCCACTTGGATTTGAGGATGAAGCGACAAGCATTTGGACAGCAAACATGTGACCTCTCAAAATATGTTTTGGCCACAACTTAAGAATACATGGACTTGTTATAGTAAATATTTAACAGGATAAATGAAGAAGTGATAGCATTATATATATAAATATAAAAGGTCAAAGATTAGCTTGATTGTGACATCACAAATTCTGCAAAAACAGTTTTCTGGCTGTTGTTCAATGTTATAACTCAGGAACAGAAGACGATGTGGACTGCAACCAGACTGATTGGCGGTCATCAGAAGGCAAACAAATACTGTGATGTAATGACTGAGCCTTGTTATTCACTCACAATAAAAATGCTTCTGTGACTCCAGAGGCACAGAAGTTGTATGAATCTGGATTCTATTTCATCAGCCATTTTTTATTTCATGCCGTCTCTCTGCTGTCTACGTTCAGAGAGAATGCAAGAAATTAAAAAACAGCACTTAACTGCTGTAATGAAAAACACTGTAACTCTGAGAGGGTCAAAAATACACTCAAAGAACAAATTTTTGCTTTAAAACGTCACTGAAAAAAATGGAACATGCAGAGGCTGAAGCAAAAGCCTGTCTGATGATAATAAAACAGCCTCCGCGGTCTTTTATCTTGCACCTTGAGGATTAATGCTAATGTAAGTTTCTCTCTCAGCGCAACCAATAACATCCTGCCAAATATCCTAAAAAAGGATCCCCAGAGCACCCCTGATTCTCCTCCATTACAGGCCTTATAATACCTGCCTGAGATATATGTATTTATGTGGCAGGAAATAACATTAGAGTGAATTGCCATAACAACTTTATAAATCAGGCAGGCAGAGGGATGGCAGGTGCAGGAGAGAGAGGGGGAGAGAGGCAGTGCCAAGGTGGCAGTAATGCTGATGAGAGGAATCTGAGATGGCATTCATCACTGCTGTGGAGCTTGACATAACATTGTCAAGAAAATGGGTTAAATCCTGCTCTGCTGTACTCGGTGCAGCACCCTTCCCCAGAACATGGGATCTTCACCACCTAAATAATGGTTCAAAAGGCACCAACACAACCTTTGCTGAACTTACTGGTCCTGCGGGTCGTCCTATTTCTCCATTCATCCAGTCAAACAACAGAGCCATCCCCATTAATCAAAAGTTACAAACAGACTTCTCTGTGTCATAACTCTCACGATGGGCTTTTCTGTTGATTGATTCCTATACACACATACTGTCTGATTACCATAATGTGTTCTTGTGGCAAAAATTCTGGCAGCAGCAGTGAGTGAGGGTGGGGGTTGATGAGGTGGTGATGTTGGTAGGGGTTTTAGGGGGGAGGTCGGGTGGCGGGGGGGGGGGGGGGGGGGGGGGGGGGGGGGGGGGGCTGTTTCGACGCGAGCAAGAAGTAAATAACAAATGGCCCAGACCCCACCTCATCCGGGGTGATTTCAATCCAATGTTCCATCATAGCTAGTGGAGAGAGGCGAGTGTTTGGAGGTTTGGGCTATCAATTACAGATATGTGTAGGCAGGCAGACACTATCATTTCACTGATTGTCACCAGTCCACCGCAGTGACATCAGGAAGTGATTCATCAGTCTATTTTCTGTGACATTCAGAGAAAGATGACATGCTAGGGTCTGTGAAATTATGGGGCATCCTGAAAGAAGGGCTCTTTAACATGCTTGGGGGGCAAACACATTCTAATGCAGACATTTAACCTCTCTGCGCCTGCAATTGCTCTTAAATGACTCGGACCATTCATTCATTTTAGCCAGAAAGGCTGGCTGCAGATGAAACTATCAGTACTATTTGTTCACCAGAGTGTCAAAAAGTTGACAATCGAGTAAATCTGTGACACTAGAAACTCTGAAAAGTTTTTCGTTGCTTATTAGTATTAGAGCCTGACTGATATATCAGGAGGGGCAAAATTAGCTGCTGGCCGATATTTCAGTATTGGCAAGTGGTGGTAAACTCGGACCATTTTATGGACTCGGGTTAAGGGTTTCTGGTAAGTCCGCTACTCCGCTGTCCGCTCTCACTCACTCGCCTTTTGTACTTAGCAGCAGCCAGTCAGAGGACTCATATGAACCGCGTTAAAGGAGACTTCAGATTCGTGATTCATGATTCAGTAGGAAGATTTGACTCATTAACCTGGGTGATTCAGGAACCAGCCAGCACTAGTATCGGTATCTATAACAGCCAATAAATGGAAATGAAATACTTAAAGACAGGAGAAACACCCTTCAACCATGTTGTGAGTGTTATTACTGCATAGTTTGACTACCACACAGAAACACATCAGAAACACAACAACTAGCCAATCCGAGCAGAGCTGGGCAGTGCGTAAACAAGTAATCCACAACTTGTTGTGACAGTTGATCCAGATTGTTTCTAAACTGCATTGTCATACTACCTGAGTAATGACTCATATTTAAAGTTTTTTATGTGTAAATGACTACACATAAAAAAATGTTAGCGAAATCTGTTTATGTTTCATGTGTTTGAAATAAAAATATATAACTCCAGATATATCGAGTTTTTAAATCACAAAATATCAGTATTCATATTCTATTATATAATAATATAATAACAGTAATAATAATAATAATTATTATTATTATTATTACAAAAATAATCATTATGGGGCTACTAAATAGAAAATATGTTTTCATTACAATAATAATGTACAGTACAAGCAAAAGTACTGCAAACACAAAACAATACTAAAGTTAACAGACATATACTGTAATTGTGGGGTAACTTTCTAACCATTATTAATTAAGAGTAATTCCACTGTGATGCTGCCCAATAATTAAAAACAAGAAAATGTAATAGTTACAATGGGAAAGCTTTTATTGTCTTCATATTCCCTCCAAAGATGCATAACAAGCTGAAATAATTTATCTACCCTCTTTTATGAACTGTGTGGCTATCTTTTTAATATCTGTATTTGTAGTGAACAGCTTGCAAATGTATAAGCCTCTGATTTCCACAACATTGTTATTTACAAATTTTGGTTGTTTTACAAAAATGACAGAATTCTTCCAGAGGCTGGAGCTGAAAATGACAGTTTTTCTTACATGCCTATTGGTTATTTTCTTTATAATTCCACAAAAATATCTATGACACAAAGCACAAATAGCTTATTTTTATCCAAACAACAGTGAAAAACGTGAAGTTATCCACTTTGATATTTATATTGAGTAGCTTAATATCAAAGTGAATAAAAATAATATAATTTATTGTTTGACAGATGAGGTAATGTTTTTACTGTGGTGGCCCACACAGCTGCACAGACACAAAGGAAACCGAGGAATATGTCACATGCCTCGCCTCTCTCAGGTCATCCTTCCTCAGAGATTCATACCAAGTTGGTGGTAAGCACAGATGATACCAGCAGGCCAAACTTTAGTCCTCCCTATTGCAATTGTGTCTGTGAGCAGTGACTCTATCAATCTGCTGGCGGTTGGGAAGATTGCCTAATCCGGTAGCCAAGGGACTCTTATCATCAGTCTGCCTCTTCATTGTGCGTGTGTGTGTGTGTGTGTGTGTGTGTGTGTGTGCGTGTGTGCATGCACACACGTGCGCGTATGTGTGTGTGTGTGTGTGTGAGTGAGAGAGAGAGAGTTTGTATGTGTGTGACCACCCCAAGCTTCATTGGTGGGAAATGTATGTAGTGCGCTTCTGCTTAACATTATCACCCTCATTTGTAAACACAGTCATCCATCAGGCGCCGGCCCCCCACTTATCCAAACAGATGAAGAAGGTGTATGTTCTTATAATTTGCTCTCATCTCAGAGAGAGACAGAATAATAATAATCTCTCCCTGATGTACAGTTGCCCCCTCTTCCTCCTCCTCCTCCTTTTTTTTCCTCCATCCACTTTCATTCTCTCCTCTTTCTCTCTGGCTTGCGGATGGTGTATTAATGAAGCGGCCTAATTTGACACCCTGCCGCAGTGTAATGGATTAAAATGCAACAGTGCCATCCGTCTGCCAGCCACAAATAAAGCATGCAATATAAATATTGTAATTCGTACCTATGATAGGAATCATCGTGCCACCTCTTGCCGATGTGATAATAATCTTAACTTGCTGATGTATTGCAGATTGGAAAACTCTATATGCCTGCATGTTTGTGTGTGTGTGTGTGTGTGTGTGTGTGTGTTTGTGTGTGTGTGTGTGTGTGTGTGTGTGTGTTAGAATTTATGCTTGTTCTGCAAATAATGTCCATAAGTCAATGAACATCCACCTCTTATTGAAAACTGCTAACTTTTTTGTTTTCCAATCTTCTGCTGCATATCATTTGTAGCGAGTCATTTAATAAACACATTTAGTATAGGGTTTGTTATTAATATTAATCACTCATTGAATATCAGTAATATTTTATTCACATGATTATAGGGTTCTTTTCCCTATAGTCACACTTTTTAAACAATATCTTCAGTTTTACTTAAAATAGATCATGTCTAGTAATAGATAATCTGACAATTACTTGAGATTAAAACTGTTATTAACAAACATAATCACTTCAGCTTTGATTGTAGGAGACCAGGTTTTGTCTATTAGTTTGGCATATAGAACTGCTCTAAATACTAAAATACCCATGAGCTTGCTGTATTGATAGTGAAGTGAAATCATGAATATTTTTTCTCTGCACAAAACAGAGTTTTAAGGCTCATAGTTAACTTGCCACATGAAACAATGTACTGAGTGTACACAGGGCGACATTTGGACTATTTTAATCAAAGAATATGATGTTTTTTCCCCATAGTTCATCTTTTTAGTGGCCCATTTAACCAGTTGATTTTTATAGGAATGAATGGGGGTGTTACTTAGGGAAGAGTTCTCCCACTTGGCGACTCTATCCTATGATCACTGGTGCATTCACTGCCACTTTGTAACCACACCTCTTCTTTTCTGTTTTTCTTTTCTTTGCCTTTTTTTTAAAAATCATCATCTTCATGTTCATCACCATCATCCGCCCTTTCTCTTTAACAGCAGGTGTCTTGACTTTAACAACTCATCTTTATAAGCCTCTCAGTCTGTCAGCACTTTAGTCACGCTCTTGCAAGGAGCTTTAGTCCTCGCTCCCGATAAGAGCCGAACCATTGTGCTCCCCAGCTTTGTCTGTTGCCAAACATGGTTGACGCACTGAGATAGTCATCTGTAACAACTTCATGAATGGACCTGACAAGCTGCATGGGAAAAGATCAGCGAGGCCGTTATGGGTAGAAATGTTGTTGCCATCTGTTCAGACTCCTAGAGACCCTCAGAGATTTAGACTTCTATATCTTCATGGGCAACACACCAAGTACCTTTTTTAAATTACAGCTTAGAAACAATTGTAAAACACTTGAAATATGTAGGCAGACTCATCAGGTTTTACAGGCTGGGATCAATTACTGCAGTGTAATTTGCCTTTTTTTTTTTTAAAACTGGAATCTTCTAAAATCATCTCTTATCATCAATTAATTACTGTTTATTGGACTTATTGAATCAAGTCCTTCACCAAATCTATCGCATTGGAAACGGTTATGCACCGTCACCTAAAATCAGTCATCCTCTCAACAGTATTGTGGCAGACTATTGTATTCAGGAGTGAACCTCTTGTATAAGCACTCTTGCAAAGAGGGCCTATCCCAACCGATGCTTTCTGAATAGCAAACATCCCAGTTTCTCCATTTGCAATGTAGATGCGCGTGTGTGTTCTCGCTCTCTATTGAATTGTTTTCTTAATCGTTTCCTTTGTGCCAAGAAGTAAAGAAAACAGATTGTGTTTGAAGAGCATTGGAAGTGCCAGTGACCCCTGGTCACGACAGCAACACTAAGACTGCCAGAACAGCAGATAAAGAGCCGGCTGGGTCAACTGCTCTGTCCTTCCGTGATTGCTAGCACCAACATTTTCTTAAAGGAGACAAATTCTGTTTTGCTTCTTGCATTTTAAAGAAAAAGAACTTTTAATCTAGAATTAAAGAATTCGTGATTTTGATATAACCTTAATTTTTTTAAGGATTTGATATTATTACAGCACCATTCCTCTCATCGTTCTCTAATAAATGCCTCTGACTGAAGTCTACATGCATTAATAATTCTTCTTTTAAGTCCTTCTAATACAATCATTGAGCATCCCACCGTGTAAGCATAAGATCTCACTGAAATAGGATCCAATACGTCAAGTGCTTCTCTGCTCTAAAGAAAATGGCAAAATTCTTAACTTATAAATGCACTGGAACAATCAAAAGGCCAAAACAGTGCGTGATTGGAAAGCAATCAAATTGCCTTTCAACCCTCCGTGGCACTTTCTATTTATTAATCTGAAAATGGTTCCAAATCTTGGGGATAATGAAAATCTCTTTTATAAATATGTATGCAGTGAAGTCACAACATAAAAGGGCCCTGGTGAAAAACAGGAGGCAGCAATGCAGCTGAAGGATGAGGCACAGGCCCTGCAGAAAAGAATGTTCCCCCAGCAGAAATTGGTTTAATTAATAGGACATTTTACATAATGATTACAGTGTAATTGCACCGACTAGCAGAGTGTCATTAAATATATCCTTGCTCCTTTACAACACCCTCCAGCTAAAAATAATGAGTTACATTGAAAATCACTGTGCAACAGGTTCATAAATAACATTTAAGCCCATACAAGGCAAGTACTTATAAATAATAAATATTTGCCTTTTGTAATTGAAGAAAAAATGACTGCCTCTTTTTTTCCACCACTGCACACTGCTTTGTCCTGTTGCAGCTGTGGAAAGGAGATTTTTCCCATTTTTCCCCTCTTGTAAGTGCTGAATAATTTATTTGCTGGCTAATAGTCAACACTGTCAACACCCGGTGGTTAAAATATACCTGTGTCCAGATAAATGCAGCAGCAGGCTACAAAGCGATTATTCCCTGCTTCCAGATATTTTGTTGGATGCAGTCCCTGTATACACTGCAGTAAATCACTGACTTCCAATTACCTCCCTCCATAAAATAAGGCACATATTCAAATCAGGCCCCCAAAGAGAGACAGGGACGAGGATAACTGAACCCATGCCTAAGGCGGGGTGCTGGCTGAATGTGTGCATTCATGAGAGTGTGTATATGCGTGTGCATCTGCATGGAGGGGGTCTAATTTGTCTCATTGTGTAATGCTAATTCCATTTAACAACAGAGCCACACTGCTCACTATCCCTTTAATAGCTCTTTTATTCTGGCTGGATTCTTATGGTTTCAAAAGTTGGCTACTGAAATATTTTCATTAGTTTTTCTTCAACAAAAGAAAAAGGCAAAAGTTTCTCTTGAATGTTGCCCAAAACAGGATGAATGAGTTATGATCAAGTGCCATGATTGCAGAATTACTAAAGAGGTGGTAATTATTCTCAGGGGGTTGTTGCACTGGAAGTGGATCTATCAATCATTTTGTCTTGGAGCTTGGTGGATGTTGGCCCTGTTTAAGTCCTTGATACTGTTAGATAATTGTTTTTGCTCCTCAAAAAGGCAGCCTCTTTGGAATACAGAAAGAAAAAAAGCCTTGAAACTCTTTTGGACAGTGTTTTTTTTTTTTGTTTGTTTGTTTTTTTAAGTTTACCAAATTCAAGTTCTAATAAAAACAGAAGTTATAAGTAGAGTTTTGACTTCTTATCATTGGAGCTGTGGGATTAGTAACAGAATTCAATTTGTTTTCTCTGCACCTTTTATGACATATTTTAATATTTAGGGGAAGCATCAAGGTGTTCTTTTAGGGTTATGGTTAGGCTTCATCAAGTGTTCAGTAACAAGCTTTCCATCAGAAAAGCTTTCAGGAGTGGTGGTGGCTCAGGGGCTTTAGGTAGCACTGTAAACCTACAGTAATACATGTAGTGCAGCTGGAACAGTGGGACTGAGCAAGTACATCTCTATACAGACACACTGTTGCTGATGAGACAAGAAAGAAAGAGGCGCACAAAAGCCGGCGACTTTCTTTCTCTTTATGCTGAAAGAAGGAAATAAACGTAGGCTATGACAGGGGAGAGCACTGAATCAAAATTACTCTTGCCTACACAGAACCCAAAGATTTAGCCCACCAGAATATAACCTCATTTTCAAATACTCTGAGATTATGTGTAAAAGGGTATACAGTTGTGCTTATAAAATACATTTGCTTACTTGATACTTAATAAAAAAAAAAAAATACAGTAAGAAAGCTAGAAATGAAAATACAATGAAAGTACTATAAATTAAAATATGCTACAAAATATAATACAAAAAATACAGTAACAGTATATATACTATACTGTATACTGCTAATTAGATTAGAGTACATTAACTTTACAGTAATGTTATTGTAAATTAAATTTACAGCAACTAATGTAAATTAAGTTTACAGTAACTTTACTGTAAATGCAAATATAGCAGTAAGAAGAGTTTACAGTTACTTTAAACACTTTTTGCAGTAAATTACTGGTTTCCAGCTGCCGGCAAGTTGCTGTAAAATTTACAGCAACCTGTTCACAGCATGTGTAAACTACTTAGATATTTTAATTAATCAAAAACTAACAAGTCGATATAACTCAGAGACATTTTGCTCAACTATATTAAGTATGCTACATATTATTAACGATGTACTTAAAATGTAATATGTGAAATATCAGCTCATTATTGCCAAAGCATTGATAAGAATCATTTTCTTGGTTTTGTCACTCCAGACATAACAAACCTGATACAAAGGGTTACAATTTGACATTAGTTTGTTTTAAGTGGTCACAGACCAAAAAGGTTATGAACCAACAGTTTCATCTTTACCCAGTTCATGTCATTAAATATAATCTGTATCTCAGATAGCTGCCCCTCCCTTGGCCTGGTTCTGCTGGAGGTCTCTTCCTGTTAAAAAGGAGTTCTTCTTTCCCACCACTGCCAAGTGCTTGCTCAAAGAGGATCGTCTCATTATTGGATTTTCTAATATTGCGGGGGTTTTACCTTATAATATAAAGCAGTTTGTTGTTGTGAATTGGGGCTATATAAATAAAACTGAGTTTAATAAAATAAACTGAATTATGTAAAATTGGAACTGTACTTGTAAGATAAATAGGAGAATACAGTTCCTGATTAAACGTGCTTACTTAAACATTGATGTTAGGGCTTCTGGGAATTTATGTAAGTCAATCCAGTGTTCTTACAGCTTTGAATTTATGTACATGTGATCCCTTTAAAACACCTTTTATTTCAATGACCTCCCGCATGTTGTTTCATTACCAATCGCTCTTATCTTGGCTTCTCTCCTCCACGTCATGCTATCCGTGTTCCCATTGAACTAGCGCAGGGCGTCTGATAAATGTCTACCCAGGTATCATCATCACACATGCAGATTCCCCTCCAACGTGATTCACTTTTGATCAGCTCCTCTCTACGCTGCTGGATAAAGAACATTTAGGATGCGTTCCTTGCTGCTCGCCTCCTTGCCTCTGACTCTAATAAATACCCTGCTTTCACGCCACTCTCTCTCTCACACACACACACACACGTGCGCGTGACTAAATCCTACAGTTTCTTACCTATATTCTGACAGCAGACACTATCAATGGATTGTATTTATGCAGAATGCATCAATAACTGGTGAAACTAAGAGGCCTTGTCAGGGATGGGGAGTTGTCACAGGCACGGGAAAATGGCACGCGGTGCTCGTCTGAGCAGCAATCAGCCCATAATCTGAGTATACATCAGGCCTTTGTGACATGGAAATTTCCTGCTCCTCCGATCTCATTTTCAGATGCAGTAATCACAGGGAGAGGCGCTCAACCTCACCGAAATGTATAAATAATTTTCATTCAAACATATTAACAGTCAAAATACCAGAATCCATCATGGCGTGCGGAGAGCTTCTTAAGAAGCAATCAGGGCCTCTGCATGTGTTCTGTCTTTGGCAGCTCAGAGACAGGGCGCAGATTACTTGAGCGAGCCCTGTTTTACATAATGGCCTACCCCCTCGGTGCTTTTAAACTTTCCTGCCGATCCATTACGTTTACCGAACCCAGTTCCCTGCCCCTCTTTAATATCATGCTTCCTTGGGAAGAAGATCTGGACAAGGGTTTAAAGACCTTTTTATTAAGGCAGGTATGTGGGCCTCCATCCATCTTCCCCAACCGGCAGACACGTTTATGTTCCATGGACAGGTTATGTACCGCCATCTTAAAGAGCAAAAACTTGCCCTTTTTACTTCATTGGGGGAAAAAGGAATTTGGGAGACAAGCTGGTAGTTTTCAAGGTTATCAGGCCAGGCATAGCTTAAAGAGAAGACAAAAATACTTCTTCATGTGTATGTTTGTGTGCCACCTAACTGTGTTGAGCCTTTTTTCCAACAAATTTAAATGAAAGACAACTGTGAACCTGAATAGAGACCCCGTTTTCTACCCAACATAGTGTCATAGGTTCAACACATTTATGTCTAAAGATGTAAAATGGCACAAACCAGGCATAACACCATCTCATTAAAGCAGACCAAAATATCCCCTTTTTCATGCTAGAGGAGAAAGAGGATGTTAGCGCTATTCACAGGAGGTGAAAATTAAGGCAGTTTGAGCTTGGAAGCCACCCGAGCTTGACAGGACATGGGCTGCAGTTTTATGTCACGTCGTTTATCTGCAGTTTATATTTTCTATGACCGCATTGTCTCTTTCGAGAACCTTTGGAAAATACACAAGCTGTAAAAACGGCCACCTTTTGTCTGCATTGTACCTCACAAATGCTAATGTTTTTGTAACAGTTGCAGCCTCTTAATGATCCACATGCACTTTTGAGCAAGATATTTCTTTCCAATATTGGTTTAAATGCCTTTTCCCGAGCAGCAGATGTTGGGTCAGTGAAGGTGAAAAAAAAAAAAAAAAAAAAAAGAGGAAAATAGGAACGTAATGAAACATTCTGAAAATGGCATAAAGCTAGTGAGGGATGCCCTCATCATCAGCGATAAAGCATACTGAACCACGGCAAACACCCATGGATCACAACCCTTTTCATTACAACAGTAAGAGGATCCATACTTTCCATTTCTCACCATCAGCTTTAAACGTTAAAACCAAAACTTTGATGTAAAGTTCCATAATAAAAAGAATAATAATGGCTCTCTGTGTGCTTACTGATTAATGGGTTGGATCTTAGCAGTGTGCAGACAGACAAGAGAATATATTTTCAGAATTCTTTCAGGTAGAATTAAACTGAAAGAGAAAAACATTTTCTGAGCCTCTTTTTTTAAACAAAAGATATGATACTTGGTAGGTAAATGCTAGAGACAGACATCTTCCAGTTACACATAAAGACATTTTCATGCTCACATTGTAATTTAATTCAACATGCCTTTGTCTAAAGTTGTCTAAAGCTTAATAAATACATCTGAAAATGGACCTAAAATGCTCTTTTAGTTTAGTCTAAAGAATATTGGTTTAAAGAGAGGAAAAGAAGCTAAAAAGGCTTGTTTTAGGCAGAGGATGACCTGAGGGGCTGCAACAAGGCCTCTTATAAGATAAATAAAGATTATGTTGAACTACCCTGCTGCTGATGATCCACACTTTGCTCGTAACATGCCGGGGATGTTTCCACATTTCACAAGAGGCCAATTAAGCCACGTGACAATTTTCCATATTATAAAGTATAATAAAGAAAAAAAAAATCTTTAACACCACCCACGAATACTGCATTTAACTTAAAAAAACATAACCCTAAAAACCACTGCTAAACACCTAAAAAAACCCCAAACAACTCCCCCACACAATTTCACCTGTGGTCTTTCCTGGAACCTTTAAATTGTCTTTAGAGACCCAACAACTTGGAAAGGACAAAACAAAAAAAATGGGTGGGTGGTACATTATCAGTTACATTATTAGTTAGTTAATATATTATTAGTTACACTAGTATGGGTAATACTGTCTGCCTTACAGGCTCTATCCACCACACACTGAGCTGCTCAAGCACATGGAAGACAGAATCGCACATATATTTAAAATATTCAGCAAATAACCAATAAATATTTGCAAGTTTATGCATCTTAATGTGCAATTTTTTTTTCTTAAATTACTAACTAAAGCGCACATGTGCCTAACTGATAGTGACATTTAAAATGCTAAAACGGTGCAAGCAGCTTATTGTCACAAAGTGAACAAGGCTGGCTGTCGTTTCTGTTTTCTTTTTCTTCTCTTCCTCCCCTCTCTCTGGCCCTTTAGACTGTAAGGGCAACAAGGAATTATGACTCAGTGAAGTGCAGTGGCAAAGCCCAAGAGATTCATAGACAGTCTCAATGATAAAGTCCAGTTCAGGAAAATCACTACTAGTGCAATAAGAGCAAGAGAGGGTCACAATAAAGTTTAGTTTAATGACAAGAACAAATAACTTTAACATTTGGCTGGGGCGCTGAACTCCTTCTCTAGGATCGCATCTGATATATCAGCAAGCAACTGGCCGTGACTGCTGGGCGATTGTGCTCGCCACTCTGGCACTAGTGATGCATGCGGGGTCTTGTGGCAGGTGTCCATTTTATAGAGTTATTCAGCTGGAAATGCTGGACTCTGGCTGAGCCTTTAGATGGGGCGGAGAGGCCTGGCTAGATTATTGTTACAGCACAGCTGACATCTTCCAGTATCCTCACTGTGCAGCTATCTGGCTCTGGAACTCTACCTAACTGTTAGCCTCAGAGTAGCTCACAGCCAGAGGTGATATCAGGGCTATTTCTGCAGAGCTTGGACCTGCTCCTGAGAACAGGGCCACTTAGACACTAATGACACAGAGCAAAAGAGGAATTACAGGTGACCAGCTGCTGGTCAGTTTACTCTTTTGCAACTGCCAGCCATTAGAATTATATTAGTTCAATTCATCTATCACATTAAATGGAGATGCAGCTCAAAGTTATTTTCTTGATTAATCATTTAGTCTATAAAATCCACATCTAGGTAGGTATTAGTTAAAATGCAGATTACCAGTACAAACTCCTAAAATGTTGATGTGCTTTCCTCAAATACCCGGGGGTCCTGAGACAACAAAATATTCAGTTTTTAGTCTCCAAAAAAAAAAAAAAAAAGAGACAAAAGCAGAAAATCTTTACATTTTAGATGCTGAAAGTGGGCTAAGAAATGTGATGCATATATGAAAACATATTGCTAATTGATTCATCAATTAATAAGCCAACTGCTTTAGTTCGGATATTGAGTTACTTGAGCAAGTGACTAATTAACTAGACAGGAGCAGTTATTAATCAGCTTAAACATTTTGCTTTACAAGCTGTTCTGTCTTCTATCAGCTTGTGAACAACAAGTGCATGTGCAGTGCAATGATGAGAAAATTCTATGGATCATAACAATATTTAATTTGCAGCCACATCAACCATTGACAGGATACTTAGCCCCAGTGAGCGATGAGCACTGATGGCCCTGAGGTGCTGCAGCATGGGTCTGCTGGGCAGCTGCTGGTCTGTGGCTGGATCAGGGGGTCCAGGCTGGCTGCCATATTGTCGAAACCAGCAGGAGAGAAGGCCGCGGGGAGATGGAAAAATGGAAGACCCCGTGCATGGGCCCTGTTTCACATACTTCAAGTATAACGTGGTTAGTTGCTAGAAAACATGGTTTATAATAAATTTAGCTTAAATATTGGAATGCACAGACTTCAGCAAGCTCCCCAAAGCCTTTCAGGAACTTTTACCTGAACTCCTCTTAAGGCTAACTCTCTGAGAAACCCTCCCGTTGTGTATATGTTGTCACGTTTTTAGTTTACACGGCCTGAAAAGACCCATTCATGACAGCTATTGTTGAACGCAGGCCTCATATGCAGATCCATTTGAAGGGCCATTATCCAGAAAGAATGTGGGAGACAAAGTGAAGACAGGCTAGTGACAAATGATCAACCTGATAATAGGCTGTAAGACACACTTACCATGCTTGCAACACGGCGCACAGGACGGACGCGCCCCCTGTCGAAAACAAACAATGTGCTTCCAATTTATCATCGTTGATCCGTGTCATCATTACCCCTCTATGGCCGTGCGGACATCAACATGACAATGCAACATGCAGGGGCGGCATTAGTACGATAGATTATTATCACAGAGAATGCGGCACAAATCTCTTATGAAGCATTATAGCTGGTGTGGAGAGTAACAAACAAACAGATTGATGTTGTCCTCTCTCGAAGGAGGCAACTTGGCTGAGCGGAGACTGTGCGCGCGCGCGCGCTCGCGTGTTAGAAAGCATTGCAGGTGAAATGTTGTGCGAATTATGTACAGGTTGGGCTAATGTCGTGCCCCGGGGTCCTATTCTGTTGGCAAGCTGATTGGTGATTAGAGATATAATTAAGAGCAGCTTTGACACAGGCACAGTCCTCCACCTCCTCAAGCTCCTTTGCCCCCCCGAACACACGCATACACACTCACACTCCCCCAGCCACCCAACCCGCAAAGCCCCCCGGGCCACTTCCCATCGCTGTTTATGGTGCTTCGTCCATTATCCGACAACAAAAGGAGCCCTCAGCACACAAAAAGCCCAGCCAGCTGTGTGCCTGACATGGCGGGGAATACACAGCCCCTCTCTGGCGACAATAAAAAGAAACTTGAGTTTAAACAAAAAAAGTTACACCATATTTGCTCAGACTAACTATGATGAAAGGCAATGAAGACAAGGGATCCTCATGTAGGTATCAATATAAATATTACTGGAAGGTCAATTAATATGTAAATTAACTCCTCCATTTAATTAGCTATTTAACTATTTTCCAAGGCATGGACATATTAAATCATGCTTAAAGACCCCTCTAACTAGCCTCCTGACAATAGTGCCAGGGAGTCGTGGGCTCATAAACTACCGGCTTGACCTATAAAGAGCCCCGAGTCTGCTAATTCCATCTCAGCCTAATTTTATGACTTGCATAAAATAACCATAGTGCAGCTTTGTAGCTGTAAAGAGGATATGGGTAATAAAACGGAGCTGGGGAAAGCATCAGAAATCTCCTCTTCACTAGTGTCCTCATTTATTATTCTATTATTCTTTGCAGGGTACCGGGCTCATGTGAAAGACAAATGACCTTATTATATTAAATAATTTGTGAGGATATTAACCGTTAATCACACATAAACAGCATTTAAAAGGTATTGATTTTCCAGTGCTCTCAACAGCTTGTTAAATTTACGTCCAATAACATGATAATAGATAATCAGGTGAGCAATACTCATTTAGGGGACAGAGGAAGGGTGATGGGCTCCACTGACCCTGACTCCACCATATTTCTTTATCCCGTTCTTTCATGACCTTGCAAAAGGTGTTTGACCTTGAGCTTGTCTCAGCACAGGTCTACAGTAAATGACTGACAGTCACCATGGGAGTTCAGTGCTCGTGCTTTTGGCCAAACTTTCACGGGATGCTTTCGCTTTTAACCAAAGAGTTAACAGCATCCTCTTTTTGTCTGTGTAACATTATCTAAAATCTGAAAAAATACTGACAAATTTACTCTTGGTGGTTTTAGGCATTGGAATATTTTCTGCTAAATGGTTTATTCAGTCTGATAGTCAACAATGAGATCGGGCCTTCTTTTTTCAAAAGAATCGAGTGTACAAAAAACATGCAGTTTGAGAATATAAGACAGCAGAGGCTGCTGGGGAACGTTTGAAGTAGAGTCATCTAAATAAACATCATGTAGTGCTGCTACCTTCTGTTTGTTAAAGAGAACCACCTCACCTTTTGATACAAGTGAGAAAACTATCTTAATCAATTGAATATTGAATTCATTTTTGAGCTGAAATGCTTAGTAACATCTATTATTACAGCTATTTTTGCCAACCCATAAAAAATGTGTGAGGATTTCCTCTTTTTACTGTCTTAATTTTATATGACCGTGAACTTACAGTAATATTGATACGTGTTGATCCACGTATGCCAAATAAAGAAACCCCGCCCCTCCTCTGATGACCACAGCCCACTAAAGTCAACCTCTACTTTTTTTTATTTGTAGGATGACTGCATGAGTATAAAGGGACAAAATAAATACAGACAACAAATATGTCACAGGCTGAGTCAAACACAATATTGCACATACTGCATGTTTTAGCCTGCCGAGCCACAATGATGACCCTTCTGTATAGATGCATGAGAGGCAACAAACTTGGCCTGAAAAGTTGCTAACTGTTTCTTTGTTTCTGAAACAGCCTGACACTTCATCAGAGGCATCACTTTGTGTTTGCCACCGCTGACAGCTGTATTCTGATTTCCATGATTACTTTCTGATGCAGCTTTTCCATTCCTCTGTGTTGTGCGTGTGTGTGTGTGTGCGTGTGTGTGTGTGAGTGTCTCACAGAGAGAGAGAGAAAGAGACAGTGTGTGTATGTGATTTCTTTGTGTCTCCTGACCGCCTGCAGATACCATTTAGGTTTGAAAAGTCCTCCAAGTTGCTGTTGGGGAAGCTGACTTGCCACAATAATAAATTTGCAGCAGGTAGCAGAGAATAGCGAGTGGCATGCAAATCCGTCTTGGTGTCCCTCTGGGGCCTCGGTGCTCACTGCGGGAGAAAATGAAGCCATGCTGCTCCAAACACTGTCTCTCTTTCTCTCCTAGGCCTAAAGTTAATTTCAGTGGAGAGAGCCAAATAGGGTGTCAACTGGTCTCTTTTCTCCAGCCATATAGGCACACCGGGGCTTGTTCCAGAGATGGATATGTGAGAGGATAGACTCACACTACCTACCTGACACTGGGCCTCTTGATTCATTATGACAGGCCAATCTTTTATTAGCCTGGCCTGCGTATTCAAACCCTATCAAGTAAAAAAAGGGAAGAAGTTGAATTTTCTCTGGATGAATACAGCAGATTTATTATGCAGCGCCTCCTCCCTCCTCTGAGCCCCCCCATATACAGGCAGATAGTTATTATCCTCGTGTTTTTGACAGATCTGGTTAGCAGGCTCTTATTTGATATCCACGTTAACTGCAGCACCTAGATTGGCGGCTGTAAGTACACACAGCAATACCACTTTGCAAATGATTATTTTAAAAGAAATCCACACTGAAGAAACTTCTTTAGTGGACTCTCTGCCTCCTGGAAGGACAAGATCAAAAATGTGCCGTTTTACTATCACCAGCAGATATCAGAACAGTAAATGAATACAAGACTGGATGGCAGAGTAATTCAATTACTGTGTGGCAGTGCAGACCTGGTTTTATAGCTTGCTCTCTGCTCTGTGAGCACATCCACAGGTAAATGAACATGACAGGCAATGGTCATCTCCCCCTGTTGTTACAAGATAGCTGTTAGGCTGCCTCAGTAATAATATAAACCAGGCCTTGGGTTCCTACAGTATTTATGAGGCATAAAACAATATTTTAATTTGGTCAAAGGATTCGATTTTTTTTTTATGTCTGAGCACATATGAGCTCATGAAAACTTCAACTCCTATAATTAATGGTCTCATAAAACCGTAGTTTAAAGTGTTTTTTAAGTCAGGACTGCACAGTAAATACTCCCAACCAGATAAACACATGTAAATGTATTTATAACATGTCTACAAGTTTTTACAGTTTACTCCACACTCCTATATATAGACAGCCTGTCTATTCATTTCAAACAAACAAACAAAAAAGCATAATTGACCATCTAAGGAGGACAGCGCTCACAATAAATCGAACTCACAAAAAATTTGTGAATCGGCTTTGTGTCTCATCCCAGGCTTTCAAAAGCAATGCTCCTGTTAAATAAGCCCACGCTCTATATGACAGCAAGCTGGCTAGCCAGAGAGTCGGCACTTGAAGTGCAACTGATTCTGAGGCTCGTCTGTGACGCTTGTTGGTGGATGGATGTGCTCTGGTGTTGGGCAACAGCGGTAAACTGTATTGATCCTTATCCAGTCTCATTTTTGTAAGCAGACGGCTTTTCACGCTGTGTTTGGGTACCTTTTTGATGGCCCTGACAGCTTCTGTGGAATGCTGTCAGAGACTATTTGACAGGCTGGACGAGGTTGGGAGGAGGGGGAATCCAGGGAGAAAGAGAATGAGGAGGAGGAGGAGGAGGAGGAGGAGGAGGAATGGAGTGAGGCAAAAAAGGGAAGGTGGAGGGTATCTGTTCAGCTCAGTGCAGGCCGGTGACAATCGTTTTAGCCTTGGAATCAATTCCCTCTGTTTACAGACCATTTCACAGTCCTTTACCTGTAACATCACTTGTGTCAGTCCCATTAATACCCCAAGATATATAATGGTTGAATTAACATAATGGGTAAAGCAAGGCCCTTGGAATGTGAGCACATAGCAATTGTCAACATCTTCTCTTTACTAACCCAATTAGAGGTCATTAAGAGGCAAACATTACCAGATAATCTGAAACTGCATCCCTCCAACTTTTTTTTTTTTTACTGTCATAAAAGATAAAAGAAACTGAAATGTTAATAATCACTTGGCCACCTTAGCCATCTGCTAAGTCCACCAGTGTCTTCAGCCTTAAAGGAAATTGCTGCTGGTAACTCAGTACATGTATATTCATATCATTTTGGCCTGTATTGTTCCCACAGCTTAACACAAAGTAACACCACCTGTTGAACCTGGCTTTGCCATGCAAAAATGTATTCATATGCATGTTGGTTTGTTTTATTTTTTTATTTTAGTTGCAACGTCAATGTAGGTTTTAAGAACACAAACACTTCTCCGGGTATCTGTTTAACATATGGTATTTACTAGAAAGAAAGCAAAGTAAATAAGCAAGTATTTTAGAGGCATTCCTGTATTTATCTTAAAAGGAACTCAAACAAGAAGATTCAGAACTATGCTGTATAAAAAAGTGTATAAAATAAAGAATCACCCATTTACACTCAGTATTTTTTTCTCCTTCTATAAGCTTATAATAATTCTCAAAATTGATTCTCTATTTTTTATTTTGTTCCACTCTAATGGGTGTTTGATAGCACTGAATTATTTTATAGTCCTCCAAAATGACCACATAATTACACTGTAATTTGTGGACTACAGTGAAAAACACTCTACTTTGAAAAGTTCTAGAGGAAAAGTTTTGGGCTGTTTTTTTTTTCCAGAAGCACAAACTTGTAATATCATGACATGCAGAAAAAATCAGTTTCAGTCACAAATGGCACTGTTTTGATTACATTTATGCAGCAGATTCCCTTTAGTTCCATAAACAGTAGCTTTGTATGCACTGTCTGAGAGATTCCCCTACCCACCTTTCCCAACACTGCCTCATAACAAATTGGTCACCGCCTGGCAAGCGGGTCACTGATGCAGCCACCGTGCCTCGCCTCATGTCTGCATCAGGATGCAGCCCGCTGTCTGCAGCCCTGTTCAGTTCAGTTTTGCGGCCAGGCTGCAATGATAAGTCACCCAGCCAGCCAATATTGATTGGGGGTCCTCGAGCCTTACACAAAGGCAGGGAAGGAGGTGACTGATTGTGTTTTACAGAGAACATTATCACTCCACTCAACGCAGGAGGGCCGACAGAATTTCCTCGCCCAAGAAATGGAGACGACCACCCAGGCTGGGAGTATATGACTTGACTCACTGAAGCGCTAAGTCCAATTTGAAAGCCAAATTGTGAGGCTTAGAACAAAGGAGGAAAAAAGAGAAATGGTTACAGTGTGCGTGGTGATTTTTCTCCCTTTAGCATTGACCAGTCCATACAATACTACCCATTTTATAAAATCATAAAAGCATTAAAAAAAAATTGCTTTCTCGACGTGCTCTGCATACTCTTAGTCCACAAAGAGGAAACTCTGCCACTGTGAAACCAGGGTTTGTTCAGTTTTTACACGTCTTACTTGCTTTTTTTGTATGTAGCTGGGTTATTTAGCTCTGGACTTTGTCTGATGTACGCTACAAAGAGTCTTTATCAGAATCTGGTTTTACAAACAGGATTTGCGCCTTTGTTTGAATTTTATTTTATAACTCTGCTTACAGATTAAATGTGGTTAAGAGCTACATTACTCTAAGCTGCTCTACTCCACAATAGAATACTACAACTGATTAGAACAGCTCCAAGACCATGCTGCTGCTGACTTCCTTTACCTACTTCACCCTTTTCCTTTCCTTTCCTTTCCTCTCCTCTCCTCATTTTCCACATAAATAAAGCTTGCACTCTCCCTCAGTAATCAAGGCAAGAGTATCAGGATCTAATTGACTCACACAAGCTTCCTTATCAGCCAGGTGCAATCTGAGGCTGCTGCCGCTTAACAAGGAATTAAATATTTTTCCATGCTGCTGCCAGCACTTTAATTGATTGATGCTAAAAGTTTGGAAAATAAAAGCCTGGTACGTCGAGAGCGGCCCCGCTTTCCAGCCCCTGTTGGACCCCACAAAGAGAAGAGTACTGGATTAGAAGTGGCAGTTCACATTTTCACCCTGTCATCTCGGCCCAAGCTAGGATGCATGTGTAGGTGAGAGTGTGCGTTAATGTGTGTGTGCAGAATGTGTGTCTCCCGCTTCACATGGAGAGCAGCGCCTGAAAGACACATGTACTTGAAATAAGGGAATCAATAGAACACTTAATGAACAATTAGGAGAACAGCTGTAGGCCTGTCAGACACCCATCTGCACACAGATCTGCTCTGAGAGAGCAAGAGTGAGAGTAAGGCCTTGGTGCAACTCTCAGGCTATTGCTTCAGGGCATGTGCAACCCCCCCTTTAGCCTATCTACATCCATTTACACCTCGCTTGCTCCCTCTGCTCCAAGCTGTTAAAGCCAGGCCCAATTTAGCCAAGCAGACCTCCATCTCCTTTCATCCCTCACCTCACATTAGCAGGAGAAGCCGCTAAAGATATGGAAATGGCACAGGACATCCTTCAGGCTTGTGTCAGGGCAGGGGGGATCGATAAATTTGACAATCCATGGCATTTAATTAAAATGGCTGCCGGAAGCTAGGCAGTTTGTTTTTCTGTGTGGGACCCAGCCCGGCGTTTATTGCTCAAATGAATACATAAGCGTATTCATAAGCACCCTGTACATTAAATCCACCTCACTCTTTGAGATGAGTTGGGGAAGGGCGGGGGTGGGGGGCTTTTCAACTTTCAACGCTAAACGAGCACCCCGGACAGATGAAATTAATATCTCCACCTTTCCCCCCAGTGACTTTTAACATATTCCTGATGCATAAAGAGATATCCTTCTCAACGAGGGCACTGACAAATGAACGTCGACCAGAGTCAGCTCTCCTGATTTGCCTGTCTGTGACAGTGGCGACCTTATGTGCCAGTCAGGACGAAAAATAGTCAACAATAAGCGCACACTGACAGAGGTGTTGGATAGATAGGTTCAGCCTTCGTCTGGGTGTCTGACGTTTTTACGTGTAGATCAGCAAGTTATGACTGACAGCTATTATGGCTAACCAAGCACGGGGATTGGAGAAGAGTATCAGAGGATTGGCAAAGTCTGATAATTGACCTTGTACAGCCTCTCAGTCGTTCTTTATTAAAACTTCATTTAAAGAAGAACAACCCCGGGTGGCTGCTGCTGAAGACTCTTTATCTCCCGCTCCCTCAGTAGCTGTAATGGATTACATAGGAATCCATTATGCATTCCACACAAGAAAGAAGTAGGGCCCAAGACCTGCTTAAAAATATATTTTTAGTACTGAAAATTAATGTGTTCACACAAGCCACTGAATCATTTTAAATGTTCTTTTTTAGTATATTAGGTATATGTGTTGAAAAGACCTATATTTCAATGAGGCTGTGGGCCAGCAGTATGAGAGTAATGGGCGTGCTAATTTATTCATGATTTTAGCTGTATTATTATCTGTGTTGTTCCTTGCCGTTTTATTGTTTAATAGTATGCATTGTGTGTTTTCAAGACTGTGTGGTTGTGGAACAAAACTCACATAAACTTCTGAGCACTTAAAAAAATACCAAAGAAGAGAGAGTCTGCATGTGTGTTCTTTTAAACTAGACTCTTCTGTGCAGTCACCAGGTTTTGCACACACTCCACTGTACACACCATACCCTAGAGACTATATTTGTGTCAAGATTTATATAAGATTGTGATCCATAGAATAACTTCAAGCATTTTACCCGCTTTCATCTGCCCAGTTACTTAGAATTAAATCCTGCCAAATCCTGGAAATTCAATTTATACATTAGCCTATACAAAAAGCAGTAATTTTATGAAGTTCTGTGCATCTGTAAGTAATACAGTTATTAGTGTCTGCAGTATGGTTACTGTATTCTGCTTCCTGGACCATGATATTATGAATGCCAATTCATTCTAAAAGATGCCATTCATTTTACAATTTTCAGGAATACTTCTGTGGCTGTGACAAAAGTCAAAATCTCTACTGTAGTTTTATTGGTGATGTTTACCAGAAAATGTCACATCTTTCCGCATCTTGCAAAAAATGCTGGACTACATCCATTTTCCCAGCAGGAGCCTATCACTGTGGGAACCAAGAACCTTCTTGAAGCCACAGTGCTAACCACTACATCATCGTGCCACTATTATTGATAATACACTGCAAAATTTGGACCATAAAATTTAGTTTCGCAGCTGATTGCGAGACATGCTGCTTCCTTTATTTTTGAGCAGTGTACTCTAAGATAGAGGAGGGCTTGACCCAGCTAATATGGCAGACCTTCTCAACTAAATATTTGGACATGTCATAGCAAGTACTGCACAGGTTTTGTTGAGAATAGCTCAGTTCTTTTAATTGTCCTGCTAAACATGCACAAGACCAGAAGTGAAATTTTATTCACCTGTTAGTATTCCAGTTTGAGTCCCCTGTGCTTTTTCTGTTTTGAAAAATGCCTACCCTATCAGGAAGGTTGTTCAGTGGTGCAAATTTTCACGTCAATCAATTAAGCGCTTCACTGTGCAATTCTATTTGATTTTATCGATTCTGCTAGATTAATTGATTTGGTTCAAAGTATAACTGCTTTTCACATCTGTGTGACAGAGGCCTGAGGATATTGTGTGCTAAAGGAAATGGTATGCCCAGTAATTGAGTGGTATATGATTTAAATACATAGATTATTAGCATTTCTTGTTACTTTTTGCAATATTTATTTGTTGTGTGCATTGTTCTTAGCTCTGCTGTTGTGCTGTTTTGTCTTTTTGTCGGCCTGTCAGTCAGTTACAATAAAGCTCACTGAATTGCACTAATGTCTAATAAAGATACTATAGAAATAAAGTGACTTACTGAGTGATGTCACCATCCTGACCTTACTACCTCTGCTTCTTTCCACTCTCTCTCACTCACTCTTGCTCACACACGCACACACACACGCACACACACACACATACATATGCCCACTCGACAACTGCAGCTTTAATATTTGCCTTGGACAATGGTCCACTCATTGTCCACTCAAGAGTTTCAAAATACAGAATGATTATCATGTGTATAATTTTTTACAATTCTAATTTCTGGGGTATTAAAAGGTTAGATTGCACCATTAGGTTGACTGTGAGCACAGGTGCTGATTAAGTTGATTCACTGAGGCAATTACAGCCAGATCCCCTTTAATTACTGTGGGTTTTATTGCAACTGCGTGATAATGGTGCACAGGGCCTGCAGGAGTTTTAGATGGAGATGAGATTGCAAAGTATCACACAAAGACACAAATCTACAGGATGGAAGATGGGGATTCACACATACACATGTACACAGAGAGAGCGAGAGACTGACCTATGCACGCACACACGCACACACCCACACAACACACACACACACACACACACACACACACACACACACACACACACACACACACACACACACACACACACACACACACACACAAAACTCACTTTGCTTTCTTTCCATTAATCACTCTTAGTCATACACACACATCCACTCTACTGTATGTCATCAAGCAGAGGATTTGGGGAATTTGGGGAATACTAACAGAACAAAACTTAAAGGCTACACTATACTAAAGACAGATAGTTACAATCTAAAAGTCTGTGTGTGTGTGTGTGTGGGTGTGTGTGTGTGTGTGTGGCGGTTTATGCACTCTCTTAAATTCATAGCATGTCCTGCCACACACACAGACAGCCTGACAATCTCCTAAACTCCACTCCGCCCCATTCACACGTACACACAACACACTTGCCACCCTGCTCTACACAGGCATGCAATAAGAAACAAGTCGACAGCTACACAGCAGGCAATATCCCCTCCCTTCAGCCTCGGTGCCTGTTTCGGATGCATCTGGTTAGTAAAAGCTGACAGAGGGCTGGCCATGCCTCAAAGGAGAGCAGAATGAGGAATTTCGGCGTTCCCCCACATCACCCCTGAGATGCGAGGAACACAGGAGCGCCCCCACTCCTCCCACCCCAAACAGCCACTCACACAACTGGTGTGCTCCTAAGATGCCCTGTCACCAGGAATGGAAATGGAAAGCGGCACACACATCCGTTATCTAAATGTTAACTCCAGTGCCCTTCTTGTTGTCACAGGCGGGCAAGGTTAGCCAACACTAGGTGAGAAGCTTTGCTTTGGGCCTCCGCCACAGAAACCCCTCTCTGTTGGAAGAGAGGCAGAGTCTGATGCAAACCTACTGCAGCTTACTGCAATATTATGTGTACAGAGTGTTACTTCACCTCCACAATGCACATCATGGAGACAGAACGAAGCACAGAATTAATTTCTACATAGATCTTTTGTGTCACACGTTCAAGTTGTATTTTTTTTTTTTTGGAAACTGCACTTTTAGAAGCTTCAGTACTTCTTCGCACTGAGTGAAAGTTGCCCATTGATGCTGTTTTTAATTATTAATCACTGGCAGTTTTAATCAATAACACTCACAATATATTTCTGCTGAATTTGCCATATTTAACTAAAATAAAAAAATGAACATTTTTTTAAAACCACTTTAGTGCTTCATCAGTACCAAAAATTTTAGAGTCATAAAGTTACTATTAAAAAAATTACTATTAAAGCTTTCTAGCCTAGGATGCAAAAAAGAAACATATTCCAAACTGGAAGAATAAAAAAAAAGTGAAGAACATTTGAAGAACTAAGTATGTACTTAGGTCATGTTCATGGGGTGGAGTGCACTTAAAACCTGTGCCCTGTGTGGTGCTGATTAATCACAACATCATGACATCTATCTGGCTTCAGCCCAGAAGAGACGTATTAGGCATGCAGTGCTTCAGCACTTCTCCAGGAGCTCCTGTGAACAGGATAGATGGGGGTTGAGGGTTTAGAAGGAGAAGGGTGGAGACAAGTGGACAGTTGCATGGACAGACTTGAGACTCTGAATACGGTCTGATGCAGCGCAGGCGGTATTTACGCTCTGACGGCTGCGGGAGCCGGGTATATTTAGCCGCCTTGAGATATCGCGCTGAGATGAGATTTCAAAGTGAAGTACCTGTTTGAAGATGCATGGCATTCCACAAGGGTGGGCAAGGGCTACTGGATATAAATCTCGCACCCGTGCACCTGGTGTTAAGACAGGGAGGGAGTATGACACCTAAGATTTAGAATGTCTAACACACAACCTGTACATGTGTAAACTACAGATTCATCCATATAAATTTACACACTACTTACGAATGAAAAAGACCAGAGACATCACTTTTCATTATTAACATCCAGACAGCTACACAGACTGTGGATATTAGAGATTCACCTGTGTCTTTCCCTCTTTGTTAAATCTAATTCCCCTGAACGCTCCCCGTGTCATTCGTCATGGCCTGATTTTGCTTGGAGGAGCTTCTGGGAACCGTGAGGTTAGAAGGAACATTTTGACCCTGCGGGCCTGAGACTTAAGATTGCTTACGACACCCACCCAGTACTGTGAACGTATGTGTTTTCATGGCCTTTTTTAATTTGACAGTCGATAGTATCACCAAACTAACTCACAATGTTCTAGTTTCCTCCATCTCTCTTTAATTTTTGTTTCTTTTCAAGGAAATTGTCCAAAAGTTCAACAAAAAGGATTTTAACTGCTCATCTTGCAATCACGATCCAGCTTTCTGCTTTCAGATCCCAACTTTGGTTTGAGAGCCAAGTCCAAAAAGGTCCCCTTGTCCCTTGAGTCGCTGTAGGACAACACCTAATCAGGGGTTTACTCTAAAGTCGAGCACAATCTTAAGATATGTTGCTGATCCCTCTTTGGAGATGCACGCCACAAGCCATTTCCTCCTGTGGATGACACCAAAATAAAATCTTTATGGGGCGTCTCTGTGTCTTTATGTCCACCCCCATCCCCCTCTCTCACACACACACACACACACACACACACACACACACACACACACACACACACACACACACACACACACACACACACACACACACACACACACACACATCCGTCCATCCATCCATCTGTGGAACAGAGGAATGACTCTCTGATTCCTCTCTTTGTGAGGAATTTGCTTGGCTGCAGATTCGATTTTCAGGAATCTGCAATATCAGTGACACTTTAGGCAGCTGTGTTAAACAGTAGGGCACAGTGTGTGTGTGTCTGCATGTGTGTGATCAGTTTGCTTTGTAAAGCCACCACTTGCTTAGTGCACTTCCCCTGAGTCTCAGGGGAGTATTAATTAAATATTCATATGTCCCCTGTAAATACTTGGAGAACACAGTCAGCCCTCAGACCGCTGTGCCCCATGACACAAATGCTCTTTCATGTTTCTGAAAAAAAAAAAAAAATCCCAAATGTCCCATCACCCTCCCAATGCATCCCTCCTGTCTGTTCACCCCTTAGTCTTCCAAAGATCTTTTGCTCTTGCATATTTTATGTTCCTGCTCTGTCCAAATAGTCAGTTGCCCAGCCACTAAAAAAAAAAAAATAAATTGTCAAACACACAGATCAGACAGTGGGTCTAAATGATGCCTTTGTGCCTTGCCAGTGCTTCAGCATGGCAGAGAACAGATAGATTCCTCTTTCTGTCTCTCCATCCTAACCCTTGCCCTGTCGCCAGCACAGAAGGGACAGTTCCCTCCTTAAAAAGCATGCCTCATCATGATACAAGAATTTGTATTGTACAGGAAAACAGTCCAGCATAGCTCAAACTAAGGGGGCAACAGACAGATTATCCATGGTAACAGAGCTTTGCACACAAGGATATTTTCTTTTCCTCCACAGAGGAACACAATTGCTGCCAGTGTCACTGGGTCACATTTTTTCCGGTTCCTGGTTAATGGGCTGTAGAGATGGTTAGCACGTACGATTAGTTTTAATCTACTACATTTGACTGGGAGAGAAAGGAACTGAATACATTTCAACACACCACTGAGGTTTCTATGTAGCACTTAATCTTTTTTTTTGTCCTATGATGGCTTACAATTCCTTAAGTGGACAAAAAATCCAAACTGATTGAGAAAGAAAAAAATATTTTTGACTTTATTCAACTTTTTTTGCTCGGCAATGGTAAAACATTATAAGTTAATTTATGCCAACAGACATACAGAGCATGTGTTTAACAGTTGGGAATACTTTGCAGCCTAACACAGAGTGAACTCCCTTCGTTGGTCATGTGTAGTTATTGTGAAACTGCGCTGCAGCTTCTTACTTACTGCTAGAGAACAGAATGAAGAAAAATGAAACATAACAAAGAGCATGACATGAAATGTTAATTCCCACTTGTATGAAAATTATCTGTGGAAAAAAAAAAAAAAAGTTGAAATAATGGACTGAAGTTGTACAACAGTAGTTATATTGTTATATTGTGGACCCATGTTGCTAGTCCAAAAGGTTTCAGCAGCCTCTAGATCACAATTCCCTGAATCTGATTTAAAAGAGTCTTTTTTTTCATGCTTTGATTCATTTGCTGTTGTAAATGTGTGTGAGCCACAAAGAGGCGTTACTCCCACAGAGAATCATATTCTTAACGTTAGATTTATAACAGATAGTGCTCGGTGCTTTATAGTGCTTTTACATGGCACTGTTATCCCCTTGACATATTCTAGTCACTTTCACTGTGATGCATAACTCATTAAAAAATAATAGCAGGCAAAAACGTACAAAGTCAAGCAAACACACCATACCACCGTCACATATTATTGCTACAAGAAAGAGGTGTTCTTATTTTGATTATAAGAAATATTAACAGCGTTATGAAAACTCTCCTTCAAAGCCTTCTGCTGTTGAGATGTTCAAGATGGGCAAAGAATTCATCGTTTGATCAAATGGGGTTTTTTTTAGCAGAGAAGTTTGCTTGATAAACCTTAACTTCTCTAGTTGTAGCCCTATGATTTTTTTTTAAATCATCAAACACTGATTTCAGTCATAATTACTACTTCTACATGATGCTGTCACAGTCTTTATTCACAAAGCTACTCCTCTGGGATGTGAACTGGACCTAGTGATCATTATAAGCTAATGATTTTAGGTGCAAAATCTCAAATCTCAATAAAGTCTCCATTAACAAAAATACAATAATGGTGCAAAAATGAATAGTACTCTCCTTTACGTTCCTCATTGTTAAAATACTATATCAAAAAACCCCCCAAAAAACGTTAGGTCACTGAATTCAGCAGAGCACCAAAGGATGTTCCAAGGCTTCCTGGCATATGATTCAACATGTTCACGTTGCCAGCAAACAGAAGTCTTACCAGTTAATTGCACATTCATCTCAAATTTCTCTACAACAAAGTGTCCTGGATGCAAAAACTGTATTCGTGTAGTTCCAAAAACTTCATGAGGCTTTGGACTTCAAGGAATTTGATTAAACAGAAGAGGACGTGTGCTCTGTCTGGACTTTTAAAAAGGGCTGTCAAAGCAGCACAAAGTCTCCGACAGTGGTGACCGTCCTCCGCGGGTCACGGATGAAGGGCCACTCTCTCTTTTCAGGGTTCAGGCCTGCCGACAGGTCGTAATCTCTGCCGTGACCTTGTGCGAAAGTGAACGCAGGGTATTTCTCCTTCCCTGATGGCTGCAGCAGCTGGAACAACAAAGCAGTGTTTCGGGGCTTTGAGTTGATTTTAAGAACTTAAGATAACAATCTTCTTTCTGAAGATGCAAATTAATTAGACTACGTAGAAAGCGGTCTTCTAAGCAGATGCATGATAAGTTTAAAAAGGGAGGATTGGTTTACGACAACAAAATGACTGATGTGAGAAGTAAGAACTGAGGTAGATTTGTGGCTAAACGATGCCACCTACTGGTCAACTCCTGTTAAACTGGCAGAAATATTTGCCAGTACACTAAACAATGAATATACAGTACTATTAAAATAATAAAAAATAGCATGCAAATTGAGGAGAGAAATTGCGACAAATTGTGTAGAGTCACAATTTGATAGCAGCAGGAACTATCAAGGTGTCCTCACCCTCGACAGCTCCTGCCTGATTCTCTCATAGTCTTTAGAATTTTTGGAGTAGAAACCAATGGTACAGCTTGGGTCCATCTTGCTGAAAGGCATCTTCTTTGGCGAGGGGCAATGATACGACTAGACAAAGAGAGACAAAATACATGAAAATATTCATCAAGCTGAAGGGCCAGGTGACTGCGGGGCATACATACACTCCACGACAGCATCAACACCAAATAAGATGTATTCCGCATCACATGATGAATGAAATCCTATTTATCGGCTGTCACAGCATCCAAAAAATTTACAACTTGTCACATTGTATACCACAGCGTGCAAAAGCATAAAACAAAGTTTCTGCACAGCGCTGTGTGCTGATTTGTACGTACGGGCCCTGAAATATTAAGGCTCACGGCGCCTGATCCTATATTTGCCGTATTTCTCTTAAGTGGCAGCTTCAGTTATCTGAGCAGCAAATAAATCAGCAGACTGGGGGGGGGGTCTCTGTAATTGGACCGAGTGCTGCTTTAAGATTCATACCCTTAAGTACTAACAGCAACTATTAAATTCACATTACTGGGGCCCCCAGTCAGCTCGTCTGTGTAATTTCACATTACCTGGAGAGGGAAATCGTTGGTGCTGACATCCACAAAAGACTGACAGTAATGAGGGTCCATGTAAATCAAGCTGTCATCTGCAAGGACAAAACAAAAGACAAGTTATTCAAAAACATCCGATTATTACAAAAATGCGTTTCTCCCCAATTTCTATGCAGAGCAGCTCAAAGTCACCACGCTTAGTCTACTGTTAGGCTTGTGGTGCGTCAAATATGCCTCCCAGAAGGTTGTTGCTTTTTAATATCCACCGGGGTGGATTAAATTCTACATAATCAGATGCGTTTGTACAAGCCCATTCTTTACACCCACAAAAAGAGGTTGTCATTTAATTTTTGTGTGGGGGAATTACTTTTACAAACACGCAATTATATTCGACCATTTGCATATGATAAATGCCGCGCTGAGGTGTGCCTTGGCAGGGAGAATGTATTGCTTGTCATTTAGACATCATCCACCACTGTATTTCAAATTGGTAAAATGTAAATGCGTAAATATTGACTGCCAAGATGTACAACTGAAGGTTCCTCCTCGCTCCTGAAGGTGATGAAGAGTGGCTCACTTTGGGGCTCAGATGAAATTTAATGCATGCCTCCTATGGAAATCAATTACAGCTCACAACTTGGGAGGTTTACTTGTGATAAATGGGCGAGGTTTTGATGGGTCAGAGAGAATAAAGTAAGCCCTGCTTCACTTGCTTCCATCTCCACTCCTCTCCGTTTTCCTCACGCAAACAGGAATACATTAACTCACTTTGTCTCTTCACATAAGAAGGGTATATTATGCAAAGTAGTTTGCTATTCACACCAACCTCTTTCTGTGTGTCTTCTTTCGCTTTTCCATTACACTAACACTAACCTTGAAATCCTACAAAGTAGCAGGCCTGTTTGGGCTTCCCTCCGATGATGCCTATGCAGTACTCCAGACTCAAAATGCTCTAAATGAACACAGAAGGACAGGACAGAGAGGCACAGTCTTAGGTTTCCTACTTAAGATATTACCCCACACACACACACACACACACACACACACACACACACACACACACACACACACACACACACACACACACACACACACAATTCCAGTGACAACATCCAGTTAATTTGACTTCCTTTAATCCCCATGCACCTTTGTTCTTAAATATGAGTGAGTGTGAATGTGAGTGTAAGTGTGTGTGGGGGTAAAATCCTGTCATCACAGTCTGAACTTATTTGGCTTTTGTTTTTTTTAAACTATCCAGACCTAGGTGCATCTTTCACCTTTGCAAAGTCAAAATACTCTGGGTTTGTCTTCTCCCCTCCCAGCCTGACAGGGACGAGGATGATTACAGCTCGGCTCTCTGGGAAGGTGGAAGCATGTGCCGGCTGGTCGTTCTGTGGTAGAGGAGTGGCGTCTGGCGTCTCATCGGAGGTCTGCCCTGCTCTCGGTACCCTGTGGCAATCGACGACGTCAGCGCTGTACACTATGAAGGATCAATAACACAAAGGTCAGATGGAGGTCATTCTGTCTGCATGGTTTATCACTAAAATCCATTCGGAGGTTGTTTTTTTTTTTTTTAAATCAAGCAAACAGTAAATCATGTCTTTTTGTAGCATTCCTGATTATTGAAATAAAAATAAACAGGTTTAAACAAGAGTTACTCGAAATGGACTGAAGTGTCACCTTATGCAGTTATGCCACTATGACTTTGTTGCAGGTGTTATAAAGGTCACTTAATCTAAAAAATGAACAATAAACACTTCAATTTTTTTAAAATTACATCATTAACACCTTTTGCTTTTCATCTGTGATTACGTCTTTGCTTCAGAAACTGTAATTCCTTTAAATACATAAGTAAACAACTATTTTTTTTTAAAGGGTAAACCATCTGTACCATCTTCTCTTGCTGTGATAACGCCGCCTACTGCTGCTGCAGTTGAGCTCATTGCTTTACAAGAAGCTTTTACTTTAATTTAAATGAAACACTGAGTGACTTTATTTACATTCATTCATTCATGAGGGTTACACGACACCCAGGACAGACATACTGAAAGATCATGCCATCACCATAGCTAAGCTACCATCTGTCAAGTGCTGGTCAAAAAGAAAGTACACACGCTTTCAATAATAAGGTTTTTATGTATTAGGACATGATTTTAAAAAGAAATTATCTGGTCCTCAGCAGGTTGTAAAATTAGGTGAAAAATTAGATGAACAACAACAACACGACATACACCATGTCATTATTTATTTAACAAAAACAGTCCAAATGCAGATGCAGTGTGTGGAAAACTAAGTACATCCTTACTGCTTCCTTAAGAATTAAGAAAGTGGCAGCCATCTGATTAACTGATCATCAGCAAGTGTGAGCACCTCTATGAAAGCAGACGTTTTGGGAGTTTGCTGCTCTGGAGCATTCAGGTGTGTGTTAACACAACGCCAGGGAGGAAAGACATCAGCAATGATCTTAGAGAAGTATTTGTTGCTGCCCATCAGTCTAGGAAGGGTTAGAAGCCAATTTCCATAAAATCTGAAATTCTACAGAGAGAAAGACTGTTCACAAGTAAACAAACCACAAGACCTCTGGAACAATGTCCTTTAGACACGCAAGACCAAAGTGGAGATGTTTGGCCATAATGCACAGCACCACATTCTGAGAACCACGCACAGCATATCAGCACAGAAGCCAACTTTCAAGCACAGTGATGGAGGAGTGGTGACGTGGGCTTGTTTTGCAGCCACAGGACCTCGACGCCTCACGGTCACTGAGTCACTGACTGAAAAAGAAAAGAATGAAGGTGCTGCAATGCCCCAGTCAAAGTCTAGACCTTCATTCGACTGAAATTCCACAGCTGTACATAAACGAACGTCCTCAAACCTCAAAGAACTGAAACAACATTGTAAAGAAGAGCGGAGCAAAATTCCTCCACGACAATCTGAGAGACCGATAAAGTCATAAAAAAATGATTACTTCATGTTATTGTTGTTAAAGGTGGTTCTACAAATTATAGGATGTAATTGGTTTTTCACACGACTTTGGCTGTGTTTTTGTTAAATAAATACTGGTATGGTCTCATAGGTCATGTCTTGTTGTTTATTTGGTGTTATATTTCAATAATTTTAGAGCCTGCAAACATGTAAAACCTTAGAAATGAAAAAGGGTGTACTTTCGTTTTCATTTGACTGTACGTAACTCTTAATGGTTGAGATATACCTTTGGTAACTCGTATATGTAATGCTGATCTGCTCATAGCCTGTGGGAGGTTTTTTATTTTTCTTACTTAATAAGAATTTAAAAATAATAATAATAAATAAAATTAATAACAAAAAGCATGAACTGAAACAAAAATCTAGTGTATTAACCAAACTGTGGATCTGAAGAGTCATTACATCTGTGCAATCAATTGATTAACATCTCAGACCAAAGAAAATATTTTAAAATGCCACAGTTAAATAAGCTCAACATAAAGTGTCCATATTTCAATTTATATTCATATAAAAAGAGGAAAAATCTGCAAATTCTAATTTTTTGCACTCTCACACAAACAGCTATGTTACCGAGAAGACAAACAGCTCCCAAGTTATGGAGGTTAAAAAGAGGTCGGAGTGGGAGGTTATAGATTTGGAATGGATGTGTTTGTTGGGGAACAGACACAGTGAGACTGCTGTCACTGCTTTCCGCAGCTCCAGTCTCGCAGCAGCAAAGAAATGGTGGAAAACGAAAGATCCGCTTGGGCGCCATGCCCAGTCTCCTGCTTTATCAACAACAGGCTCATCTTTCATACCTGTGCAGTCTTGGGAGACATAGGCAGTTACGCCCGCCAAACCGGAGCCCATTGCTTCCTCGACAGCTTTCCTAAGAGAAAGAGAAAGGAAAGGACGGCAAGAAGAGGAAGCAGAAAGGGAATGAGTGAGAAAGGGAGGTTTGTATCTGAAGGTTATGGTAACTAATTAGAAATCAGGTTTCTGTTCATCATCAACTTGCAAAGTTAAATAGTGACAGATCTGTGTGTTATCCATTAAACTGGTTATGGCCTTGAAATCTATGAGTATATTTCCAATGAATTACACAGCTGTTGATAAACACTTATGGTCAGTAGCTTGTACAAATTATTATTAATTTCCTGACATACTGTTGAAATGAAGTGTTCACCACCTAATTTAAACACGGATATAGCATGTTGTACACACAAATTACATTTCTGATGACCACAAATTAATTTTGTGGAACAGCTATTCTGAGGCTTTGTAATGGGTGTACTAATTTTAATACAGCCACTTTACATATGCACAATTAAATATATATATATATATATATATATATATATATATATATATATATATATATATATATATATATATATATATATATATATATATAATATATATATATATATATATATATATATATATATATATATATATATATATATATATAGAAGGTTACTATTTATGTTTTTGTTTTTCAGAAATACAAACATTTCGGTGTAGTCTCCCTCTTCATGCTGAAATGGTTTACTGATCTCAAAAGAATATTTATTTTGTTGAATTGCTCACGTATTATTTTGTATGTATTTGTACATTTTACATATTTTAAGTCATAAATAAAAATGACTAATGTAAACATCAATCAGCAATAAAAACCTGTTAATAGCACCCTAAACAATACTTAACCAATGATGATACATTATTATGATTAAATAATTAAAAAAAAAAAAAATCAGATGGTAACAGCTGTAAGCTCAGCTCAAACTTTTAAACCTACTTGAGGATGTGTGCCACCACAGCTGGTCCATACCAGTCCCCGGCCTGTTTTCCCATTGTCAGGCCTAAGCGGACGAGCCTATGGAGGCCCAGTGGAGCCGAAGGGCAATCGCCAAACCAAGACACCAGAGTGCGGTGGTACATCTCCTTTAAATGTGCCTCTGCCTCCTCTGCAGATCCAAAGGAAGGCCCTTGGGGCTGTGATGTTGAGCTAAGTGCAGAGGGTCCAGGAGCACCTTGCAGAGAAGCTTCCAGAGAGGCCACCAGGCGTTTGGCTGCAGCGGTAGTCCATGTCTCCGTGTCTAACGGCTGGAGTGTCAGTGCCTCTGGCCAAGTCCAGTCTTTGGACAAATATAATGTGAGCAATAATCAACAACATGGTACATGGCAACAACCCAAACCACACCAACATAAAGACTGATAAAATAGAAAATTCATGTTTTGGAATGAGTTTGAACTGAAACACGTTTTTCCCCCCCAGTTCCTCATTGTTGTGCAAGTTTCACAAGCAGCAGCAGAAAATGTCTAATGGTGCTAGTATCTGCTAAGAGATGCTCTAAAAGTTACTACATTCAAGAGATCCCTTACTTTTCCAACCTCTACTGGGGTTTCTCTATCACCTTCTCAACAGCAGGATAAATTAAACTATAAAGAAACGTTGCTTCTGAGGTGTAATGTAAGTCATCTGCACTATTCTAACACAGGAAACGGATAAAGAATTCATACATCATACAGTACTTGTAGTGCAAGAACAGGCTATAGGTTTTTAAAGCCTGATATCAGGAGTAGAAAATCATAGAATCGACTCCTTTGACTAACTCTTTACGATGATCTCCGAACCTGATCGTTCAACATATCAAACTTCCATTTAGAACATTAAGAACAAAAAGTCATTCAGACCTTGAAATTAAAGGTTTTTGCCCTAAAGAGTCTGAACCATGTGTGCTTCAGTAAAAGAATAGGTGTCATTCTGTTCAATTATAAGTTTGAGTGTCCCAGTATTTCATTTTAACAGGGCCTCTGCCTTACAAACAGGGAGGGAGCTGAAGGTGGAGAGAATGGGAGTGGCCCCGGCCATAAAATGGACCAGAATAGAGTCTAACGCATTAACTAAATGACCTTGATTCAAAGTGAATCAAAGTGAAATTGATCAATAAATATCCTAAAGTGGCCATTAGTCACTTTATAGAGAAATATTTCATTAGTGACATATTTCAGATTTGACAGAAGAACAAGTTTTAAATATTGTTTTCTAAATGACTGCTTTAAACTGGCAGTCATCTCATTATGTAGACCAATAAAGTCCAGGGGCACTTGAGAGACAATAGATCTTACAAAGATATGGGGAATTCGCTTTTGATTCCTTAGATCAACTAAATAAAACGTTCTATTTTTGTTTAGAAATCAGGAAACTCTTCAAAGTTGAAATAAGCCTTGATAAAATAAGCATTAAACCAACAAAAGTTGAGTTGGCCACTCAGTGACTCACAGGGTGTGTGTGTGTGGGTAATTCAACCATATGCTTGGTGAGTGCACTTTATCTTTACCAGACAGGCTTTCTATAATGCCTGTATTTGCTGGTGGATTCAAACCCAGGTTCCTCATGTTGTGAGGCAACAGTGCTCATCACTGCAACATCATGCTGCTTGTGACCAAAGACATTTAGACAATTGACTTAAATATTACAGCTGTCTCAATCACTTTTTATAAACTCAGATTTATCTAAGATTTTTTTTTTTTTTTTTTCAGATCTTGTTGCAAGATCAGAGGTGTGTAGCTCAGCTGCAGTACCATCATCTCCCTCACCTCTTCCCAAGAAGTGCAACATAAGTCCCTGAGCCAGCATCATCTGTCCAGCCCTCAGCATACAGCCCCAGCCGCAGTCAGAGGTCAGGGTGCTTCCTGGCAGAGGAGGGAACTCTTCTCTGTAGGTGAGCCACACACGGGATGCAAAATCCTTCCGGAAAGCATCCACATCCCCCAAAACAACTTCTTCATCAGAGGGTTCAGAAGGACTCTCATCATCTGTGGCAAAGAGATGACAAGAAATTTGCAGTTTTTCATCTTGTCAATTATAATACAATAATAATTTTTACTTTCTTACTATTTCTCGCTTGTGTCTCATACCAAGTGGTTAGTGAAATTTTTCTACAAACATAATGGCTGGAGTAAAGACACTTTCCTGCTGTTCTACTCAAGGTGGCTGTCCAAACAGCATCTACTAAGATGATGATTAACAGCCTGACACAAGTTAATACTGGCGGTGAAGTTCTGGCGGTGACACACTGTATAACCTTGTTTCCAACAATGTTTCCCAATGTTGAGATGCTAGATAAATTGTTAATAAAATCAGAATAAAATGATCTGCAAATCATTTCAAAATTTAAAGTGAACGTATATTTGTGTGGGGTTTAATAATGTGTGGTTCTGTTTTTATTTATATTTTACACAATGTCCCATCTTTTGGGGAACCAGCATTGCATGTAACTTTTTTTATTACAGGGAATGCAATCAGTATAAAGGTGTGTTTTTAAAAAAAAATTTTTTAATGTAATTGCATATATTTATGCATACATGTGTGCAGCATACCTTCAGCCTTAAAATGGTAACATTTTCCCAGTAGCAGCACAGGAGAATTTCTACTGAATGACGTCTTTGGTTTGAGAGCCCAACCTGAGACACACAATAAACAGACAATATGTCATGGCCTGGTTGACAGCTTGGTTTAACTGCCACATCTACCCTGCAAAACTCATCAGTCAATGTTCTGGCTCAGTTCCATGACTCCTGACAACTACAGTACTGGTTTTCTCCTCTTCTTGTTAATAAAAGACAGAGAGAGTAACCACTGGACAAAAGCAGGCCACGAGAGAGAAAACATACAATGTTACTTACAAACCTGTGTGGAACTGTATGATGAAGAACTATTTTAAGGACTGACTAAGCAGCATAAGACTACTGTCTCAGTGAACTCTGATGTTGAGTGAGTGTGTGTGTGTGTGTGTCTGTCTGTATACTGTTGTGGAGAACATGAACAAGCCAAAGCAACAACATTGATTAGAAACAGCATTAGAAACAAAGTACACACGCAGGGTTAAGCATGGATGGCAGGGAAGCGTGTGTCTGCGTGTGTGTTAGCCTCCGGCAAATTACTTACTGTACTTCACATTGTGCCACACAGACAAGAACTTTGTCTTCAATTTTTCCACCTCGTCGCTCCCTTTATTCTCCATTTTGACCAGTGAGGGAGGAAACCCATTCCCGTTCAGCCTACAAATGTTTTACGTGGCGCACACAGTAAGTCTACAGCACGACTTCAAGATACAACAATGACATGAAATTAAAGCAGTGAACGCGTCGCTACCTTTTAGTTTTCTTCGATCCAGTCGTGTTTAGCTCACAGACGCGTTGTAGCTCCCTGTGAAAGTTAAAAATAAAAACACTGCATAATAAAGGAAATTAAAACACAGTTTGTCATCCAGTAGTTGCTCTGTAAACTAACACCCCAACGCGAAAGGCAATGTTTACATTTTGAGGAAGTAGAACAGTAAAGTCAGGTGATCTCGCGGTGTTTCCGCCGGGAACAAGGAGCACGACCAACGAGGGTTAGCTTGAACAATAAATCACGACAGCCCGAGAGGGCGGGTTCTTACTGTTAACTCTGTGTTTAATACACTCCGCTTTGTTTGGGTAGCTCTTTCAATAACAGCAAGCACTCTGTGTTGTACAAATGAGCAGGGCGTGGTATTAAAAGTATTCATTATAACGCTTCCAAGTTCTCAACCACATAGCTATTATGAATAGTAGATGTTCATGTTTATTTATTTATTTATGTTTACGGATTTTGTATACCATAACAGCTATATACAATAGGGACTTAACCTACCAGTGTGATACAGTTATACTTGAATTGTAATTTTTCAGTCTTTTACAGCAATTTGGCTATTTAGTTCAGCTCCTATAATTTCTCAAAGCCTTTTAGCAGTTGCCACTTATATTTGTTTTTGTAACACAAACTTGCTACTAAAGTAATCAGTATAAATGAAGATTTCAAAATATAGACTTTAAAAAAAAAATGTTTCTTTGGCATTGTCTAGAGAGGACAAAGTCTTTAGGCTATTTACTCCCGTCTCATCTTGATTGTGGTATTATGATTATGAATAGTTATAAGGCTTAACGTTGTTAATGTAATAATCCATGTTTTTAAATTTCCCAGCTATGTTCCCAAACCTATTTCTAATATTGTTAAGTTTTGTTTTACTTATGCATACAAACAGACATACAAAATCCGAGTGATCAAATGTAACTTTTATTCTAGGAGAAGGTATTGGAGTTCAGTACAAATGTGAAGTACTTTACGTCATTATTTTACTTTGTATTTTTACTCCAGTATCACTCAGAAGCAAATATCAAACAAATTTCTTCACTTTTTGTGATACATTTATCTATTCTGACAATGAAATGAATAATTCTTTAGTTAAGAAACATGCTCAGAACTACGGTATTTATTAATAGTATTTTATAAGTACTCTTACTTCATTACCGTATCTGAGTTCTTTTGAAAATGAGAATGCGCAAGGACTTTTCATTGGGTGTGTTCTGTCGCACAGCGTTACGGTCATTACGGTAATGATCCATTCTCCAGTTTTCCCGTTTTTCCCTGTGGCCGTATTGAGTGGAAAACGGAGTCTGCCTGCTGCCTGCCTGCCTGGGAATTCGCCTAAGCACATCAGCGGCCACTGCCATGGCTGAACGCCGCGCCTTCGCCCAAAAAATTAGCAGGTAACGACTTAACACACTGAAACGTGCTCACAAAATGCACACGGAGGACTTTGCGCCTCCCATGTAGGTCGCCCTCAGACCAAAGCTTAGGGAACCCTTAGAAGGAGGCCCAGCCGCCAGCGCAGCCTCGCTGCTCCGAGCTAGCCGCTTGTTAGCTGTAACGGCAAAGATGCTCAGACCCACCCAGACAGACAGCGACACTGCTAGCTGCTGCTGTTTATTTCCACGGAATACCAACAAAGCGATGATATCTTATTTTATGAATGCGTCTCAGATGGAGAGGAGTCAGGCTTTCAGTAATTATACAAACCGAAATGAACGTAGCTACTGTAAATTGATAATCGTTAATTTTGGTTATCTCGCTTACAGGAGCTAACGATGGGCAGCTAGGTACTACTGACACTGGGAGAGATGTGACTGAACTTTGTTTAGCTATGTTTGAAGATTGGCCTCACTGAAAGGAGACTACACATTTCTTACATGGAACAAAAGCCCCCCTGAGCTGATATCAAATACCGATATTATAATCTCTTCCCCGCCCCTCAGACAGATCAAAGTAATCTCTTTAACAAAGGGCTTTGTGCAGGCTGTCAGATGCCATCATCCCAGTCAGTGTTCAGATAGATGGATGGTAGAGATCAGCATAGACATGTTTAATTACTGTTATTGCTGATCAGTTAATGCCCGGACAGCCAAAACGTTATACAAATTGTTGAGCAAGTATGTGCCTGCATGCCTGCTGGTTCAGTTTTTCTCTGTGTGGTGCTGTGAGATGAAATAAGAATTTGCATCTCTCTGGAGAGCTTTTCACGATGATCCACTGTGAAGGGAAAGATGATTACATAAGACCACAGACATGCTCCTGAGTGTTTTTCTATTTTAAAAATCGATAATCTATTTGAAGCAAGTGTGTTTTCATTATTGAACTGTAGTAAGTTCACTATCAGTGCTACATTTTTATGTCGAAGTTGTTTATGTCACAGCTTAAAGAGAATGAACCTGTCATTAATCACATCCACAACAAATTAATGGGATTTGACATTAATTTATGCAGACTGGACATATTGCCTTATTGGATGGTCTGCAGATGATCATACACAGTAATAGTATTTACAGACTAGTGTCACTCATTAAGAAAACTGTGGCCTCCTAATGTTCTGAAATGATAAGGCAGCAGCATTCTGGGTCAGTTTAAATGGAAAAAATAGATTTTCTGTTGTATTTGATTGAGTTGTGTTGCAGTTGTGATATTGCTTGGCATGGCTGGCCTCAATAAAAGTTAAAATGGTTCCGTGTTTGAATGCTGTTTGCCATGCTAAAATTATTCGTCTAGCAAAGGAAAGCAGTTCTCACTGAACCTGTTTAGCTATGCTTGTTTTTTTAATGGAAGCTACTATCACATATTTTAAGTCAAATTTAGTTCCTTTAACAGCTACCTACAAGTTCAAATCTTGCCTCTGGTTTGTTTAAAACTATGATCTTCTTCTGCTTCCAGTTTCTATTTTGTTCATGGGAGAAGTTGTTGCTGTTACCATATTTGTCAGATAGCTTGTTTGGTTTATCAAGTTATTCCTCTGTGCAGTGACCAGTCCTAAGTAGAGATCTGTGGAATGTGTTTGTCAGTTCAGCTGAGCTACTTTTCTCCAGCCATGACAGCACTGCACTACAGAGACCTCCTGATTCCTTCCAGAGAACATTATCTTGTTCATCTTAAGCTGGAAAGTTGAATCATGCTGTTTTCATTTTTTCCTTCGTGCTTAAAATGATAACTGTGACCTTGTATTTGCAACCTTGTATAAGGCTCATGCAGCTCCTGTTTGTACAGCAACAGAGATGATCTTAGCGACCTCACTCACTGAATCACAACTCATGCTTACTCACTGTTACTGTAATTATGGGCCAGAGTCTAAAGTCACCTTCAAGCTAGTCACACTGATATTGCTTTTAGGATGAGGGTGGAGAGAAACTGAAACATTAGAGAGTTTGTTGCTTACCATCATAACCATGGGCACTCATAGACTGTGTTAGTGGTGCAACATAACCTTGGCTCTTTAGTTTGTAGCCTTTTTCCTTGGCTTTAATTTGTTTGTGTCACTTTGGGCTTCTTGCTCCATTGTTTTTCTGTTCAAGGCAAAAATCTCTAAGTGCCTTTGGTGGTTGCTGTGATTTAAGGGACCTTCGAATGTGTGTGGCTACAGCAGCAGCAGTTGAACACACAGAGCTTTGTGCTGACCACTGGGGTCCAGGGATTTTTTTTTCTCTGTGTTTTCATGCAATATATGGTGCTGTCTGAGCTAACACAGTGAAGCTCCTAGCAGAGACAGAACTATCGGCAATGCTTTAAAGTTACAGTGTGTAATATTTTCACTGCTGGATGTCAGTAGATTGCAGTCAGCTGAGTTCTGCTTTCTTACCCCTCCCAATTCAAGTGCATAATCATAGCTACGGTGGCCGCTGTAGGACAAACATGTTTTAGTCAGCCAAGAGAGCTCAAAAACATAAAATTTAGATGGTACCCTGTAACAGTTCTGACTGGCTGGTGTGTTTCTGCTAGTGCTTGGACTGGCTCCAGATCTGCCCCGGAATTTTTCCCCATCCGTGAAAGGCTGTCAGCCCACTGTTTACCTCAGCTGTCAGTCCAGAGTGAGAAGCATCCACATCTATTTACTCTGGAAGAGGCTGTAAAACTTTATGAAAGGAGTCTGATATGGGTCAGTGAGTCAGAGGAGCTCAGTGATGACAGCAATACTGAGGTGAGTTGTTGAGGAAATGCTGAACTTTTCTAGCAGTAAGACTGTGGTTTTTGCTGCTGTTAGGCAGTGTTAGTGAAACTGTCTTTGAAGTGGACTTTGTTGGACTCTTACGCATAGTGAATAAACTCTCATAAATGTGAAAATATAATCAAACTATTTATCAGAGGGAAAGTGTCATTTTTAGGCCTAAAATTAGCTGGCATAGTCTTAGCGTACAACCACTTGATGTTGTTACTTATCCGGCTCTTGTCAGCTGTCTGTAGGTGCAAGGGTTTTCACGTATTAGAGCCCCAACATCAGGAGATGAGGCTTGAGGTAAGGAGGAAGAGGATGACATTTTATTAAGATGCTGTTTGCATTGTCTCTTTCCTTTGTCTTTTCATTTCTTTGGTGGAGGACCCCTTCTCTGAAGATAAAACATAGTTGTGATGTTTGATGTCTTGATGGTGGGGGAACTTGGTGGCTTCCAGAAACCACAAACTCACTCCTTGTATTTATAGGGATTAATTCTAAGTTTATGAGAATGCATCAGTTTGTTTGAAGACATAATTACAAACTATTTTATGTATATTTACAAGTACAATGTGGTTTTTTTCCCTATTAAATAACCTTAAAAAAAATTACTGACTGCACATTAAATTGAAAAAAAAAACAAACATATTTTACTGCAACCTAATATATAGTGGAAATAATATCATGTATTAGATCCAGGCCTCTCACACCTCTTTATTTTACTTGGACCATGTTGTACGCTTTTAAAGTAGAACACTGACTATAACAGAGGGAGTCACTTATTATATATATATATATATATATATATATATATATATATATATATATATATATATATATTTTTTTTTTTTTTTTTTTTTTTTTTTTCTCTCAGAGAAAACTTCTAAAAAGTGCATGAATACGCATGCATGAATAGATTATCATATTTAAAAGTTCCACCTGTTATACTTCCGTGGTTGTAGTGCTGTATTCCCTCGGTGCATCCAGATATTTACGTTCTGTTTTTTTCACACATGCAGATGAACCTTCTGCCCACTGTCACTCACAGTTTGAATGAATCAGAGCTTGTACTGTGAAATCACATGACTTTAGATGTAGCAGCTCCCATTCATTTTGGCCTTATTTTGCACTTTTCTTTTTAATTTATGGGTTATTCCACAATATTTACAATTTAGCCACTTTTGCACTAAAATATTTGCATGCAAGAATAAATTTCATATGTTGGAGACCTTTGAGAATATGAGACACACTGTCATGCTTTGTTGTATCCCCTGCAGCCTATGTATGCTTGGGTGTTCTTTTGATTCTTAAGCCGCGTATACGCTGGAAGCTATTTGCCTGTCGTGCATCACTTTGAAGCTGCCAGCTGGTCGCTTGCAGACATTCCAGGCTTCGATTGCCTGGGTGACCTTCTGATGTATTTACTAGCAGGTCATATGTCAATCAACAGTATTTGTCACTCTCATTACTGCCGCCAAGGAGGTTATGTTTTTGGTAGCATTCGCGTGTGTGCGTGTCATTCTGTCTGTAAACGTGACAGCTCGAAAGGTTTTAAATGAATTCTGATGAAACTTTGCACATTTCTACCTGTGGTCACATTCTAAATCTGAAAAGGTCTCCAGATGAATTTGAACCTTTGACACAAACTACGGTTACATTATTTAGCTTTTTTAGGGGAAGGTGTGTTTTTTTTTTTGTCTTTTTTTTAATCACACCAATATTGGGATCTGTCATTCATGACTGCCTAACAATACTGATCATGAGATATTTTAGACTCACTGTATAAGGTTAATCCTATCTTTATTGTGGGAAGTATACTTAGACAGTATTTTACTATGATTCTAAATTCTATTAATCCTGCTGTATCTACTTAATGGATAACTAGAGAAACTTTTCATATTAGTCGTATTATTTCTTGTCTTCTCTCTACCTGTCATTCCTCTGTTTGCAGGACTGTGGCAGCAGAGGTTAGGAAACAGATAGCTGGACAGTATGGAGGCTCCCCACAGCTCTTTAAAAACCTCAACGTTGGAACCACAACAAGTAACACAGTGAGTACCCTGAAAGACCGCTGAGCATTCATTGTGTTTATATGTAAACAATTAACAGTTGGCTTTCTCTGGTCAGCTCATCATTACAGTCAGATACCTCTTTTCTGTAATCGGGGTTAGGGATGTTTTGTGTTGTTTTTTTTTTTTTTGGGTGGGTGAAAAGCTGCGCAACTGTCCAGCCAAATGCCATGAGGGATAATCATTGATTGTCCTGTTCACCACATCGAGCCTTTTACGCAGCCTGTTTAAGGTGTTGGTGTGGTACCATTATTATTATGCCTCTCTGTTTTGTGTCATTATTGTTCTGCTTTTGAGCTGACAGTTAAAGATACTCAGGGCCTAATCAATTATTGTGAAAAGGAATAGCAGGCAAGGCACGATACTATTATGCCTATAATTACACAACAGGTTCATAGTATCTAATATCACATGCTGTAGGTGGTACCATGCTGCCTTTGCTTGGTGCAGCATCTGTGTAAAAGTGGCTTATGTTTGTTAAAGGAGTCCTGCCAATTGACCCTGAGCACTCCTGAGCCTAAACACCAACACATGCCCCCCGCCCCCCTTCTCTCCTTAATTAGGCTACAGTTGGTCTTTAATTAAACTGTGAAAAATATTTCTGTTCAAATTCCTCAAGAGGGAGAAAAACAAACACACACACACACGCACGCACACAATGAAGCAGCTAAAACAGATTCTCCCGGGGTTCCACTTGTAGAAGCAGGCAAATACATTTTTCTTTTAAAACACAAAAACTCTTTAGTGTTTTAGTACTCTTTCCGAAATAATCTTCACCCGTACTAAGATGGGAAAAAGAATATGACGTCACTTTTTACATAAAACAGGCACTGATGCATTAGTGTTAAAAAGAAGTAGAGGACTGGTTGCTTAGCTATAGAAAATGCTGATGCGGAAGAACAGCGTTAGTGGAAAATAAGGCCAGAGATTTTTTGGGGGGGGGGGGGGGGGGGGCTTGATGACCATCGGCAGGGTGGAAATGCAGAATTAATGTGTGCAACAGCTTCTAGCTTAGCCAATAAGGTTAACAAAACCTGTAATTAATTGGAATTTGCCAATAATAGCCAAGAAAACGTTTACGCAACAGTAGTGTGACAAATCATAGTGACTTAGAATAACAATACAAAGTAATTAAAAAGATCTCTGTTTCTGTCATTACAGACTTGCGTGTAGCATCAGACATTTCAAACAAAAAATGGGGTTAGGAGAGGGTTAAACTCTCTGTTTTAGGAGCCCTGAATGGGCGCTAGGGAGAAAATCTAGGAGAGAATGCAGCCACGAGTCCTATTCACATATATAGCGATTGGCTCGTTGTGCATTGCTTTGCAGTTAGCAGTTGGTCCGTGTTGGCTCTGGTTGCATAAGTAACCCTCTTGTTTATTTTTATCACTCCTTCATATGTCCATCAGCAGTATTCTTTGCTTCATCAGGTCGTTGCTTAGCTCTGCACCAACCCACTTCTCATCACTCCAAGTCACAGAAGGAATTTCATTGACATTCATGGTCTCTGGTTGCCACATTGCTACTAGTCTCTTCCTCTGTGCAAGCCCCGTAAAACTCATGAAACCCCTAGTCTATGATAATCTGGCTCCTTGGATCAGCTTGAGGATATTTTCAAATCTCAGATGTAACTTTCTCAGGACTGATTTAAAATTTTTTTTTTTTTTTTAAGATATGGAATTAAAGCTGATCTGAAATCTAAAATTTTTGTTCCCCTTAAAAAAAATTACACAAATAACCTGGGGAATCTGTACCTTAAAGCATTTGCTAAAAAGTAGCGATGACTTTATTAAGACACTTATAGACAATAAAAATAAGTATTAGTGCAAGCAGCAGAGCTAATTAACTTCACCCATCCCTCTGATCTCTCCCTGTCACACTTTCTCATCTCCCACCAGGTTCCGCTCACAGAGGCGGTGGAGCCGGTGGATTTTGAGGAGTACCTTATCACTCACCCTCCCATCGTTGAGTCAGGTCCTCTGAGAGATCTGATTGAGTTTCCCCCAGATGACATTGAGGTCATCTACACACCCAGGGAGTGTCGCACAGTGGTACAAGCTGTACCTGAAGAAGGGTAAGGCTGCTGTGTGGCTGAAAGATGTGCAGCCTCACGCCATATTTTCTTTGGAAATTGTTCTTTGTTTATCTCATTTAATATCATTTGGAATATATATTGTCTTGATCTGGAGAGACTAGTAATTGTAATAATTTGTGTTAAATGTACAAACAAATGAGCTATAAAAGATTATAATATATAAAGGAGTCTGAATAATTAGGTGGATATAAATAAAGTTGGCACTCCATACTTCAAGTGGAAATTGGGACATTTTCAAATTAAGATTCAAGATTCTTTTATTGTCATTGCATATACAAGTATACACAATGAGATTGCGGTGCGCCACTTGAACAGTTGCTCTTGCAGTCAAAAACATAAGTGATAGATAAAGTAAGTAAAATAAGTATTTTAGGTGCAACAACAAAATAGTAAATAGTAAGATAAATATTAAATTAATGTGAAATCACAGGTTTTAATGAATAGTTTTTTTCTGTTTGCTTTTTGATTTAGCACTTGGTTCCATATTTAATTTTCCAAAAAACAATTATCATTTTCTCAGTGGCAATATATTTACATGTCAAGTCACTGTCTTTAAATTGTTTGCTACATTTAAATGAGGCTGTGTTAAGTCCTTGCTGCCTTGTACTGGATTCTGTACACAAAAAATGGAAATAGTAAAATATTAATAAGATAAGCTTACCTACAGTTCAGTAGTGGTACAAAAACTAAGAATGGGAATCAAACACCTACATAGTAGATGTCTGGGTAAACCGTGTGGTTAATAAAAGTTAATGAGTGCCTTGAAATCCTTCAAGCTGTGTGGGCTTGATGCCTTTACTTAATGTAGTGCTGGCTCTTTGTATTTCAGAAGAGATGGCACAAACATTACACGTGTGCTTCACTGTGTGATATGCCAGAAAGATCTAATTATTTCAACACATCCAATGGCCTGCCATCCATATCAGTTAGACTAATGCATTTAGAGTTTGACTCTGCTATTACAATAAAGCTTGTTTGATTGATTAAGCCTGTCTGGCTGCAGGGACACTGATCCTCATGTCAGAGACTGCGTCAGATCCTACACAGAAGACTGGGCAGTCGTCAATAGAAAGTAAGGCTTCACCATGTGAAAATGTTTTTAAGGTTATTTACTCTTAAAATATGCATTCTTGAAATATTATTATTAAATTAATGGAAGTGTTCTAAGTATTGGCTTGTTCCTTCAGATATCATAAGCTCGGTACTGGCTTTAATCCCAACACTCTGGACAAACAGAAGGAGCGTCAGAAAGGCCTCCCCAAACAGGTGTTTGAAGCTGATGAGATGCCAGAAAGCAGCAGTTACCAGGATGACCAGGTATCAGATTTTTCATTAGGAAAATAAATTGACATAAAGACCATAAACATTTTCATATTGAAAACAGTCCCAAAATGAATGTTTGTCTGCCTTTGACAGATGTTTTTTTTTTTTTTTTTTTTGTGCGTGTGTGTGTGTGTGTGTGTGTGTTGGTTGTCTTACAGGATGACCTGAAGCGACGGTCAATGTCTATAGATGACACCCCACGGGGCAGCTGGGCCTGTAGCATCTTTGACTTGAAGAATTCCCTCCCCGATGCCCTCCTCCCTCACCTCCTCGATCGTGCCCCCAATGAGGAGATTGACCGGCATAACGAAGAGCAGCGCAAGACCAACCGCCACCGCGAACTCTTTGCTCTGCACCCCGCCCTCGATGAGGTACAGTAAGCACCTTTCCCTGCCCTGAATACTTTTTTCTGCTAGTCTCCATTAAAGTTACAGTCAAAATGTTATAATGCCTGATAAAATTGTTGTGAAATTCAGCAAATAAAAATAAGACAATTGACCACCTGGTGCCAGTTTTAGATAGTAAAACTGGCACCAGGTGGTCAATTGTCTTATTTTTATTTGCCACACTTGGTGTGAATGTGTAGGAGGAGCCCATTGAGCGCCATTGTGTGCCTGAAGTACCTAAAGAACACTTTGGACAGAGGCTACTCGTCAAGTGCTTGTCCTTGAAGTAAGTGGTAGACAGCCTTTTTCCAGAAAAAAAAAAAAAAAGCCCTGTAGCTCTTTTATTTAACTGCTGCTTTCTGCTGATCCACTCCTTTTTCTCTCCACCTTGAAGGTTTGAGATCGAAATTGAACCCATATTTGCTAGTTTGGCCTTATATGATGTCAAGGAAAAGAAAAAGGTAAGCTGTTATGCTTTCCTCAGTGCCTCCTCAGCTCTGAGTTGTTGGGTCACTTCTGCAAACCGTTAAAATCGTTGAGAGGCCAAACGAATTTGATGAGTGGGCTATTAAATTTTATGTTGTGGGCCTGTTATGCTTTTGGGGATGCAGTTAAATCATACTCTGGAACTATGTATCTATCTGAACAAGCCCATCTAGTGCTGCTTCTTTGTGTTCTCTTTTAGCTAACAAACACTAGAGGGTAGCAGATGCCTTGATAAGTAGATCTCATATATATTGGCCTTCACAGGAGCCCCATTATTTCTCCGGTAGCGCGTTCATCACTGAAATGTTAACATGTTTGCCAGTCCCCATGAGAAAGAAGCCACGGTGCAGTAGTAGAGTCATGCACTCAAAAATTACAATTAAATAAAAATTGTTGTGGTTGTGTAGTGATATGATTTGTTTTGATCAAATAGTAATTACCTGTGTGTCTGTTTCATGTGTCCTTCAGATATCAGAGAACTTTTTCTTTGACCTAAACTCTGAGCAGACAAAAGCAATGCTGCGTCCCCACATTCAGACAGCAGCCATCTCCACGCTGGCTCGCTCTGCCATATTCTCCATCACCTACCCCTCCCAGGATGTCTTCCTAGTCATCAAGGTGAAACAGTCATGCTAGAATTTCATCTCTCTTGTTAATTTTTGTTTTGTAAATGTGTAAAGGAGTAATAATAGTGTGAGTAATTGTGTGTCAGAGATCCACGATTACGCAATGCCACCAGTCTCAGGCCTCGTGTTTTGCTTACAGAAATGACTTTCAGCAAGTCATGTTTTTACTTGTGGTTTATTGTCACTCATTAGATTTCTTTGGTAGCACCAAAATACATCACACAAATCAAAATAAACTTCAAACAAAGATAAAGCTCTGCTTAAAAAAAAAAAGCCTGCTACTCTTTGACATCCAGCTTCTGACCTGTTTGACGGCACGTGAGTGTAGTTGCTGAAAACTGTGTGTGCTTTGTCAACAGCTGGAAAAAGTACTGCAACAGGGTGATATTGGAGAGTGTGCAGAGCCCTATATGGTCTTCAAAGAGTCAGATGCCGCCAAGGTATGATGAGTGTAAATGAAATGATGAATGCTGTGAAAGCTCTGTCTCAGATGGAGTACAATTATATGTGATGTTATAATAAATGTATGCACTTATTAGTGTTACTACAGCTACTACTAGTATACATCTTCAGTTTTAAAAGTACATTCCTTTTTGTGGCCATCTACCAATTTTAGCATAAAATATGTTTCACAGTGAATAAACTCATACAAACTCATTATTAATATATCCTAGATATAATTATGCCTTGCTGTCTGTTTTTTTTTTTATGTGTGTGGACTACGAGTCTGTTAAATAAAATATCAATCAATCAGTCAATCAATAATTAACTTAACATTTCTGTTTATATAGAACAAGGAGAAGCTGGAGAAGCTTCGCAGCCAGTCAGAACAGTTCTGCCAGCGTCTGGGCCGCTACCGAATGCCTTTTGCTTGGACCGCCATCCATCTAATGAACATTGTTAACAGTGCTGGCAGCCTTGAGAGAGATACAGAGCTGGAGATGAGCCTCTCAGGTCTAACCATCCCTTTTAATGCACACTTTTTAACTGTAAATGTAAACATAGACCATGTATCTCGTTATGATACCAACAGTCACAGTGAGTAGAAAAAACATTGCCATGGTGTTTATGCCCACTTTCAGTGTCACATATAGTTATCTAGTTACACCATTACACCATCTAGACACCATAACGGATAATGGTAGTCATGCATAAGGCACATGCACATGTCAATAAATTGCCATGCTTGCAGATAGTACAAAGGACCAACTCAAACAGGGCAAAAGATCCAAACAAAGTAAACAGCCATATTGATCCCTGGCATGTTATTTTTAGTTTGATGCTTGGTGTTTATCTACCCTTTGACCCTTCTAGTTATCTTTGATGCTGACTGTGGCGGCAGCCTTTTGTTGCCGTGGAAGATAAGGAAAAAATGTCTAGTGTGAAAAATAAATGTAGAATTTAAAGTGTTGAATTTGTTTCTGTTTCCTGTGTGCAGAGAGAAAAGGCTCATGGTCAGAACGGAGGAACTCGAGCATCATGGGAAGGCGTTCTCTAGAGAGGACCACAAGTGGAGATGAATCATGTAGCCTGACGGGTTTTAGACCTGCAACTCTTACCATTACCAACTTCTTTAAGCAGGTCCATGTGAATGCACTTGCACATGTAATAATAAATGATAGCGCATGTATTTTAAGCACTGTGTGCAAAGCATATACACAGATAGTTTGCATTAGATTGCAGTAGGTATTTCTTCTCTTTGTTTGTGTTCTCATTTTTGTTTCTGTGCTGCATGTTTTTTAGGAGGGAGACAGGCTTAGTGATGAGGATTTGTATAAGTTCTTAGCTGATATGAGAAGACCATCTTCAGTGCTGAGGAGACTCAGACCTATCACAGGTACTTAAAACACTGGAATGAATGTCCTTTCATTTCACTGTTTGGAAATCTGAAGAAGTCCTCCCTTCTCTCTTTTTTTGTTTTAACATTTCCTTCCCCTTCTGTTCTCTGTGACTGTTCACCACAGCCCAGTTGAAACTCGACATTTCTCCAGCTCCAGAGAACCCCCACTACTGCTTGACCCCTGACCTCCTGCAGGTTAAACCTTACCCAGACAGCAGAGTGCGTCCCACCAGGGAGATCCTTGAGTTCCCTGCCAGGGACGTCTATGTGCCGAACACCATATACAGGTAGAGAAAAACCAATTGTAGTGTGAATGAATTACTCCTAGCTTCTATCTTCCATCCTTCTGCCAATGTGGGCACCTAGGCGGATGTATGCGATCATTGCAGTTTGTTTATCTGTTTGTTTGTTATTAAGATTACACCAAAAATGCTAAGCTCAATTTCATTAAACCTGGTGGAGAGGTAGGGCTTTGGTAAAGGAAGAGCCCATTAAATTTTGGTGTGGAATCATTCTTCCATCCATTTTCTTCTGCTTATTCAATGCAGGATTGCACGGGGGTTCTCAACAATTGTATATCAGTAACGATTTTCAACTTCAATATTTCATTCATGAGCCGATGTGTTCTTTTAATTTTCCTGAGCAGTATATTTTGATAGACAGGTAATGGCTGATTACATCTCTAACAGACATTACCAGACATAGGTGCTGACAGGGCCTCGCTGTCTGCAGATCTAATGGGCCCATGACTGACAGACAGCAGAACTGAGTTAAATGGATTTTATTGTTGTTGTTTGTTTGTTGATTTTTCTGGGATCACAGTCCATCTGTTTTTGCCAAGCAGTTTTATCATCTTTCCTACTTAGGAAAATTGGAAAGGTTACATCAGTTCCATTTCTTAATTTTTTGTTCATGTTTCATAATTTTCTCTTTATTTATTTAACTTTATTTGGTTCGACACAAAGTTATAAAAATAAATAGTACCATGTAATTATTTATACAGGTATATTTATTTTTGTCTTCATAAATATGATTTTTTTTTAGCACACAAAGCTACTTTTCACAGTGATGTGTTAGTATGAGGCACATTTACAGTACAGGTGGTTATGTTGAAATGATGAACAAAAGTCAATATGACTCAGTAATGTGGGAAATACACAGAAATTATCATTTTCTAACAATACCAGCATAAATCATATCATAACATGACCACAGTTTAAATACAGAATAAAAAAATATAAAAGACTAAGAAATAAATCATCAGTGCGCTGCAAAAGCTTTCTGTCTTTCATGTTTTGTACTGAATTTGAATGGTGACGTTGTACCCAATTTGTAGGGCACTTTTTCAGAAGCAGGAGATGATCTCTTTAACTTTGACTTACATAATTTGCATGCTTTATGTAACTGTTGCTATTTGTCCCTTTAGCCTCTGGGAACATGCAGTACATTTTCAAAGATAAAACATTTCAAAATAGCTTGTTTTGCTGTTGACATTAATGTGTCTAAGTTCATCTTAAAGGTTATTAAGCAATCTGGGCTTAAAAAGTGGCTTCTTAGAAACTTCATTTTCTGTCCTACTGCAGTATGTTACTTTCCAGCCAATCCTGAATTAGGTTGTCTATTTTGCAAGCAGTAGCAGATGTTGCATAATGACACTTCTACTGTCCTTGTTGGATCAGACACAGTAGGTTAACAACCTATGTGCCATGGTTGTTTCGTTGCAACAGCTCAGCAGTTGCTGACTTCTGACATTTTTTTGGTCCGCTATCTGATGGTCAGCACTAGCCTTTGACAGAATGCTGTTAGGGAGCAATCAGCTTAATGTTGTGGGTGAGTAAAGAATTAGCATATGTAAAGCCTGTGTTATGTCACTTCCTCGTTCTATTGAATTTTTTGGATATCGGTGTATTTGGGGGGAAAAAAAAGCCAGTAGTATTGTTCTAGAACATGTGGAAAGTGAGGCTTAGTTGGAGCTATCGGCAGTTGAAGCTTGTCGTATGGAGATTTTGGTCGTCTTGAGTGAGTACGAAGAACCTGTGCCATGCCTCCATTGAATACCCTTCCTCCTCATCGAGCGCCCCTTTGGTCTCAGCCACACGTACCTACCATTAAGGTTGTTTTCACCACAGGCATTGAGCCACCAGCCACCTGCTAGAAAGTCAAAATAGGAAACAAGTTATATCAACATTGTCCTTAGCTAAATTATTTTATTGTTTAGAAAAAAATTAATTCCTCCATCACAGGCCATTATTTACTTTATTGCTGTGGTGGTGAAAGATACTGTACTTGTGCTGAGTCAGCTTGCAAAACTTTGTACCTGTGGTATTGCGCGCACAGTTGGAGTTTTGGTGGTTGTCTGTATTTCTGTCTTTTGTGGCGAATCTCATGCCATTGGTGTTGGCCATGGTATCAGGCAGGTCACCCGAGAAATGGCTGACATGAAGAATATAGTCCTTGGAGGGACCTTCCAGTGAGAAGCGGTACTCAGCCCAGTGTTTTTCCTCCTTCCAGTCCTCCAAATCAACACGGAGGATGTAAACGCCCTCCTGTGTAAGGCTGTGAATCTTTTCTAGACCCAGCCAGAAGTCCTCTGCATGACAAATCAAATGTATTTTGTTTATATGTGGGGAAAAAAAAAAATCTCCGAAACGCTGAAGTCTCATTTTATCTTATAATGGATTAAAAGCTGTAATGAGCTTCCAACAGGCTTTGGGTCACCCATGTTACAAAAGGCATGCTGGTAGTAGCAAGTAGGTTGTAATAATTAGGCAGGTAGCTAAAAAAAAAGGGTTGCAACTAATCTTCATAGGTGAAGAGCCTTTTTGTTTTAAACAGATTATGGATGCTTGTCTGAGAATATCAAGTGCTGCAGGGAAGGCTGCCAAACTGGCTGTGTACTCAGATAATACAGGAAGTCGTTTTGTCAGTTCAGGGCTGATATTTAACAGGTACTGTTTACTGTGACCAGGGCTAAAGGAAGCACTTACAGATGCCCCCACAGCCAAGACAGTAGTCACGCCTAATGATACACCGCTGACATGGTAGATTTGTTAATTTAAAGAAAATAATTGGGAATTATTCTGATGAATTAATTGTGGTTTCAGATATTTTCAGTTTTTTTTTTTTGGGGGGGGGGTTAGAATATGGCACAACATTTTTGACAAATGAAATTTTATTATGAGTAAAGAACTGACTCTAAAATTAGGATATTTTATTAAAAAAATAAATAAATAAATAAAGTGTACTCACTTTCCAGATCTCCAAAACCCTTTTCAAATTTTTCCCACGTCTGATCAAAATCCACAGACCCATCAACCCTGCGCTGGATGACTGTTGATCCCCCTTCTATAAAAGAAATAAGAAATATATAAGGAGTTGTACAAAGTGCACACAACTTTATTCATGATTTGTCTAAATAATGTGAGGAGCATGCCATAAATGCCATTTCTCCAAAGCACTAATAAATGTCACTGCTTTTGAATACAGAAATGGTATTTAGACACCTTTGCTGAGAACTCAGAGCGCTCACCCACCTGAACTCATTTCACAGAAAACGTTGAATGGCTCTGATTGGTTTGGCTTGACAACATAGATGCCACTATTTGCTTCTCCTTTGTTAAACAGATCAGTGCAGTCCGTGGGAAAATCTGAAACAGAATGCAGAAAAGCCAAATTAATTTCTCGACTCTCCTTTTATCGAAATAAGTTTAATAGAAAAAAAATTTGGGCTCTTGGTTGTGTAGTTCAAGTAATTACCATTTGTGTCCAGGCCAGTTGAATTTACTGTCAGATATTCAAACATATCAGGAGCTGCATGGTCAGAGTCCATTGGTTTATTAGCTGTATCTTGAAAACTCTCATAGCTGAGCTGCAGGAGAATACAAATGAGTCGTTAATTTATATAATTTTAAATATATTCTTTAAGTAATTTAACAAATCAGATTCTCACAGATTTTAAGTTTTCCCTTTAAAGACACAAACTACAATGATCTCTTGTACAAGTACCTTTTCCTCCAGGTTTTTAATCTTGATTTTCTGGTAGTCAAGCTGATCATGCTGCTCCTTGACAGCTTTCAGAAGATTGGTGATTGTTTTATCTTGAGCTTCAATCACTTCCTGAAAATTACAATAATATTAGAGCTTCTTTGAGATTCATATATTGAACTCAAAGGTTTTCATGAAAAATGTACAAGAATTAAAGAAGTATTATTGTTTGTTATCCAGGTTAGCTCAGTTTATAAAATGCAGTTAAATCCATTTAACAAAAACACTGCAGCTTATCTGCTCCTCATTCAGTGGACATATCTTCTCTGCCTTATGTTGTAAAGTTTTAGCTACAGAAGCTTCTCACCTTGAGAGATGTGATTTCACCGAGCTGATCGGCAGGGGTCATGGTCTGCGACAAGCCCTTCAGCCTCTCTTCAAGGCTCCCCACCTTGCTCTGCAGTTGTGTCCGCTCCTGCAGGATGTTGTTGATCTTAGAGTTGATTTCCAATGACAAATTCTTGATTTCCTCATTGTTGGCCTTCAAGAAGTTGGTGGTCTTCTTCAACTCTTCCTCTTCTTCCTTAATCTCTGATGTGACAACTGAGAGCTGGTAAAAAGAGCGGTCAAAAATATTGAGTTTTTGGAAGATGTCGTTGATCTGTGCCTTGGTCTTATGGACGAACTCCCGTAAACTCTGGCCTAACTGAAGGAGGCCGTTTGCAAGTAGGCGAACATCGTCCAGCATGGCAAAGCGAGACCTGGTCTCAGGTTGGGTCATCGCTGTAGTGAAGGCCTGGGAAGGCTGGGTCGGATGCTCTTGTCTACCTGAGGCTTCCAAGGGGAAAGCAACAGTTGAACTGGCCAGAGCCAGCAACAGGCAAAATAGCTTTATCATGATTTTTCACTGCTTCAGCTTTACGCGTGTTTGCCTCTATGCTCTTCTCTCTACCTCTGCTGCTCAGCTAGACTTCCTAGCTGTTAAAGTGATATGAGAACAGCAGGCTGCCTCGTGTTATATACTGCCCTCTCAGTAGAGGAAGGGGGGGATTAGCCGATCATTAATTCCTACTATGTTTTTAGCTTTGTACCCCACCTCCTCCCAAATCCCCCATGACCCCTCCCTCTCCTGAACAAACAAATCACAGCAGTGAGCAAATGACATGTGTACCTCCCCCACTCTACTAACCATTTAACCCCAATCCCCTCTCCATACCACACCCTACCCCACTCTCCATCTGCGGTGCAGCACTTTAGCTGATCAGCAGAAAGCCAACAATGGCCATCGCTGTTTTGATGGATCGTCAGTCTGATCAATCTCAGACCATATAACCCTGCACTCCCTGGGCTCTGATTGATAATGCTGTGTGTAATTAATGCTCCTGGGTTTGATTTAACATCCTGCTGAATCAGCCTCACACTAGGCTCGCCCCCCCCCCCCCCCTCTCTGTTTTTGTATTGGGATGGGACTGAGTCTGTCATATGTGCCAGGGTCGACCTCTGGGGCATGAATAATTTCAGAGAGTTTGAATAGGATGTACTCACCACAGTTTTATTGCTCACTCTTGTCATTTTTTTTTCTCCAGGTGTGTCATGGCATGTGTGTGTCATGGCATGTATGTGTGTGTGTGTGTTTTGTTTTTTTCTTCTTTTTAATGACACTGGATGTGAAATGGGGGATATATATAGTTTTCTGATTAGCTTGCAGCTTTTAAAGAATTGCTCCTGTGCACTGAGTTCAGTCATAAAAGAAAACAGTCTTTATGGGAAACTCTTAGTAAGTTGTTTCACGCAGTCTTACAGTGGAAGTGAAATATGCTGACCTTCAACTGCAGTGGATGGTGGAACTAATCTGTAAAAATGTCTTGCTGTAATATTTTACTAGAGTATAAATATTGTAGTTTTGGCATAGTTATGCATTTCTGTGTTTAAAAAATAAAGCCAATAGTTTAATGCTTGAAATTGTCCATAAAAACATACATTTTTACATAGATTTAGTATTTGTCCCCGTTTTGCTTTTTAGCTTTTCTGTTAATTGGTGTTAGCTTAGACTGTTACATTAACTGTTACTGCACATTAAAATACCGCACAGTCATCATAATGAGCTTGCTAGTAATTTGTGGTTGTACGGATTTATTACCTCAGCTTGGAGTGATTGCTGCGGGTGGTGAGGAAATGAAGAACTGAGTAAACGGGCCAGAAATCTGCTTTATTGTCATAAAGTTGGTAACAATATTTAGTCTCCATTCCAGTACAGTGGTTAATGTTGTGGCTTGAGAGTTAACATCTAACCTCCCCTGCTGGAGCCATTCATTTTCATTCTAAACTAGTTAATTGCAGTTTTTATTTTAATATAAATCAGACTTATGCCCACACTAGCATCCTGTTGGATAACCTGCTGGACTGTCAAAGGATGGCCGTTACTGAGTGTTTGCTTTAAACAGTCAGAGTAATGCTTAAATCTTTCATCTGAATGCTTAAATCGTCAAATAATTGTTCAGGTGTTAAGTGTAAAGATTTTGCAGAAACATTACTAGAGCTACTGATGTCTTGGGTTTTTTTTTCTTGCCCACATCTGGTTCTGCGTTAGGGTCTTGTGTGTGATTTATGTTTTTATAGAGGGCAGAAGTGACATCTGATCTCAAATAGTCACTCAAGAGGCATGTAGAGACATATTCTGATGTACCTAAATATCTCACTGTATGTTGGCCTGTGGTTGACAGGACTGCTCTTCTGTATTGGTTAATTAGTAGTATGGGACCTTGGTGGTTAAGTGGAAATTGCCTCCATTTAATGCATTTGGGTTCATTTTTCACCTCTTGATGTTTGTCCACACATATTTTTTTTAACTTATAAAGACCAAGGTTGGGTTATACCAAGAGTAAAAAGGAAACTCTCAAACTAGTCTAGAACAGTTGATTTACTGCATGATTTTATTGTGTTATCAGTCCTGAAGCATATATGAAAGATCTATAAAAGCAATAGACACTGTCTAACAGAGTGAATGTTTGGGACTTGTGGAGTGTAATCTATTTCTACCAGGTCGTGTAGATCAATTTAGTAGCACTTAAGAGTGCTACTAAATTAAACATACTGTCTCTAAGGTGATTGATCTAATGTGCTTTTCATTTGCCAGGATGAAAAATGTCAAATTTGGGCTATTGTCAATATTTATGAATAATTATTCATAGCATAGTCACGTTTTCATGGAAGCTTTCCAAGCCATTGGGACATTTGTACATGCTGTTTTTGTTGGTTTTGCAAAGAAGTTTAAACTTTCTCTTTTTCTTTTGCCATAGCCAGATTTAACACAGCTTATAATGACTTCTTAATACTGCTTCTTTATTGTTACAGGTAAAAAAAAAAATTCTACATGTTGTGACATGTGAATTGTCATCTAGTTTGTTTATAAGAAAACTTCTTATTTTGAGTCTCTAAACAATGACAATTTTCCCTTATAGAGCCCCTCAGCTCAAAATAGCAACTGTGCATAAGTGCCATCTGCATTGTCAAGTTTGCTTGCATGTGTAATTATTAACTGAAGTTGAATCGGATGAGATAAACTGACCAATCAGGGATGCTTCCATTTGTGCTTCATATTTCAGGTTTGGCACAGACATGTTGGGGTCTATTTCAGTTCAGGTTCAGTAGTCTGCTCCAAAACAGCCATGACAATTGCTGTGACATGTTAGATGGATGTTAACAGAGGAAGAGATGGATTCAAATTTTAATCGTTAGACAAAGTTTCCCACGATTCCTTGTAACTTGTGGTTCCAGCTGTGGTCTCTGTGGGACCATCCCCCATAGAATCGACTACGTCATTGTGGTTTGTCAGCTGATCCCAGGTTACTTTACTCTTCCTATTCTGGGGCCTCCTCCCCAGTATGTAACTAGTGTAGTACACTCACTTTGGCAATAATGAATGGGATTGTGAAGTAAAACAACAGATTCATCAGGTGTCAATAGGTGTCATGCATATTAATTAATTGCACAAGACTTCGAATATAAACTGAAGCAGAGTCTCAATTATTGGCAGATTTTATGGTGCATTATATCACATGGAAGACATTCTTATGAAGTGGCAGTTTATAAAATTGCAAAAATAACACCTGAAATTGGAAAGTTTTGCCCAGGGCCCTCAACAGATTCTTCTGGTTTCTTTTTTTTTTTTTGCACTAAATTACTGAGAATAATGCCAAGCTCTCAGTACCCATCTTAAAGGGTTAGAAATAATTTCAGACAGTTAATCTCCTTCTATAGTGATTTATACACTTCTCATTCCCCTCTCATCTAACCCATTTTGAAAAGCAAAGTCTAGCTTTTACCTTCCATGGTTATTGACAGGCCAAGCCTCCCGTATGTACCAATCAGAATATGGTTTACCTACTATGGGTGCCTTGTCCCTTTTTAATTGATCAGTTCATGGAAGCTGATGTAACAGTGGTAGGTAAGTAGGTCAAGCACTTTTCGAGACACTTGGTTATTAAAGTAAAAGGTCATTAATCCTCTTGACTTAGTCAAATGATATGGCCATTGTTATTAGTCATTCTGGATTATTTTTTTAAAATCTGTATCTGATAAGGTGCTATGCAGTATTATAAGATGAGCCGCATTAAAGTTACCACTTTATTTAGATTTTTTTCTAAAATAGTTTACTTTTTAGTTTAATAGTTTAATGCTGCTCACTGAATACATTTTAAGGCCTGAAAAAAAAATGTTAAAAATAAGAGTCTGTATGTTTACATTGATTTCACTTGCAAAAAGATTGCATTATAAAGCTAAATTATTCTGAGATTTGTCATATAGATGATAATTTTTTTCTCTGATTTATTCCTGTCTCTTAATTGCAGTGTGACAACATCTCTGATGTGCCTTTTTTTTTCTTCTCTTTGTGTCTGTGCACTTGAATGTATATTTTTCAGAAATCTGCTGTATGTGAACCCTCAGAGTCTTAACTTTGCCAACCGCCAAGGCTCCGCCCGCAACATCACCGTGAAAGTGCAATTTATGAACGGAGAAGATCCAAGCAACGCAATGCCGGTACACAGCAACTTTCCAAAACATCAGGATTCTTGATTTTGAACTGATCTTAGTCAAATCAGTCATGCTATGAATGTTAGCTCTCAGCCAACGTCTTAGTGCTTTGGCAACTTTAGATTTTGACTATTTTCAGTTTTCTGTTGATGAATTAGGTGACACATATCAATAGGTTGCTAATTATAAGATGGCTTTTTTTTCTTTTTCTTTTTTTTACTGTAAAACTGTTGTTATTTATTCCTCAGGTAATATTTGGGAAGTCAAGTTGTGCAGATTTCTATAAAGAGGCCTACACTGCAGTGGTGTACCACAACAGGTGTGTTTTGGTTTAAACAATTTGCCTAGTGTGCTGTAGCAAAAGTATAATCAAAATCTACTGGAGCTGTACAAAAATGCTCAACATAAGCATAAAGTCTACTCTTTTTTTTTTTTTTTTTTTTTTTTTTTTTTTTTTTAAAGAAATGGGTTAAGTTAATTTTTAGATGGTGTCAAGTGGTGCTCCCTCTGTCTCTAAGGGGTCTTCATTTTATCACTAGTTTAAATAGGTTTTATGACAGTGAGTGGGCTGTCATTTATGACACCTTCAAGGCTAAAATTAATCAACCTATAAATAATGTACCAGTGTGATTAGTAAGTCATTTGCTATTGGCTTTGAGATTAGTAGATTGCCCAGCCAATAACTCATTATCATTTCCAATAAAAGTTTCTCCTGACGCTGTTCTTGTTCCAGGATTTTTCTTTTTCTGGTCCGTAACCAAATTGTTTCTTCCCATGGGAAGTAAGTTCCCTTCTGTGACCCTTTTAAGCAGTTTTGGTTATTTCCATCCTTGAGGCTATCTCGGTGGATCTGTTGATAGGCGTACTGTAGTTGTGGGCTGTTTGTTTCTGAGCAGGCAAAGTTTTCTCCCGAGAGACTCTAAAGAATCCAGCTGAAGTGAATAATGATGTGTTTATATAATTTATTTGTTTTTAGATCACTTGAACCCCTGCTTTGCCTTGAGATAAATATTCCCAAGTTAAAAATTGAGGGATGGAAATGGAATATGTTTACAAGTCAATTGATATAAATATTTGTAATCGCTGGGGTGAAAATTGAGTATGTAAGCCTGTTTAGTCAGTTTATTAAAACAAGGGGCTTACCGTATTCAATTAGCTCTCTAAAAGCCTTCTGGGAAAGCAATTTAAAAATCCTCTACATAATGCTGACTTGTTCTCTGTTCAGAAACATATCCTGGTTACCACTATTGAAGAGGTCTTAACCAATGAGCAGGCACTCAGCAGAGAAACGTACTTGATGCAATTAAGGAACTATTGAAGTGTTACCCATTACCCTTTGCCTAAGTTCTGCTTATATTACATGTTCAGACAGTGGCAGATCCATAGTTATAGTGGCTATAGCTAGAACCGTTAGGCAAGTAGCAGCCTGAACTGTATAACCTGCCTACACAGTTTGATAGATTGGTTGGCAGCCACTCAAAAGAGGTTTGTCCTTAATTATCTGGATATAAAGCAGTTTGTAACACTCATTAATTGTTTTTATGTTTTTTTTTCTTCAATAATTGATGCAGATCCCCCGACTTTCATGACGAGGTTAAGATCAAACTGCCTGCCTCTCTGTCAGACCACCACCACATTCTCTTCACCTTTTACCATGTCAGCTGCCAGCAGAAGCAGAACACACCGCTGGAGACCCCTGTGGGATACACGGTAGGTAAAATAATGATAATGCACAAGCCCACATAAAACCTCCATTTGTAAAAAATAAATAAATAATGAAAGAAATTGAAAAATACAGAATAGAATATTTTACAAATAATTTGAAAGTGTTATCTAACTGAAAATGGCACAAGTATAACATATCAAAGGGTAAAACTGATTTTCTTTTTTTTTTTTTTTTCTTTTTTTTTTTTTTTAAAGAAATTTTTCCACAACCTACAAATCTTTTTCAAAACAGGGTCACTCGCACTCTGGCTCTGGTGAGTTTAGGTGATGTATATGTAAATTTACATGTGTTTTCTTTCTTCTTCAATCTCGCTTTTTTGTGTAGTGGATTCCCATGTTGCAGAATGGCCGTCTGCGGACGGGACACTTCTGTCTGCCCGTGTCTCTCGAAAAACCACCCCAGTCCTACTCTGTTCTCTCCCCAGATGTAAGATGCAATTTTTAAGCTTCTGTTGAATGAAACAAGCATAATGCACAGAGATAATCTAAAAGGGAATTTGTAATAATCTTTTGAGAATCAAATGGAACTAGTGTGCTATACATGGGATTCCCAGAAATCATTATTATATAATACTATATTCGAAGCAAATCAGATTACCTGGCCTTTCCCTTTCGTTGTTATGCAACTGCTACTCAGATTTACTTGCCTGTTATTGTACTTCAGGTCCCTCTCCCAGGCATGAAGTGGGTGGACAACCATCGAGGAGTATTCAATGTGGAAGTGGTGGCTGTTTCAACCATCCACACACAGGTAATAGTACTCAATACAGCAGCTAACAGTGTTATGGACATTTTTCAGGTTTACCTTGTTAACCTGTCATCTGCCTTCATCTTAACCGTCTTTACTGTGATCATCTGTGTGTCCTGGATTGTAAATCCTTATATTACCAACATAACCTGTTATTTCGAAATAAAGAGACAGATTTATTATTGTAATGTGACTTAAAATGTTTAAAATGCTCACCTAAAGTTAAGAGAAACAACCCCACATCAATTTCACATTTAAACTGTAATTTCTTCCCAGCACCAGTTCATTAGGTGGTGACTCTTACCTTGCCAGTAATTTACTGAGGTCTACTCCATCTCTGATTCGACTGTGGCGTTTGGGGGGGGGGGGCTTGACCGTTGCCTCCAGGAACCCAGTTGGAACTAATGTGCTCATAAATCACTGTTCCTGGCACAGCTTAGACTTGCTGGATTCTCCTGTGTACTTGTAGTAATGTTCGCCTTGCGGTTTTTACTCAGTGAGCCAACTTGCTGGTTTAGCAAAGAATACAGACGACTAGATCCAAGCTTACTTTTATCAACTTTCTTCCCATGTAGCTTTTTCAACCTTCTACACGGTTGTTTTTTAATTCTTGCCCTCTTTTTTCTTTTTGTTAATTTTTGTTGCATTTCTCTCTTCTGTCGTTTTTCCATCCATTTCTCTGTGTTTGCCATTTCCATATTTTGGTGCCAACATTAATATTTTTACCCCAAAATTTCTGCATCGTCTGCAACCCCATTCCTCCAACTCTCCATCCTTAGGACCAGTACCTGGATAAGTTCTTTGCACTGGTACATGCCCTGGATGAGCACATGTTCCCAGTCAGGATCGGAGACATGCGCATCATGGAGAACAACCTGGAGGCCGAGCTCAAGTCTAGCATTGCAGCACTCAACTCCTCCCAGCTGGAACCAGTAGTTCGATTCCTTCACCTTCTGTTGGACAAGTTGGTGTTGCTGGTCGTGCGGCCACCAGTCATTGCTGGACAGATAGGTATGATAAAGGGCTGCACTAGATAAAAATGAAAAGCAACTCTTGAGTTATTTTTAGAGACGCTTGTAAGTGATCACCCACTGTATTCTGTGCAGTAGTACTACCAGAAAACTCTGTCTGTCTTTAGTGAATCTTGGGCAAGCATGTTTCGAGGTGATGGCCTCCATCGTGAACCGGCTTCATAAGTACCTGGACACCAGCCAGGACATGCACGGCCGCAACAGCCTGCTGTCCTCTTACATCCACTACGTCTTCCGCCTGCCCAGCACCGACCCCAACTCACCCTCACCAGGTATTTCACAGTGAATACAATCTCCCTCTATTTTTCTTTATTCTGCATCTTTTGTTTTCTCCTTTTAAGTTAACCCCTTTTAACCCCTCAGCTCACCCTCAGTGGGTATCTGTGACCAAATCTTCCTGCCATAATTTTATTTTTCAATTTCTTTTCATCTTTTACTTTTTTCCTCCCACATCCATTTTTGTCTTCTGCCTGCTCAACACAGACACCAACTCATCCTCATCAGGTAGATATGGTCAGCTGCTGTACATTGTTTCACCCTTTGAACAAAAAGTTCATGTATGTAAAGTCAAACGTGGTGGGTTGTACAGGCGTATTTTTTTTGCAGCATCTTTAGTTGTCAAACCATCCACTGCCACTGTATGAATGTGTTAAGAAACTACTCTTAATTAATGGGTTCACTAATGTATGGTTAGGTCTAGTGGCACATTCCAATCCCAGTTTTCTTCCTTTGTGTGTTGCCCAAGGCCCAGGAGGGTTGGGAGGTTCGGTTCACTATGCCACCATGGCTCGCTCAGCTGTTCGACCGGCCAGCCTTAATCTCAACCGCTCCCGTAGTCTTAGCAACAGTAACCCCGACATCTCCGGTACACCCACCTCTCCCGACGATGAGGTCCGCTCCATCATTGGCAGCAAGGTAAGGTCTTCAGTCATACATGAGCCTGTAACTTCTCTTTCTCTCAATGGTCCGTCAGTTTTCTGTTAAATCATTAATGAAGTGCTCAAATTTTTACGTGTGGTTCAAATGTGGGCAGATCCCACGCTCATATTTTTGAGCACTTTGCTCTGAATTTGGCTCATCCATACTCAACGTGAATGTCAGATATTGTAGTTAATTATTTAACATTGCTGTAATGTAGGTGCTCTTGCTTTGTGATGTATTTTTTAGACAGACTCTGAATCTGTATTTCTTAACCTACACAAGGTAGGGGCCTCCCTCTGCTCAGTGACCCAAAGTTTTATCAACATGTAAACCGCATGTGAATTGTGCAAACATGAGCTTGGACATCTTATCTCTCCAACCGCTGTACCAGCAACCTGTCTCACACACATAGACACAATCTCACAGGTTCATTTATACACAAATAATGCTTATTATGCATTGTGAAAAATGTACATTGTATTTAGCTTAAAGTCAAATCAGTCAAGAATATTAATATTAAATATTGTGTCAATAATCATCTTTTTTAAAAACTCTCTTTATTGGTTTTCCTTGTTCCTTTTTATTTCATTTTATTTATCTGATCTCATGTATTTTGTCTCATATAATTTGTGATTTCCCACTTCAAACATTTTTTTTTTTATTTAACCCCCTCAAAAAAAATGTGAACAGTGAGTGAATGATGTAATGTGCCTTTCTAATGGTTTTGCTGTACTTGTAACCATGACATGATGGATGCAGCCCCCTCTTTTTTTGAGGAATGTTCCCTTTTACTGCTAATACTTAACTAAACCTTTCTTCTCTTGTCTCTGAGGGAGGGGTAGTTTTATTTTTTATATATATATATATATATATATATATATATATATATATATATATATATATATATATATATATATATATATATATATATATATATATATTTATTTATTTATTTATTTTTACACAGAGAAAGAAAGGGAAGGAGAGAGAACTTTTGTGCTTTGCTCCTCTGTGGTGTTGATTTTTAATTTACTGACAGCTAACCTTTTTGAGGCCCTTGGCATCTTCCAGCTGTCCTGACCTCTGAACCTCTTTAACTTGTCATTATTCCTTCCCTCCCCCCCCGTGCTGCTCGCTTGTTCCCTTGCTTCCTGCCTGCCTTGTGTCCTTTGACCTTGGCACCCCTAGGGCTTAGACCGATCCAACTCGTGGGTGAACACCATGGGCTCTAAGAGTGCCCCCTGGGGATCCAGCCCTGGGTCCGCTCCAGAAACCATGCAGGTGGTTTTATGAATGCCCCGTCCTCCACTTTGCCTCACTACAAAAACAACCTACACTTAAGGGATACTGATATATTTGGAGTTTTGGCTTATTTGTGTGCTTTGCTGGAATCATTATTAGGGAGGTATATCAGGTACATTGGGCAGTTTTTATCCATTCTAAGGTTTTTCATTTTTATGTCTTTTTTTTTTTTTTTTTAAATTTGTTTGTTTCTTTTTGTCATGCTCACATCTTTCATTTATAGATTCAGCCTGTCCTTAAAGCTGTTTACAGTGGTTTTAAGTAACCTGACTGTGATGGCAACCACATTTTGCTTTATTTATCCAAAGTACAGAGATTTCTAAACCATGCACAAAGTGGCTAGTATCAAAGACACTAAAGACAAAGACAGAAAAGACCAAAACTTCAGAATATTACAGTATTCTGTTTAAACCTCAAGTCACAACCCTCCCATTAATCCCATACGTGGGAGTCACAGCCGCCTCCATGACCCTCCTGTCACGTTAGTCTCAGGTATCAATGCTCTTTGCTTATCACATCTAACACCTCTTTTTCTCTGTACCTGCATGAAAAGTAGTCTAAATCCAGATATTGCAATGCCAATTTTGAACTGAGGCCAGAGCAATCCATGGCAGCAATTTCTCAGAGATTGGTACCCTTCCATCTGGGTTTACAGTGGTCAGGTGTCCCTATACCTAAACCCAACACAGTCTTTCTGTGTGTATGAATTTCACAGAGAATTGTTGGGGTGGTAGAGAAAAAAAGAGTTGCGTTAGAAATCTATCAGCAGACTAGATGTTTTTTTATCTTTACCTTTGAAAACTTTTTATTTCCTTTTTTTTTTTTTTTTTTTTTTTTTTTTTTTTCTTCTTCTGGATTTCCTCTGCTCTCAGCTAGTTAACCTGCATGACCTTCTCCTAACACCCCCCTGCATTTCAACCACCATTCATTTATTTCTGGAGCATGGTATATCTGTGAGTGTGACTGTGTGTCTACATGTGTGCAGTCTTTGTCTGCTCCACTTTCCATCTTAATGTTAAGTCCTCTGTCACTTTACGTTGTCATAACATATTAATTTACACAAAGGTAAAACTAAATTGGCATACTGTAGCCATAGAAGCACACATAGCTTACCACATGAAATGTGGCACATAGAGCACATACATGATAAGCATTTAACATCAGATTTAGTTTTATTTTAATCTACCTATAATAAAACCTTTGATTGCATCTGTAAGGTCTTGTATTTACCTGGAGGGATGCAGAATGGCTCATCATTAAGCAATTAGCTATACTGTGAACAAAAGGATTATTAATGTCGGGACTTCACCTGATCACACTTTATGCAGCCATTTTGCATCTCTACCATAAGATGCTCAAACTATTGACGTATCAACTGTGTTAGATTACGGGTACAACACTTTTCAAGTGTTGCAGCCCTGTCCTGTGTCTGTTGTTTTGTGTCTTCATGTATGAAAATGTCCAACAGTTCACAAAAGTGTGACGTGTGTGGGTGTGTGGGGGTGTGTTACTCAGCGCGCACACGTTTGCCTGTGTGCTGAGAAAAAAGGTGCAACCCCACTCTCTCGTTGCTCCTCCACTAACCTTGCTGTCACCGTTCCATTCATCCCACTCATAGGCCATGGAGCGCTGTGGCAATCGCATGTCTTCGCACACTGAGAGCGCCAGTTTCTTGCAAACTTTAACAGGACGGTTGCCCACAAAAAAGGTAGAGCCACTTGCACTGGGGGAGGAGCCGACCCTCAGCCACCTCTTGTCCTCCTCACCTGTCTTGTCTGTGGATGTGTGCCTCTGGGTTGATTGATGTTGTATTTGGTTGTTGTGGAGTCTTGTTGAATGCTGTATGTCACCGATCTGCCTCTTGTTCTGAATATGTTGGGGAATTTTTGATGTAATGTGAATGTTGGTTGTAATCTGGCTAACACTGACTGTTGTGCAGTGAGCTGTAGTCTCGGAAGTCTTTGTCCACTCAGTCAGAGAGTGCAAATGGTATTTGGTTTTCATTTAAGAAAATCCAATACTGTTTGATTTTCAGTCAGGTGCTATGGTGCCATAGGAGATATTATACCAGCAAACACACAGACAGGTGGGTTGTTTAGTATTTATCAGCATAAATCAAAATATTTCATATTTACTTTGGTTGGAAAAAGTAGATTCAGAAAAAGAGCTTTTAAACCTGGTCTAGTTTAATTGGTGGTTTATACCAAGCAGTTTTCAGATTATACTGACTAATGTGCAGAAGTAAAAACAGATTGTGTCTACTGTAATGACTTTAAACGTTTAAGAAAATGTTTCTTTTCAGTAGGCAGTATGATACACGTTTAAAATGATATGTTTAAAGTTTGACTGTAAGTCAGATCATGCCCCTTTCAAGACTTGCCAGTCTGGTCAAAAGTCAGTATGTTAGCCAGACTTGTGGTGGATGTTAGTGTTGCATTAAACACACAGCTCGATCAATGTTACTTACGCACAATAAGAAGAAGAAGAAAGGGGGGGAACATGTCATCTTTTTTTTTTCTCTTTAAAAGAGAAAAAATGTATTTTAACATACACATTAGGTCAGAAGGTCACACTTCAAAATACTGTATATTTTAGTGGTCCGTGGTGAAAAGAGTGCATCACTTATTAAAAATAAAAATGGTTGCACACATGGAAAAGTTATTTTTTGACTATCTCATTTTGTCTACAATGAAGTTCATTTTCAGCTTTGGGAGAGCAGAAGTTTTACTGGACGCTGCTGTTCTTTCACATAGAGAACGTGGTATCCGTGTTATTATTTGTACTATATTTCTGGTCACAACAGTGGAGACCTGCTAGCAGGTTATGTTAAATTTAGGAATGTTATTTTGTAAGTCATATAAGTTTTTATTTTATGTCATAACCCACAAAAATAAATACATTTCTAAATCTGCCTGACCAAGTGAGCTACGTATAGATTATGCTTGGTTACTTTTTCTGGTGCCTCACATTGTCTCTTTCTGGCTTTATTGCTTTCTATTTCCCTCTCCTTCTCTGTCCATCCCGCTTTCTTTGTCTCTGTTTCGATTTTTTATTTTTTTTACTCAGCTCTTCCATGAAGAGTTGGCTCTCCAGTGGGTGGTGAGCAGTGGAAGCGTGCGGGAGGGCGCTCTGCAGCAAGCCTGGTTTTTCTTCGAACTCATGGTAAGAAACCGAAATTCTTTTTGTGTTAAATAAATAAATAATGATCATAAAACATGTCCACAGCTTATATTTTCTCCCAATAAACACCTTTACCACAGGTGAAGAGTATTATCCACCACCTTTACTTCACCGACCGCTTAGAGTCACCCAGGAAGAACCGTTTCCCAGAACGCTTCATGGATGACATCACAGCCTTGGTCAGCACCATCGCTGGTGACATTGTGTCTCGCTTCCAAAAGGTGAATAATGACCCAGTTAAGTGTCTTTATGAATTGTTGAAACTGTAAAAGTGTAGTCATGTAAAGCATATTTTTTTCATTTATTCAGGATCTGGAGCTGGTGGAGAGGCTTAACATGAGCCTGGCCTTCTTTCTCAATGACTTGCTGTCAGTTATGGACCGAGGATTTGTCTTCACGCTAATTAGAGCATTCTGGAAACAGGTATATTACTTAATTTGCTTTTCTCTGCTTTTTATTTTGTATTTTTGAAATGTCATCGCTATCAGGATCAGTATGACTGAAGAAAAAGCTGATGGAATCCAGTTTCTGATTAGGCTTACAACATAACACTATGACTATAACAAAGACTAATATGTGATGATATTTCAAGACTTATTTTTACTGCACACACGCTCCTTTTTTCTTTAAATAAAGCATCTCAAAATGTTTAAAAACATGTACATCGGTGTTGACTGTTTTCTCTTTTTAGGTGTCCACAAAGCTTTACGCTTTGCAGAACCCAACCCTGGAGTCTTTGCGGCTTGATTTCTTAAGAATTGTTTGCAGCCATGAACACTACGTTACCCTCAATCTGCCCTGCAGCCTGCTCACCCCACCTGCCTCTCCTTCCCCCTCTGTGTCCTCAGCAACATCACAGGTCAGTTTTCCCCCTTAAAATGAAGACACTCTAAAAAATCTCATCATAGAGGTTAGATTTAAGTATTAATGTAATGACAGAAGATATTAATGGTGTCTCTTATTTCTCACAGAGCTCTGGCTTCTCCACACATGTCCAGGACCAAAAGATAGCCAACATGTTTGAGCTCTCTGTGCCCTTCAGAGAACAGCATTATCTAGCTGGACTCGTGCTGTCTGAACTGTCGGTAATACTGGACCCAGACAATGAGGGGTGAGCATGTTTGCAAAAATGTTTTAATTGAGAAAGATTCTGTGTATTAGTGTCCGAATCTTCTTGTAATTGAGGTGAAATAATCCTTTTTCTTCCCCCTTTCTTTTAAAAATGTTTGCATCCTATGTATTATCTACTGTAGGATGTTTGGTCTGCATAAAAAAGTAGTGAGCGTCGTTCACAATCTCCTGTCCAGCCACGACTCTGATCCTCGCTACGCAGATCCTGAAGTCAAGGCCCGTGTTGCCATGCTTTACCTGCCTCTCATTGGCATCGTCATGGAGGCGCTGCCACAACTCCACGATTTTACAGGTATAGATGACAGTAATTTTTAATATGTAGCAGTTTAAAAGAAAACTGATTTATCTTCTAAAATAGAAACAAAATGTCTTCTCAAATGAACAGGCTTTCCAACAGTAGATATTTATTGCCACGAAGCATTGTTACAACAAAGAAATAATCGACTAAACACAAATTCCCTTACTACTTGTGCTAAGTTCACAATTTTGTCCTGATAATTTCACTTTCAAATGGCACACACTTTTTGATTTTTACAGTACAAAAGGAAATGTATTGTTCTCCATTGTTCCATGTCTAATTACTTGGCGGTTTATATTCTTTCCTTTTTGCTTTACTAGAGTCACATAATCAGTGGGGTCGACCGGGCGGCCCTCAGGGGGCAGCAGTAGGCAGCAGCGGAGAAGAGGCAGAGGGAGAAGGTAACAGCATGATCAGTCAGACTGTCGCCATGGCGATAGCAGGCACCTCAACCGCATCTCCAATGTCCCGACCAAGCAGCTTCTTGCTCAACTCGCAGGTAATTTCCCGCAAGACACAGTGACTGTAATATCAGTTAATCGTCAATTAATGGAAATATCTCAGTGCTGTATGCTGCTACCTCGGTTTGTGTTCCTACATTCCTCTTGGTTCGTCTCTCCAGGCGAGTCGCCAGCATGGGAGCTTCTCAGCGGAGTCCAGTCGCAGTCTGCTGATCTGCCTGCTGTGGGTGCTAAAGAACGCCGATGAGCTGGTGTTACAGAAATGGTTCACAGACCTGTCGGTGTCCCAGCTCAACCGCCTGCTGGATCTCCTCTACCTCTGCGTCTCCTGCTTTGAATACAAGGTAACATCAACAATCACAGACTAACAGTTTGAACTAATTAAGCATTAATTAATTGCCTAAGAGCAGACCATGTGTTGCGGGATCTGCATTATGAGGTACGTCCACCTCTTCTGTTTATCGTCTATATTAACGTCCAGCCAACAGGGAACCTCACGAGCCTGTGTGATATTGCTGGCTTATACTCGCTTATACTCAACTACAATACATAACTTTTGCATGTGCTCTAGTACTAACTTAACTAAAAATATTTTCAGGTTCTCCGTATATGTTTGCATTTTGTTTGAAAAGGTGATTCTTCTTTGTGATTAATATGCATTTGCTACTTGAGGGATAAAATGATGAAAGTAGACATTCTTCACACTTTCTATGCTATAATCATCTGTTTCCTTCTGTGTATTTCAAGCTCTTTATGCTATGCTGTATGTTTGGAGTTTGCTCTTCTGCCCTTGCATATTTGCTTTTCATGCTACTAATCCGCTTTGCTTGCTTGGTGCTGCGCTGCAAGTAACTTCCCTGCTGTGTGTGTGTGTGTGTGTGTGTGTGTGTGTGTGTTCTCTGTCCTTCCACTCACCCTCTACCTCATGGATACAAGGCCCATGTTGTGTTCACCATGCAGGGGAAGAAGGCGTTTGAACGCATGAACAGCCTAACCTTTAAGAAGTCCAAAGATATGAAGGCCAAGCTGGAGGAAGCCATACTGGGCAGCATCGGGGCCAGACAGGAAATGGTGCGACGCAGCCGGGGGCAACTAGGTGAGATTGCACCTCAGGTGTGCGCACACAGATGCAGGTAGGAAGAAATAGGAAAGGCTGAACTAAGAAGGAGAATTTGGGAATTACACAAACATTTAGTTACACCTAATTACTGCATTCTGCTTTTTCTCCTGCACACACACCTGTAGGCGCATGCATATATTTGCTTTCAGCTGTATCTTTTGAAAGGACTGTAAAGACAGCTACAACCAGTTAGTCACGTTTTCTGTGTGCAGGTGCCCTCTTTATCACATTTAAAAAAAAAAAAGTAAATAATGTTTCCCCATCATTTAGAACGGAGTCCATCTGGCAGTGCTTTTGGCAGCCAGGAAAACCTTCGATGGAGAAAGGACATGACCCACTGGCGGCAAAACAGTGAAAAGATGGACAAGTACGTTCTTTCGGCCTCTTGAAGTTCACTTTTCTGATTATTGTTTCAGTCACAAAAAATGTTAAAACTTTTTTAAAAATTAAATAAACAGCATTCTGGGACTTTATTCTCTCAAGGAGCACATGCAAAAATCTGGTTTCTTTCCAATTATATTTGAAATTTTTTGTGTTTTTGTGTGCTGCATATTTTCTGCCTTGAAGTTTGAGTAACAAGGTCATAGGCTTCATGGACACAATCATTTATTTGTGAAGTCAGTTTGTCTATACATTATTCCAACTTGATTTGTTTTGATTTAACAACAGTGTAAATTGTTTATGTTTATCCCCTTAACAGGATATCTTTGCTAAGGTATGGTTAGGTACATAAGTTTTTGGACAATGCCTCTGTACGCCACCACAGTGGATTTTAAATCAAGCCGTCAATATGTGATTGAGGTGCAGGCTTTCAGTTTTAATTCAAGGGGTTTAACAAAAAATTTTGTATTAATTGTTTGTGTAAAAATTGCATTATTCCTATAGTTCCCCGTTTTTAGAGGCTTAAAAGGAGTTGACTGACAAGGAGTTCCATAGCCACATGAGAGCAGATAAAAGATCTGGAGGTGATTCCAAGTGTTAAACTTGCATTTGGTAGCTGTTTACTGGAACACTTAATGTACGGTCCAAGGAGATGTTGATACAAGTGAAAGAGGCATCATTAGGCTGAAAAAACAAAATAAACTTATCAGCGAGAGAGAGAGAGAGAGAGAGAGAGAGATCCAGAGAGAGATCCAGAATGACGGGAAGCGAAGTGTATGGAGGAGGAGAGAAACAGCTTATGATCTGACGCATGATATTTTCTGTCACATGTGATGGAGGCAGTGTTTATACGTAGACCCCAATTGATTGGGGACCATGTGTAAAATAATTCCTAAAAAGTTGATGCAGTACTTTTGTTAAACTCTTTGAATTAAAGCTGAAAGTCAGCACTTCAATCAGGTGTTGATTGTTTGATTTAAAATCCAAGGTGGTTGTGTACGGATGCAAAATTATAAGAAATGCATCTGAAAACTAACTGTTAATGTAAGAATACTTGTCCACTGCAAACACATTGTTATTTTGTCACGTGCTTTGGTGAATTTACAAAGGATCAGAATCAGATTGTACGACCATACTAATGTTGCCGTGTTTGACCAGCATCTATGCATCTGTGCAACATGGGAGCTTAAAGCTTGAGGGTTTTGCATCTTTTTGCCAATATTTCTTTGTCAGATAATGACAAAAAATATGGCATTATGCCTTTTTTTCTTTTTTGGTTTAGCATTTTATTTTAATTCCTGTTTTATTTGTCATTTCTGCTCCAGCATTTGTTTTCTGTTAATTTGCATTTGTTCTCTCATGTCACTGTGTTTATGTAGGAGTCACAGATCAGTCAGGTATTGTATGGTCCACATTTGCTGTGTGCTCCTTTAAATTCCTCCCTGCTTTAGTGCCTTTTTGAAGGTGTACTGTCATGCATGTGGGAAGTCAGACAGGTGAAGTGGATGCAAACTGAATTCATTAGTTTGTAATTGATTCAGAGCTGTCACCAAGTCATCATGTTTTTTTCTAATCAGCATAATTTTGAGTGAGATAGCTTAACACTTTAGCAACTAATGCAGTCAGTGATTTGTTAGCAGTAATTTCCTTTCCATTTTAACTTCTTAAGTTCACACATGCACATCAGAGCACCAGCAGAGACCCCCTGACCCTCAAATCCCCTGCCCCATCAGTCCCTCTGTCCTGGTAACAACAAACTCTGTCTCGGGGTTGGTAGTGGTTGCAGTGGGCTTGTTCTGCTTTTTAACCAGTGTGCTTGTTGTTCTGGGGTTCTGACTGATACCTCTCCCTGGCTGCTGTTGGGGGGGGACAAATATGGCAAAAGCTTTTTTGTTACCAATTACTTATTCAGTCCTTTATTATTTCATATGCTCAAAAATAGGCATTTTATTTCAATGTAGATTAATAAAAAAGTACTCCTTGTGTTCCACCTGTAGATCAGGACTGAATTCCTTAGCTGTTCCCTTAGGTAACAGTAAAGAATAGCCTTCTTCAAACCTCAAGGCAGTAAGGAGCATATAGGCTTAGGCTAACTGTCTCTTAGTGTGGGCTGTCTTGGATTTTTACCAGAAATAAAACAAACATTCTGTTTTGTATTTTAGCAATACAGCTGTCTGAGCATCCACACAGCACATAACATGGTTTTCCTCCAAATTGTCTTCATTGTTTATGATTCTGTGCAGTGGATTAATGTGGTGACTGGAAGCTCATGCAACACTCAGTGGTACATCATCGACACCACAATGTAAAAGTTCACTTTGTGACGCCGTCTCCTTGTGTCCTGATTGCAGGACAAGAGCAGAGCTGGAACACGAAGCCCTTATTGATGGTAACCTGGCAACAGAGGCCAACTTAATAATTCTTGATACTCTGGAGATTGTTGTACAGGTATGAAAACGAAGAAGACTTGGAAACTGGCATATAGTCACAGTCATGCTGTGTTCTGTATGCACATGCTTGCTCTTATTACAGCTGCTTGTGTGTCCCTTTCCCTCCAGACGGCATCGGTGACCGAGTCCAAGGAGAGTATCCTGGGTGGAGTGTTGAAGGTGCTGCTCCACAGTATGGCGTGCAACCAGAGTGCCCTCTACCTTCAGCATTGTTTTGCAACACAGAGAGCCCTCGTATCTAAGGTTAGACTATTGGGCTTTCGTTGTGTGCTAAGCATGCTTAATTTTATCTTATCTTTACAGTTTCTTGCAGGGTTACATAGCTTTTTCCTCTCTGCCTGTGTAGTTTCCTGAACTGCTCTTTGAGGAGGAAACAGAGCAGTGTGCTGATCTGTGTTTGCGACTGCTGAGGAGCTGCAGCAGCAGCATAAGCACCATCAGGTCCCATGCCAGTGCCTCCCTCTACCTCCTCATGAGGCAAAACTTTGAGATTGGCAATGTAAGTACTGGGGTGATGGGTTTAAAAATGTTAGACTCCCTGGAATGTAGCTCTGTTATTACAGTAAAAAATTTTGTTGACTTTGATTGCCCTGATTTAGCTTAAAACCAACCTCTGCAACTTTAGTTCAGGTACTGATGAATGCATCATTTGCTTTGTTGCATTTTCTTTTTGTTTGCACTTTTAGAACTTTGCAAGAGTGAAGATGCAGGTGACTATGTCCCTTTCTTCGCTGGTTGGAACATCTCAGAATTTCAATGAAGAGTTCCTCCGTCGTTCTCTGAAGACCATCCTTACCTATGCAGAGGAGGATCTGGAACTGAGGGAGACCACGTTCCCTGATCAGGTACTCATTTATCCATCAAGTTGTTTTCCGTCACTGCACAAGAATTTAGGTTATCCAGTTTATCGGATCTTATTTATCAAATTAGCTTTTTACTTGACACTCCAGTACACCTTGTAGTGCTCAAGCATGTCATCATGACATCTTGGTGTTGGAGAAGCAGCTTTTTCATTCTGAGCTGTATTTTATTCCTTTCAGGTCCAGGACCTTGTTTTTAATCTGCACATGATCCTGTCTGATACAGTGAAGATGAAGGAGCACCAGGAAGATCCTGAGATGTTAATAGATCTCATGTACAGGTATAGAACCATGTGCAATCAAGTAGCTTCTTCTGATTACTTACAAGGGTATTCATTCATTGTAGTCCTCAATATCTTGTCAGTGTGATTTCCTGTATTGTCTGTGTGCGCATTTGTGTCCACTTCCAGGATTGCAAAAGGTTACCAGACATCTCCAGACCTGCGGCTGACGTGGCTCCAGAACATGGCCGGAAAGCACTCTGAGAGGAACAACCACGCCGAGGCTGCTCAGTGTCTGGTGCACAGTGCTGCCTTAGTAGCAGAATACCTAAGCATGCTGGAGGACCGTAAATATCTCCCTGTAGGCTGCGTCACCTTCCAGGTAGGAATGTTCTAGTGGTATTGTTTGTGTATGTCTTTCCTCTACAGTAATCAAGCATCAGAAACACATTTCTGACAGTGACTACGCTTGCACCATCGCTTTCATTTTTTAATGTGTGTGTTTATGCGCTCCAGAATATTTCTTCAAATGTGCTGGAGGAATCTGCGGTTTCTGATGATGTGGTGTCACCAGACGAGGAGGGAATCTGCTCAGGGAAATACTTCACTGAGATCGGTCTCGTGGGTCTCCTAGAGCAGGCTGCTGCCTCTTTTTCCATGGTGAGAGATGGGAGAACGGACGGAGGCGTATTTATTTATTTTTTGACTAATTATTATTTAAACTAATTGTTCATCCTTTCAGGCCGGCATGTATGAGGCTGTGAACGAAGTGTACAAGGTACTGATCCCAATCCACGAAGCCAACAGGGATGCAAAGAAGCTAGCCACCATTCATGGTAAACTACAGGAAGCCTTTGGCAAAATTGTTCATCAGGTAAACACACACACAAAGCAGACTTCTTCTTTCAAACACAACTCCAATCGCTTACGGTGCCAATCTGGCACTGAATTTATGCAGTTCAGCTTAAAGATGAATATTATATACCTCAGTGTGACCCAGATTTATTGCATGCATTGTCAGTCTTCTGCTATGAGGGGATTACATTTGGGATACACAAGATTACATTTTTTTTTTTTTTGTCCTTATGTAAATCCACTAAAGCTGTTTTTACACATGAATTCCAGACAGTGTCAGGAGAATCAGGCCAGGAAATTGTCTGGAGCAGTCCGGGTCAGATACAGTCTCACTGTAGGAGATCCTCACATTTGGTTTTTGTGTGAGGTGACACCTGGGTAGAGCGTGCAGGAGGCAGGGCTTAAAGCAGTTCTTCAGACAGCCATGGGCTCCCTTCAAACATAGGCTCAATTGGACATTGATGGCAAAGACCATCTAAAATTCACGATGCAGACTTTGTGTTTGTTCTCACATACAGCTCATCCAAGGGATTCTAGAAAGGTTCAGGCCCGTGATGTGTGAGTGAAAACAATTCAAGACTTGTGCAGTTGAATTATAGTTGAATAATTACTGAACAGTATCAAGGTCAGCACTTACAGTGAAAACAGAAATTTTTTTGTCACTGTCGTGAAGTTTTGCCCAAGTGCACTTTTCCCACACTGATTAACTGTCACATTAAACAGCCGGTATCAGGGACAAGTACCAAAAAGGGTGTAAGGAGCAAAGCTTCTCATCTGCAGGACCTCTGAAATTTACATTAACCACAGTCTTGACATGAGTCACTACACCGATCAGGAAAAACGGTGGATTTCTGTTAATGTTGCGAACACACCAGCCGTCACGGACACAGCTTTGCATGATCTTATCATTTGGCAATTAAATGCTAGTATATTTATTTATGTATGTCTTGATACCCGCCATGCTTTACTTTCCTGTGAAGTATGAAATTAAGGATGCATGACGTGTTGGACTTCAGTTGATTTTTTTTTTTTGTTTTTTCTCTTGGGTTAAAGGCCAGTTGTGTGACACAGTCGGGTTACAGTTGTCTGGCGTGCAGAGCAACTGCTCTTACAAAGCTTATTTTTTTAATAGTGACAAACACAGTCGTTGTGTGAAGAAAGTATCCCTGTTTTATTAAAAACACTGTTTTTGTCACGCGCTCTGTTCTCCAGCTCGACAACTTGGTAACCTGGATTAGTTTCAAAGCGTTCATTCTCCTTGTTGTAACATCCTCTGTGTGTGTGTGTGTGTGTGTGTGTGTGTGTGTGTGTGTGTGTGTGTGTGTGTGTGTGTGTGTGTGTCTGAGGGCGTATGTGTCTTGTCGTTCACATGTCTTGTATTCTCTTTGTTATGCAGAGTACTGGCTGGGAGGTAGGTGACTAAACAGTTCCTGCTTGGCCCTGCTCATGTTGTTTTTTATTTATTTATTTAATTATTTCTTCTTATTTACTCTCATCTTTTTATTTGCTAGCTGTGGGCATTCTTCTTTGTTACATACATCCAAATCCATTAACATCTGCAGACAATGTCAACTGTCTGCCCCCGCTGGGGACACTTGCTCTCTAAGCAGCGACACCCTCACCGTATTCCTCTCTCCGCACTCCTCTTACACTGCAAGAGGAGCTTGTGTGTGTGTGCCTTCTTTTTTTTTTTTTTCTTTCTTTCTTTATACATGACAGTGGTGACAGGCTGTGCATGGGAGCCACAATGTGTGACACTAATGACAAAAGTCTCAGCGAATGCGTCACCTGCACCCCCCCCCCCCCCCCCCCCCCCCCCCCCCCATCCTTATCTTCTGTCTGTCTGTCTGCTGGTGTGTCAGTCAGCACAAATGCATCAACTGGCACCATCTGCTGTCACACTTCATCTCATCTTCAACCACAGGGCTCGATTTCAGTGCAGTCTTTTGACATGAAAGGTGTCTGTTAGCTGTGGGTCATTCTTGCCACACACAATTAAAGGAGCCTTTAAACACACAAGGTGTTGCAGACTTTGGGTTGAGGCTGGAACCAAATTCCTAAGGCAGTCTGGTGTTTTCCAAGAGGGTTCAACTCACAGTAATCTCAGGATTACTTGATTTATCCCTTTTGATTTCGATTCGTTATTCTTGCCCTTTCTTTTAATAGTTTAAACTAAATCGACCCCTGATTTTTTTTAATTTCATCCATTCTGTTCCTTTGTTAACAGTATTAACCTCTGAGTTCTCATGGTTTGTTGCATGACAGAGCACAGGAAACACACTGAGCGTGCATGGTGTGTTTCTGAGGGTTGTGGATCTTTTTTTCCCCTCACCTTTTTTTTTTTTTTTTTTTTTTTTTTGCTCGTCACTGTCTGCCTTTGCATGGTCTGGATCCTCCACAATGAGTTTCTGTTCTCTCAAAATCAATGGAGATATTTTTGCTGTTGTGTGTTAGTTTGTGTTGTTTTAAAAATTCTCTGGAGGAACCCAATCCTGATTAAAATTTGTTCTGTTTTTTTTCCTTTTTTGATTTCCCCGGTTGCCGACCCTTCCTTCCTACTTTACTTAATTGTGTCTTGTGGTAAGTTTCTTAGTTTACAGGGCTTCCTTAATTACTGCTTTAAAACATTTTTAAATCAGTGGTTGAAGTAGTAATACCTGACTTATGTCTGTTTAGATATTCCCTTAAGTTACCCTGATGCTTTATCTAAACATCTCGTACATTAACTACGAATTATTTGCCTCAAAGTTTCACATGATCTTCCTGTTTCCTGCATACATGCACTTATACACTTTATAACACACCGGGTTATGCCTGCTGTACCTGCTTCCCTCTGGATGTTCTTCCCAAGTAGAAGTCTGAGCAAAAAAAAAAAAAAATCTGGAGTTTCTGGAGCTGATAGATGTTTTTTCTGTTACCAAACTTCAAAGGATTTAACAGGGTGGTTGAGGTTGTTATGCAGAGTCTTTATTTTATCTGTCTCCACTCATGACTCCTCTCTATGACTCCATCTAAAGCTTGTATTTAGAAAACTTTGTGCTGCTTTGATCTATGAGCTTGAGCTGTTATTATTCTTAAAATGGGCAAAAACTGCACACATGAAGAAAACAAGCATTTACAAGCTGGGTGCAAAGGAGATGTCGGAGTTGATGTTAATATGCAGATAGTGCAGGGTATTTCCTGGCTCAGACTGGGTCTTCGGGAGGTGTTGCAACACCAAGCTTATTTGTAAAGCACAAATGTTCTGCAGTGTTCCTCTTATTTGTTATAATTCTGTACATTTTCTAGTTATTTCTGGCTCTTTTATAAATCTAAATGTCTACTATATTTGGTTGAAGTGGATCTAATATGCATTTCCTTATTTGTTGGCATATATACTGTTGAATAATAATTAAACATGACCTAAATTTCAAATAATGGGAAGCTAATAATATGAAAGTAATTCCCCTGAGCCAAAGCTCAGGCTTCAGAAGGATTTTTCCCCCCTCCTCTGCACAGCTCTGGCTGTTCAAACCTTCGGTTTGCAAGAGGCAGCCAGTCAGAAGAAAGTTGACTTAAAGGGAGCGACTTTAAAAGGAGAGGAGCTAACACTGCTGGTTTCAGACAGTGGGTGAACTGAGGGGTTGCACCGAGGCCCAGTATAGGATTAATAATAATAATAGAATCCTGTAAAGCTGCCCTAGAATACTGAGGACTAAAAATGAGCATTATAGGTCCCATTTAAATGAAACTCCAATTAAAAAAAAACCCACACTTGATACAGTGCTGGTGGGGGAGGTCAAAAAGTCCCCTGCAGGACACCCCCTGATAATGTTGAATGAAAACCGGCTCTTGTTTCTTGCTGATCTTTGGCCCACTTTGCTTGCTAATAGAGCCAGACTGATTTATTAGCAGGCCAATATTATTGGCTGATATTAACCATTTGACAATCTATCTGTATCAGTGTTTATAATAACTACGTAATGAAAATGAAAGCTGTAAAGAACAGATGGGAGAAACACCCCTCAGCCATGTTATGTTCACACTGACGGGGCTCTACTTGCGACCCTGCACCTGCCTGTCCTCCGTCAGGTCTGTGACTGAGGTGGAAAAGCTGCTGAACAACAGTGTTTAAAAAACTGGAGGTTGTTGAACTCGACTCCTTTCTGACACTGACCTCCACACTTACATACAGCTCTACTGGTTGCAACATATTACAAAACAAACAGATATAATCACATATTGCATGAAACTGCTAATAGTCGTGGTGTTATATGTAGCTATCTGTAGTTACATATAACATGATGCAGGTATATCTTGATGTTCACCTCTCTCAATGAACTACAACCTTTTCCTGTCTTTTTTACTCCGTGAAGAGAACTGAAAAATATAATAAATTAAAAATACAAATGCTTACTGTTCCACAGTGCATTACCATATGCACCAGCAGGGTGATGGTGTTCTGCCTCTTTTTTTTTTTTTTTTTAAACCCATTTTTCATTGTTTCCCTCTGCTTGTTCAGGATGGAAAGCGGATGTTTGGTACTTACTTCAGAGTGGGATTTTACGGTACGAAGTTTGGCGACTTGGATGAGCAAGAGTTTGTGTACAAAGAGCCTGCCATCACAAAGCTGGCTGAAATCTCTCACAGGCTAGAGGTAAATTGTGCTGCGCGCACTCCCACATGCTCTCAAAATCGTTTTCTGTGGAGAAGTGAAAAGTTCTGTTTGTCTTTTCTGGTAGGGTTTCTATGGGGAGCGATTTGGAGAGGACCAGGTAGAAGTCATTAAGGACTCCAACCCTGTGGATAAGTGCAAGCTGGACCCAAATAAGGTTTAAAGTTGATAAATTAAATGGACTTAAGTTAAATAGATGCAAATGGTATTATCTAAAAAACAAAAACCACTTCTTTCTGTAGGCATTCATCCAGATCACATACGTGGAGCCGTACTTTGACACTTATGAAATGAAAGACCGCATCACATACTTTGACAAGAACTACAACTTGAGACGCTTTGTCTACTGCACTCCTTTCACCCTGGATGGGCGGGCGCACGGGGACCTGCACGAACAGTTCAAACGCAAGACCATCCTCACCACCTCCCACGCCTTCCCGTACATCAAGACACGGATCAACATCATCCACAAAGAGGAAGTAGGTCTACAGTCTGCTGGCACTTCACAAGCAAATTCCACAATGTTTCAGCCTTTTTATGCAGAACTGTCACTTTTCCAGATTATATCCACACCAATAGAGGTGGCAATAGAGGACATGCAGAAGAAGACTCAGGAGTTGGCGTTCGCCACCCACCAGGATCCTGCCGATGCCAAGATGCTGCAGATGGTCCTTCAGGGATCAGTGGGCACAACTGTAAACCAGGTGAGGCTGGTTAGCATGCAAAAACCGTTAGTACAGCATTAATAATTCATAAAACTCAAAATAAGTTGATATTTATAACATTTTATTTATTTGTTTATTTATTTTTCTAAGGGTCCTTTGGAGGTGGCTCAGGTGTTCCTGTCAGAGATCCCCAGTGACCCAAAACTGTACAGACACCACAATAAGCTTCGGCTCTGCTTTAAAGACTTCACAAAAAGGTATGCATGGTGGCTGATCAGTCACATTACTGTGAACAGAATGGTGGAAATTCAGATTTAAATACCTCGGCAGAGGTTGAAACCCTCTCCACTCACCCTGTACAACCTATAAAATTGATACGTGATAACTGATGGTTACCATGATGCTATAAAACTTGGCTATACCGCCTGAAGCAGTTTTCTTTGACATTTGGACGTGCTGTGTAGAGTTTACATGCCAGTATTGCACTATATTTCCCTGCCTAAGGTGTGAGGATGCCCTGCGCAAGAACAAGAGCCTAATTGGTCCAGACCAGAAGGAGTACCAGAGGGAGCTGGAGAGGAATTACCACCGGCTGAAGGAGGCGCTGCAGCCGCTGATTAACCGGAAGATCCCCCAGCTTTATAAGCCTGTACTGCAGGTCAACTCGCACAGGTAGGACCAAGCTGGCTTTCTGTCTGTGTATGTATATTAGTGAGTGTAGATAGTAATTTTGGGTTGTTAAATTAAATTAGTCTTTCTTTTAATTTTTGTTTTGTTTTTTTGCTTCTGTAAAAATCATGCAGCAAACGGACAGCTTGACCAGGTGAAATTTTCAGACTGCATTTTTCGTTGTTTTTTGTTTTCATTTGCATGTTTCTCACTGTTCACTTTAGCAGTAAATGTTCTTAGAGGTGTAATTCTGAAATTAAAAATAAATTGGAACCATACAAATCATACTTTTGTTTTGCAACTTTGTATTTATTTTTTTAATCATTTAAAAATTTACCCGTTCAATTATGTTGCAACCAAAGAAATGACAGAATCTTTGAGCTTTGCATCCATTTGGCTAGGCAACATGGTTATGCTGCCAATGGACAAAAATTATATTTAAAAATGTATTCTTTAAATAGTTTGACTCCTGCACATCCTCTGGGCTTTATTCAGGTTTTAGAAAATCTATCCTGCGACTGAAGACTTTGACCAATCACAGGCAGTGGGCTAAGTGGAAGAGAGCACAGTTCAAATACTACATTACATAACTGAGTCACACAGGCCAAGAGACCAGTTGGCAACTGCCTGGCAACCTCCAGTCACTAGGGGAAAATGTGTTTTCCCTGATCAGTTGGCATGGGAAGCTGCTTGCTGTTGCTAGGTGAAATTGGTTGCAAAGAGGTTGCTGTACCAAAAACCACCTTGTGAGTGTAGATTGCTTTGGTCCCCAGCAGGTTGCCGCAGTCACCTATAGTTTGTATGGAAAACAGTAATTTGTCTGCCACCAGTTGCCATTTGCTCTCCCAGCTGTAGTACATCCTGAAAAAGTGCAGTGCAAAGCAGAAAAAGGAAAACTGCTAACAACCTTGAGAAACCACTTGCCAGTTTCAGAATACACTTTTCCTTTTGCAACCACTGGTTGCCAAATGGTTGCTGACCAGTCTCTAGGCCTGTGATAGGGGTGAGCATTGATTTGTAGCATGCATGAAGCACGTGCGTAATGCTTGTGCTTATCTTGTGAGAGGGGAGAGCTTACAGGACAGCTATCCATTTTCAGATGATATACTTTTCTAAATTTCTGTCTACTGCAGCTTTAAGGTTTCAGGTCAGCTTCTTCTGAGACTTCAAAGTCAGTTTTTTTTGGGTCCCTGTAAATGTCTTTTTTGTCTTTAATTTACAGAGATTCCTTCAGCAGAATGAGTCTTCGCAAGCTTGACATTTGAAGATGAAGAAAATACACACAAACGCACACCTGCACAAACATTTAACCGAAACTGCAATATTAATTTATTCTCCAGTGTAAATAGGAGTGTCTCTTGAAAGTTGATCAGTGTTTGGAAAAGCGTGTTTAAAGAAAAGGCTAAAGAGTTGCAGCTTGGTACGTCATTCCAGTGTCTTAATTTGTTTACAGGCAAACTGTTACACAATCAGAGGAACAAACAAGTGGAACGCAAGATTAAAGAGATACCTTGGCATTTAGAATTTCTCTTTGCTAGTCATTTCAGTAGGTAAGTGCTTATGTTGTCCCCACGATACCTTAAAATAAAAAGCTCATGTTAGCACTCACTCTTGGAACAAACAGAAATGGCTAACTGCATATTAAAGCTAACAAGCCATTTAATATGAAAAATGCTCCGAGATTCCTTTATTTCAATAAAGTGCCAAAACTTTTTTTCTGCCAAATTTTTACAACTTTAAAAGTCAAGGTGTCTTTTTAATTATGTACGATGTGTCAGAGTATCTGTACTTAATTTTCATGTGTGCACTTTTTTTTATTATGGTGTAGCATTGCATTTGACAACTTGAAAGTTTATGTAATGCAAAATGTGGGAAGGGGGGGGAGGAAAACCTGAAAACATGCAAAAAATTGTACCAGTATTTATCACGATGCTTTATTATTGTTTTTAGTTGAGGCGCCAATGTTTTAAAGTTAGGTACTTTAAACCTCATTGTATAATTTTATGTAGTTTTGTTTCTTTTAAATATTTTACTAAATAAATATTTTAATGTTCAGGTGGTGTAATGTCATTTTCTTGCTCTCCTAATGTCTTATTCTTGTGTTTATGCTGGAGTTGAGGCAAGTCAGGCAGAAACCAAGACAACAAAAAGCTTTACAATGTTGCTTGGTGTGAAAAGGATGCAAGAGTAAAAACTTTATTGCTTGCTCACTGGACCCCCCTTCAGCATAATGAGAGCTGGAATGGTACAATTCAAAAGGATATAAAAACATATCAAGGGTGCTTTTAACCAACTGTGCACACATTTAAATTTAAATACAAACTCATCTTTGAAAGCTTACTCCGAAACCATCGCTAGACCTGAGATAAACAAAGTTACCTTTACTGAGTTTATAAAGCTATCAATGTAATACCCAAATCTATGAGCCAGTACGCATGACTATTCAGTGAACTGCCACAAAACATTCAGTCCATCATAAACAGGAACGTCACCTTGAACACACATGGGGACGCGTCCTTTATCAAGTTAAAATGTTTTGTGTCTAGGTCATTTTATCAGATACAGAACATGTTAATGCAAAGGAGGAAAAGCTTAAGTCTGTCATTTGAGACAAAAAGCCTGACATCGGTCTAAACGCAGAAGGATGGTGATTTATTTCAGTATATAGATATGTATATACATATAGACAGCAATATGCAGCTGCAAAACTGAATATTCACTGCTTCAGAGAATTTTAATCAGACCACTTTTAGCCTTAACTCTGTTACTTTAATCAACAATGAACTGGTTCTTGCTCTTGGAAGAGCAAGCATAAAAGCAGAAGTGGAGGTAGGTCGCTTACTGTGGGAGTCAGGGTCTCAGTGGCCAGTTTTTCTTCCCATTTTAACCATAAAATGTATATAAAAAGATGTTTAAACGGGGGTTTTGGACCCTCCTCTCTCCTCACGGCATAAAACTAAACTGCAGCTTAAATCGAGTTAAGGAGTTTTCAATAACAGACCTCAAAATCCTGATTTGTGCAAATATCTGACTTGATCATTGGACATTAAATTAGAGCCCGACCGATACAGGATTTTTAAGACAGATATTTGACGATTTAAAATTCTGGTATTCCAATATTAGTCGACAATTTTTTTTCCTCTCTCATATACACAAACCAAACCGTTCTCTAACATCTGTTAAGTGTACTTTATTATTTACGCTCTGCCCAACTCTGTTTGGATCAGCTGGTGGTTGTATTTGTGGTGTTTGTTGACAGAAGTTGCAGTGCCCTCTGATGGACAGACTATGTCAACATCAGCACTGTGAAGGCCATCTCTCCCGTCTCTTTAAATTTTCCGCCAGGCATTATAAATGTCACACCAGTAGATCAGAAAACAGTTAATATCAGCCTGCCAATAAATTCACTGGACTCCACACAAAAATAGCAAATAGGCATATATATATATATATATATATATATATATATATATATATATATATATATATATATATATATATATATATATATATATATATATATATATATATATATATATATATATATATATAAAATCTGATGGCTGAGTGATTTTCATAAATATCTGCTGTATTTAAACTAGTTTCTGAGAGTCCAAAACCATTGGTTTCACTGTATAAATGGCATCAGTTTGAGGTTTCAGATATACAAATAAATTGCCTGTACAAGTTTCTATGTAAAACCTTCACAAATCAAGGGGTCAGTTCAGAGGTATAGCTTTCAGGGGTGGGTGGGTAAAGGCTTTTCTGACTAACTGGAGCAGATATGATGAGGAACCTTTCAAATATAAACACAGCCTCCAGTAAATAAACAGAATACAGACTGTTAGCTCAAAAAAAACCAAAAAAAAACTCAGTTTTCAATATTTTGATGATTCAATTTTAGTTCAAAGTGCTTTGACATTTTGTAAAAAGAAAAAAAAATGCAAAGTTAATAATGGAGAAAGGCAAAAAAAACCCCCAACGACAAATAATCCCTGACACAGAAAATCCAATCATTCAAAAAAAAAAGTACCTGCATACCAGTATCAGAAGGCAGAAACGGCCGTGATCCCACAATGAGACGAGACTGTTGCAGGTTCAGTTTTCCGTGGCTGAAAAGTAACTTCAGTGTAAGTGGAAGCCACAGTATGTTTGGCACTGCTTGAAGTATTGCAAAAATACATTTGTCTTTTGTCTGAGCTCAGCTTCCTGTAGGTCTGTGTCTATCTTAGTGTCCAGCTTCAGTCATCCTCCTGTAGAACAGCAGGTAAGGTGTTGATGAGCAGCTCCTCTCGGGAGAGCAGGCTCGCAGGAAATCCTCCTCCTCAAACAAGCGCACCTCAGAGTCATCAAACAGCAGCCATTTACCTTCATATTCTAAGAGCTTATTTAAAGCCTGCTGCTCTTTGGCCTCCATGCTGCCACAGGAAGCCTGTGATACCTCCTCTCCTGCCTCAGGCTCCTTTTTAAGTCCAGCCTCACGCTCCTTTTTAAGTCCAGCCTCAGTGTTTTGGCTCAAGGTGTTGTTGGTTCTTCTCTTATTACATCCCTCTGTTGCTCCACTGCTGGCTGCTTTCTCTGTGTGCATACTGCTGCTGTTTCCTAGGTCATAACTGGACAAACTCCTCTGGCCTCCCAAGAGTCCAACACCCCCCTCTGACAGCTTTTTGTTCCCTGATTTGTTGCCAGCCAAACTCTCACGCCGCTGTCCTCTTGTATTCAGGCTGAAAGACACCTCTCCATCATCATAGTCCAGCACTTTCTCCTTCACCTGCACCCCCTCTTTGTTTTCCGTCACCCCATCTTCCTCCTCCTCTTCAGTTTTTGTGTCCTGCAGCCAGAGCTTTGCATCTTTTAGATCAGACATTCGGACGTAGGCAGTGTAGTGGCCACTGCTGATGGTGACACCACTATGCATGACCACAGCAAACAGCTGATAATTCTGACCGTTACTGGATGAGGGCTGGGTACACCACTCCTCCAGGGATAAAGTCAAAGGAGTCTGCAAGGGAGTGTTCACTTTAGAAAGGCCAGCATACGGGTCCAGTCTGAAAAGAAAAACAGAACGTAAAGTCGATAAACTTGGGATCAATACGGCAACTGTAGAGGAGTGATTCTGTTTCATTAATTAAACTGACACTGGGGAGAATTAATGATCATAACTTTTTTAGTGTAAATATGTGGTAGAGTGGTCACTTTTTCAAACACTACTTCAAATTTATACCAACAGAATATACATATAGTGCAGCAGTGCAGAACTCGAACTTTGGTGGACTCACTCTAAGCCGTTGGCAGAGAAGCGTTTCAGGTGAATAGTGATGACTTCAGGAGTTTTGTCAAACAGAAGACTCCTCTCAGCCTCTGTGTAATGATGGCAGGTCTCACAGAAGTACTTATCCTCCCCAAAGATGCGCTCCACTGAAGCAAACTGAGATATGGCCCATTTCAGAGTCTTCAACTCTGGTTTAGGGTCTGGAGAGACTGAGAAGAACAAGAGAATGATCAGCCATTTGCTTTAGTTGTTATAATGTTTATGAGAGTTCATCTGCTTTGAGGTGTGGATAAAAGAGGAAAATAAATAAAAAATATAACCAACATGAATAATTTTTCTGATTTTTTACAGACAACTGTCTCTCAATTTTACTCTCAAGCATTTCAGGATTGGGGGGAAGGGGAAAACCTACTAATAGTTATAAAAATCCTCACCCTCAGAGAGGTCGTCAGGGCTGCTGGGTTGGTCATCGAGCACAGGGACACTGATGTCCTGGAAGTCCTCTCTTCTCTCTGTGAAGCTCTCACACTCCAGACATCGAGTCCTCAGAACCAGCCGACCTAGGAACAAACGCTCCATAAGGCCCAGGCCCTCTGAACAAAAAAAAACAAACAAAAAAACAGAGGTCAGGTGATCCACTGAGAGTAACATCCACAGTCAAATGTGGGTTTGTAATGCACGTTAAACCCCAGAGCAGAGGTTAAAGTGAAGGCCCAAACATCCAATCTGTCTCAGCTTTCCAACAGTTTTAAATAGAGTGCCTTTATTGTCATTATACAGAATGTACAATGAGACTGGATAAATCAATTTAAAATAAGTAATTTCTTCCTTGACCAAAAGTTTTCTGCATGTTCCCTGTCTCTTACAGTTATCACTTCATACCTTGATGTTTGGGAGCCTTGCCATCTCTGGCTGCGTTTTGGGTAGATGGCTGTTGAAGGTTTTCCTCAGTTTGGTCATGTGTCAGTCCACTTTCCTGCTCCGTTTTGTTTTGGTTTTTCACAGTTGTGGAGCTGATCTTTCCCACACTGCGGAACTTCGAGAAAATACTTGGCTGTTTTCCAGATGGCCTTAGCCAGCTCAGCTTAGCTCTCTTCTTCCTCTTCCCATCCGTCTCTTTGCACACCTTTCCCCCTTTCCCCTCATCATCACTCCCTACTTCTCCATTCAGTTTTGTCATCTCTTCCTCCGCCATCTCCCCATCACCTTTATTCTGGGTGCTATCCATGCTGATTTCATTGGTGGACTTCCTTTTGGAGCGAGTGAGAGGTCTATTTCTACTGAGGTCTTCCTCTACAGTGTCTGATTTCTTAGACTTGAGGGATTTGGACTTTTTCTTGGCATTTCCCACTTCCGTGTCACTCTTTCTTTTGCCGTTGACTTGACCGTCCTCTTCTGGGGAAGATTTGTATTCTGTCACAGAGCCACTGGAACCCAAATCAAGACCATTCTCAATTTTGACTTCTGATGCATCATCCTCCCTTTCTAACTTCAGCTCTTTCCTGATTGTATCACAGGCCTCCTGGATATATCCCAGGATGCACTGCAGAACTTCCTGAGCATCATGTTGGAGATAGCCTTCATACATGGGGTTCAGCTGCCTGCGACACAAAAAAAACCCCACATCTCATGTAAAACTGACATAAAACTGTAATTTTGATGGAAAAAAAAAAATCAACTGTTCAAAAACAAAAAAAACCCAAAGTTGTCAGTTTGTAGTTTAAACAACGCAGCATGCTTACATTTAAATATGAGTGTATGATTTAACTGGCAAACAAATAGGTTTCAAAATTGCCATATCTTTACCTGAGCGTGTGCAGAACTTTGCGAGGCGGTGTGGCTAGCTCTCCGTCGCTGAAGGTGTCGGGGTTGAGCAGGAAGCTAGACTGCAGCTGCTCGACTGCAGTTATCAGATTGTTGAAGCTCCCAAGAAGCTCGATGTGAGCTGGCAGAGCCTCCGACACACCGTCTGACTGCTGACACTGTGGCTAAAAAAATATGACACGCAAAATAAAAGGTTATTGAATTATACCTTCATATGAGGCAGTCAAACAGTAAGTGTACAGTAAGTCTGAATGGAATAACTGGAGCACTTGTATCTGAGCGCACCAGGGCTGTACAAACTGGCTGAAACTTATTTTAGAATATTAAAAATAAGAAAAAAAGTTCTACTGAAATGTTTTTGTGCATTATGTCCACAAGAGGGCAAATCAATACACAGATATTGCTGCTAGTGTAGGTAGATAAACATGCATTTTAAAAAACATAACTACACGTCACAAAATAAAATAATTGTGTTTAAGGTGCACAGACTAGACACTTGACCCCCTGGGTGTGCTTTACTGTGAAAAGCATGGGACAATTATCTTCTCCATGAAAGAGTTGATCATTTGCTTATTCATTATTCAGTCAGCACAGTAAATGTTTTGCTGTCAAGTGACCAAAAATTATTTTTGAGTGGAACGCAGAGCCATTTACATTTAGATATTCTGATACTTTCCATCCACTTATCTTCTCTCATTACAGTAGGCTACATCATTCACCTCTCCCTGTACCAGCAGCAGTGTATTCTAAGTCTGAAGCTGGGAAAGCTGCACCGAGACCACATAGCGCATAATATTTCATGTGGAGAGTGCTCCATTTACTCTGTCAGCAGTGCTTGGTCTAACAGCTTTTCTGATGGAAACCCAACTTTATACAGAATGTCAAGTTGGGTCCCATGTATTTAATTACAAGTCTACTGTATTGTACAACAGCTGTAAAATGAAGCGTGCAACAACATCAACAACACATACCTCTTCGCTTTTATCAGTTTCTTCCTTGGGTTTCTCTTTTCGGATGGACAGATCGTACAGCTTCTTTACGCCTTCTTTGAAGCCTGGGCAGTGATAAAGAACCTGCGGACCCAACCAGGCAGCAATATACGATTATTATTTTTAGCCGGTTGTTAACAAGAAATCCACATGTATAGGAAAACTCAAAACATCTTCAAGTACTCGGGTGGCCAAGTAGGATGTTAAATGCTGGTGATATAATGACAAAAATAAGTGAGACAAATGTGTCCGTGACCTTTACACTCATTCATGCTTCAGTACTTAAAGGATACAAATTCCCATTAAAGGCCACAGTGATCAAAGTGATAAATATACTAACAAAAATCTATTGAAAATTCTGGCTCTGTTCAAGTATGAAGCAAAAGCATCCTCCTTTTTTAGTCAGTCACATAGGGCTACTCACTTTTTGATCACACCTTGTATGCACTTAAGATAGATTCAAGAATTATTGTAGTTATTACAATGACTTCTATGCATCAGAAGACCCAAGAATCTAAATGTGTCAAATTTTCATGCAAGTCTGGTTTAGAAACAAATTCAAAAGAGGGAAAAAAAAAAAAAAAAAAAAGATTAAATTGAGGGGAAAAAAAAAATTCTGATTTGGCACTAGGCCTGCAAAGATCAAATAAAATACAGCACGAAAACTACAAACAGTGGTTGCAGTGGATACTTTTCATTGTTTTTAACACTTGTAAGAGCCCACAAACCGGTTGTACCACATATCTTGGACACTACCTCCATCTGACAACAGGTAGAGGGGCAGTCCAACGCTACCACCACTGCCCATAATTCCCCCATCAGAAAGCCAAACATCTCTGATATCACAAGAACATCCTAACATTGTCCGTTCTGGGTGGGATAACATGGGTGAAGAGATTTGTGGATTCCAGTTGTTAAATCACAAGACAACAAACTGAATCCATTATGAAATTTGTGTTCCTTTTTCAACCTACTCAATATATTTAAGCTGGTCCTATTATTTGTAATAAAACACTTTAGAGAGGAAAAAAAAAAAACATCCCTCCAATAAAGATAGAAATCAACCCCATTTCTGGTAACAGCCCACCTGTAAGATGCTGTTCAAATAGCAGGTATTGCCCAGATTGTTGAGCCCAACAAATGGCACCAAGTTCTCTCTTTTCTCACATGACAGGAGGAGGCTGGGTGAGGACGGACACTGAGAAGGACCAGGGACCACCTGATCGCAGCTGCTGAGTTACGAAGGAAGCAAAAGAAAGTCATCAGCTAGTAGTTGCTTGAAAATTTTCACACAGCAGTTATTTTATATTTTTAAAAATGGTTATATTGAGATTAATACTGTAGTTTGACCCCCAGCTTTAGTTCTCTTTTGATCAGCATGAAGGCATGCATTTCAAGATAAATATCGAAATTTAAGGCATTCCCATCTACATGTCCATTATCCTGCCCTCACAAATCCAGTACCTGAATTAAATTGTGCACACACACTCACCTTGCCTCAGGCTCCTCTGCTTCACATGTTTTGGCTTCTTCTGTCTGAGATTCAGAGAAATCCAGAGCACGTTTGGTTTCCTTCTTCTGGAAGAACTTCAGAGACAGTTTACTCTTTTTCACGGGGCTCCCCGGCGCCGCCACAACACTTTCACCCTGCAGACCAGGCATCTTTCCTCCCCCGGTACCTTGAGGGTGATTTTTTTTCCCCCCGACTTTTATTCCTACTGAGACGCAAGAGCGCACCTCACTGGCAAAACATGGAAAGGAAAGAGTTTAATTTCAGCGGGCGCCATAAGAGTTCAGCGAGAACAAACGTAGCTGCGCACTAAAGTTTAATGTGCGCGGTTATGTAACTACACGCGAGCAGGTTGTTTAATCAATGCAGACACTTCTGACTAGGAAAGTCGAACCAGTTACTGACCGAGCCGTGCATTATGTAACACGTTAGCTGGCTAACGCTAACTTAACGGCGGTTCTCTTGTTTCAGTCCCACCCACAAACAACTGGACTAGAACGGCTTTATGTTGGTAACAGTTTTTAGCTTTACGGAGTAGCGACAACGCTTAAATAGCGCACGAAACTCGATGTTTTAAGCACGTTGCGCACAACACAGCGACAAACTGGATGGAGAAGGTGCTGCGAAGAAAGTGGGAGGAGAAAACAGAAAAGCACGCCGTTTCAAACTGCTCCAAAAACGGCTTCTTTGAAATCCCGGCAGCGTCGACATTTTAAAAAATATTTTACCTGAATGAGTCATTCCAGATTTAAGTTTGATATTTTCCACCAGAAATCCTGTCTCTGAATGCTTTACAGAGTGCTTAACGATTCAGACGGTGCAACAGAAGTTGGCGCTTTTTCCTGCTTGAAGATTTGCTGGCCGCTACTTCGCCGGCGACGCTCAGATATCGTATCAAAACATTCGGCCACAATGTCGAATAAACCGCTAAATTTAAAAAGATTCCAGGCGTAGACGTAACATTTGCAAATGTGCGCAGAACTCTGGAAAATTCTATACACTCAAAAATTTACATTCCAGAATTTAGGCTAATATTAGGACACCTATTTCGACCTGGGCCCAACCGGTCGGCTCCAGACGCCATTCTTGTAGTCATTTTCTCCAGCGCCTTCAAATTAAAAGTGGAGCTGTTAACTGAAATGGATCCCGAACAGGTATTTCTCAGAACATAACTCTCTTTGTAGTACTTAGATTTTTAATACAGGACATTTAAAAAGAAAAGAAAATATCTGTCTTTAGTAAATGAATTTTTAAAAAGCACTGTATACTACTGATCAGCTGGTCTTTTGGGACACTGCTATATATTTCTTAAAACCTCTTCACCTATCTGACTCATCACCTAATTGTGATTTACAGGGAAAAAGCTGTTTAAAAGAACATAGACTGTTATGTGTAAGATAAAGTATATTAAAAATCCTTAACTAGAAACAAAATAAATCTGGTCTAACAACAAAAAATATGTATTTATAAACAATTACCAGGAAACAGGCCCAGAGGATATGTATAGTATAGTATAGTATAGTATAGTATAGTATAGTATAGTATAGTATTATGATAGTGAGTTACGATGCATGCTCTTACCATGACATCCAGTTAATGAAATCCCAGAAAGATGATTCTGTTCATCTGCACACAGCGTTTTCAGTGGGAGAAACTTTTCGACACTCATCCAAGTGACTTCCTCAGTCTCAGTCAGCAGACTTCAACAGGTTTCCACAACCATATAAGCAGTGCATTCACATAATGACCGAAACTAGCATTATTTGACTAACAATGGGCTGTAGATCAGTGATAAATGGATCACTGATCAACAGCCATGAGTACCATTTACAGAGAGTTGGGAAATAGCTGCAATCACATCACTGTAAGATGGTGAAATATGTACTCTAAGGCCAACACAAAGAACACCCCACAAACAGTGGTCAAGGAAGCTGAACATCATATCAAAAAAGGGCATGAGTAAATGTGGTTATCCCAGCTGGACATTTGTCAAAGCTGGGGAGGCACCTAAAGACCAGTCCAGACTATCCAGGAGAGAAGAAGAAGGACAAACCACTGCCTAAGTGAAAACCTTTGATGATCCCTGAAGCGTCCCTGTGGCTTTCAAACCCCCAAAACACGCTACTCAAAAGGAAGGGGTCACCAAGGACAAACACAGTCATTAAGTGCATGCAGTTACGTGCCAAGACCAGGACTCCGCAGTCTATTTACACCTACAGGCCGGTGGCCACTCTTTGACTGATGAGGATGTGCAGCCTGGACAGGGAGACTGGTTAAAGGTCATTTATCTGTTATTGGAGCCATTCCCCAATTCTCTCTGTATTCATAGCCATTGATAAGTGGTCATGTCAATTTGCATACTAAGGATCTTTGAAATGGAACTCACAGCCTATTGTTAGTCACTGGTGCTAGTTTCATTCATTGGGCAAATATACTGTTTATAAGGTGGTGGAAACCTCCAGCTCCCACTGAAACCACTGCGCACAAACTTTCCAGGAATAGTGAGTTAGTTTAGCTTGAATGGTGACAATTTTTTTGCACGTAAATCTTAAAGTCTTATGTAATGCTAAACCAGGCAAGTTTTCTGCAAAAACCCTAACATGGTAACCTCAGACTGAATAGCTCGCTATTCCTTTATTTTGAAAAAAAAAAAAAGTAAACGGAAGTTCATTCTTTCCAGCTGTCACAATTAAAATAATAAAAATCTTTTTCACGGAACCAAACCTGGTAAACGTAGATTTGTTGATATATTAATAATAAAGGTCGTCCCACACCGGTTGCTCTTAATTATACGTAAGGAAGCCGTTTTTCTATATTTTAAAAGCGAGATAAACCCGCTCACTGTACAGGCGCTGCCCGCTTTAAACCGAGGGGGGGCGACATTGTCCAGGCCAGCGGAGGTTGAACTGTCCAGCAGTATCATTGCCTCCTCCAGGGGAGCATCTCCTCATTTGACAGTCTCCCAGGCTCTCCCTCCGCGACTGTAACGGTAAGACGCTGTTTACCTTTGCCCCGCTTCCAGCCTCACTTGATAAACCTGATAAATCTGCTTTGAATGGCCGGCCCGCGAGAGCATCTTGTTTAATCTTCTTTGCGGCTTATTTGTATCAGTTGCACTGTTCTGATTTATTAGCGTTACAGTGTTGTTGCTGGCGTGCGTTATTTATTTATTTATTTTTTTTTTACGACACGTAGAGGATCGTATCACCTGAAAGCGGCTCAAAAATGGGCAGGTGTGCCGTTTCATCCATGCATTCAGCCAGTGCAGGCATTTGTCAGTACGACGGTATGGAGGCTGGACGATCCGCTGCTGGTGCTGCTACAGCTGCTGCTGCTGCTGCAGAGTGGTTGCTTGGTCAGCAGCAACGTACCGATGGGCATTGAGCTGCTGTGCCTCAGCTTCCAGAAAATCTTTGTGGTTTTCTGGCTTGGTGATGAAGAGAGGATGCTGGTGCAGTAGTGGATGGGAGTACTTTAGGGTTACGAGACTTCCTGTGGGACTGTAGATGACGTTGTCATCGCCATCCTCAGTCTAATGGCTCTGAATACTCTTCAGTGTCCAGCTCTCAGGTGGCTTTAGCAGCAAATGTCTTAATTAACTTACTGTAGCCTACCGGAGTCCCACACTTCATTTAAAGTGGGATCAGTTTATCCTGAATCATGCTTATGGTGTTCAGTAAATTACTTAGTGAAAATGACTTCATTACAGATCAAACAACCAGCTTGTGATCTCTTTAGATTGTAGAAGGAGGGCTGAGGGGGAGGGAGGTGTTAGATATGCTCTCTCTCTCACTCACCATCTAAATCCTAACCAGGAGATTCACATAAAGGAGGATTACTATGTTTCGCTTCCCTCGTCACCTCCTGATAACATAATTTTTTAAAGAAGGCATAGCCGGGTCACCCGTGTCTGAAACTATATACTAACACGTCAAATCCACACAAGGCCTTATTTTCCAGTATTTCCAGACACTGAATGTGATAACTGGAGAGCTCTGTGCAGTGTAACGTTGGTGGCAATACTCTCTCTCTGGGGACTTTCTCCATTTTTAGCAGGCATAAAACCACTGACTTGTGGACAAGAGGAAAAACGTTCACTTTCACCTGAATGTAAACGATTCAGAGATACTGCCGCCTGTTTACCGGCCAATTTCACAAGAACTTGAGTAATGAGGTGCTTGATTTATGGAAGTGGCCTTTATCAAGGTAGGCTTTGTCCCATGAGGCCCAAAGCTCTCGTGGCCGGGGCAGTAGAGGTGGGTGGTGTGGCAGCCCATGAGACTTTAAACCTCCTGCAGCTTCCTTCTCTCGCAAGAAGAGAGCATTGGAAGGAAAATGAAAGCATGTTGAGCGAAGGACAATGGTGAACTCAAAGGATGAGAAGCATGTCCAAGTCTGCTACATTTCTGTACACACACGCATTCGGAGATTTAATGAAAAGCAGAGATGTTCCTTTCAAATCTGGGCAGCTGGAACAAGGGCACAATGGAGCATTTTAATATGAACTGAAATGATGAATTTATTAATCGAATAATTTAAAAATAATACTCCCCCCCCCCCCCCCCCCCCCCCAAAAAAAAGCAACAACAGCTCAACTGAACAGTTATGCTTCTCACGTTTGACATGTTTTTCATCCGCTCTGGGGGTATATAAGACTATACTATGAGCATGTGCTTTGCTTTGCTTTAACATCAGTGCTTTATTTATTGTCAGTGACATTTATCACAGGCCTCAGCTGAGAAAGGAGTTTTGTGTGTGAGCATGTCAGTAAATGTAAGCTAAAGGGATCTTTTATAAGTATGCATGTGTGCATAACCCTGCATGGATATTTGCATATATCAGATCAGATCAGATCTCAGGCCGCACATAGGATTCCTCTCTCTCTCTCTCTCTGTGCACACTTGAAAGCATCTGAGCGAATCCCGTTTGATGTATGCTGAGGAGGTGGGTGTATCCAGCCCAGCCGCTCTGATGTTGGGAGGCAATAACTTCCATCCTACTCAGTCTGCTCTGTACTCTCACTGCTCTCCTGTTTCAGCCAGTCTGTCTGCCTTCTAGCGTAGTACTCTCCTTTCACTCACCATTATTCATCACCATCTAGGGTATATATTTACACTAACCCACATAGGTAGACAGAGCACCTTCCTAGTGGACTCAGGACTTTTTGGCTGATAGAGATATAAATTTACACCAGCCTGCAAAGACGTAGAAAGTGGGGCTCTTTTGTAGTTCTTCTCAAACTGACTTTTAATTCCCCACTACTACATTTTTTTTTTTTTTGTCACAAAGGATATCACAAGCAGCTGCTGAGGTAAGGGAAAGATAGATTCTCTCCATTTGAATGTCTTTCACTAATTCTCTGTGCTTTTTTTTAAATTTCTTGTTTATTATCTTCTGTCCATTATAGGTTTTACACATGCATTCATCTTCCTTCCACTTTTCATCCTGGTCCTCCAGATTCTGTGCTTTTCAACTCAAGAACATTTTTAGCATCTTCTGTTTAATCAAGTGATTAAAGTTTCCACGCTGTGGAGACCCCAGCTTTTATCATCTTTCTCACTATTTTTTTTCCTCACTTTTTTTTTTTTTTTTTTTTTTTTGCCCTGAGCTTTTGGATAGCATCTGTTTTGTAATCCGATACTGTAATGCGGGCATGCGTGCATTAAGAGCAAACATGCTAACAAATGATATCTTTTTGTTTATCATTACTGCCCTCTCTCGCTTCTTGTCTCTGTTTTTCATGTCTCTCAATAACTGCTGATTCTTCCTCTGAAGCAAATTTATTTATTTATTTTTAGCTAGGACAGGTATCAGGAAAACTCACTGCTGGTCTGACTGACGTCTTTCAGGTGGAGCCTGACATGTGCACATATACATACGGTTACAATGCTGGCATACTGTAGTAAAGTATCCAGTCAGGGGCTGGTGAGAAGGAGTAAAAATGGTTGGATGGTTGTTGTTCAGAGTGATCATATATGCAACTTCTGCTTGGTTGCCTCTGCTTTTACTGTGCCTCTCTTTGCTTTTCCCTCCTCTGTCCTCTCCCTCCCTCTCTCTGCTCTCTTATGGTCTGCTTGTATTCACAGTCTTGGTCACTGCTCTCCTTGCCTGCCACAGACCATTGGCCATGGTTGGATGGCTAACCGTAGCTACACAACATTAAAAAGGCAAAAAGTTCCTATTACATGGGGTATTTTCACAGGGTACCACTTTGTGTGTGTGTGTGTGTGAGTGTGTGTGTGTGTGTGTGTGTGTGTGTGTGTGTGTGTGTGTGTGTGTGTGTGTGTGTGTGTGTGTGTTGCATGCTGCTTTTACTGACTTTTGGATTTCTACCCCGCCGCTCAGGTGAAAGGGTGCGCCGTTGTTCAAGTATAACACACATGGTCCTCAGAGATACAGCTGACCTGCATTCGGTCTGTGTGTGTTCTGTGTTTATGTTTGTGAGTGTGTGTGTGTCAGTGTGATTTCCTTGGAGGTGCAGAGAGGTGAGTCATACCAGCTCAGAGGCTGGTGGCTGTAAGAGTCATTTGTTGTAACGATGCCTTGATGTGTGATTTGCAAATCGACACTGTCTGATGGAACCGTGTATCTGTGAAATGCCAACTTTTCAGGAAATGAAAGCGAGCAGAACGGCCTTTTTAAGCTCAGGCTTCATTCATTTTTAAGCCTTTCTGGTACGACTGGAAATGGTTTTGTGATCTAATAGAAATCCAATAGAACTTCCTCAACACTCCGAGGAGTTTGTAATGTTTTCAAGTTAGCTAAGAGACTGTTCAGTGACAACAAAACACTAACAGCACATAGTGTGGTTCTTTGATTGGGAGTGGCTGTTTGTTGGTTGGTCTAGAACATCATCAAGAACTATTTGTTGGATTTCCATGAAATCTTGGACAAACATTCATGGTACCCAGAGCAAGGATCCTACCAACTTTGATCATCACAGTCACAGTGATGATCAGTGTTTTCCCTATGAGGCTGATGTGACACTGTGTAAACTGTGGATAAAAAGAGAATGCAGTGATTTGCAAATCTCATAGACCCGTATTTTATTCACAATAGAACATAGAAAACATATCAAATGTTTAAACTGAGAAAATGCACCATTTTAAGAAAAATATTGGCTCATTTTTAATTTGATGGCAGCAACACATAGCAAACAAGTTGTGCACCCCCTCTTCGTCAGTCTCTAAAAATCTGGGAACTGTGGAGAGCAGCTGCTGGACTTTTGGGAGAGGAATATTGTCCCATTTTTGTCTGAAAGAGGATTCTAGATGCTCAACAGTCCTGGGCCTTCTTTGTCGTATTTTTTGTTACATGATGTTGATGTTTTCAGCTGGTGAAATGTCTGGACTGCAGGCAGGCCAGTTCAACACTCTTCTACGATGAAGCTGTGCTGTTGCTGAGAAAGCTTTGTCTGGATGGGAGCATATGTTGCTCTAAAACCTGTAAATACTTTTCAGCATTGATGGTGCCTTTCCAGATACACAAGGTACCAATTCCACAGGAACTAATGCATCCCCGTACCATCAGAGATGCACTGAACTGAACACTGGATAGTCTCTCTCTCCTCTTTAGTCCAGAGGACACGGCCTCCATGTTTTACACAAAGAATTTCAGTTCATCTGACCTCAGAACAGTTTTTCATCTTTCCTCAGTCCGTTTTAAATGAGCTTTGGCTCAGAGAAGACGGCGGTGTTTTTGGATCTTGTTCACATATGTTTTCCTCTTTGGATGATAGAGCTTTAACCCGCAGTTGTGGATGGCACGGTGTTCACAGACAGTCATTTGTAGAAGTGTTCCTGAGCCGATGCAGTGATTTCTATGACAGAATCATGCCTGTATTTAATACAGTGCTGCCCGAGGGCCTGAAGATCACAGGCATGTAATATTGATTTTTGGCCTTGTCCTTTGCGCAGAGATTGATGATATTATGTACTGTAGATGATGAGATATTCAGAGTTGAGGAACATTATCCCGAAACTGTTCCATAATTTGTAGATAGTTTTTTGCAGATTGATGAAGCCCTCTGTGTTTTTGATAAATTCTGCCTCTTTTTTTTATAGCCAATCATGTTCCTGACTTGCTGCCAATGAACCTAATTACTTGCAAAATGTTCCTTCAGTTGTTCCTTTTTCAGTACCACTCACTTTTCCAACCTTTTCTTGCCACCATCCCAACTTTTGAGACATGTTGCTGCCATCAAATTCCAAACGAGCAAATATTTTCCATGAAACTTGCTTGAAAGTTTAAACATTTGAGATGCTTTCTGTGTTGTGAAGAAGATTTGCAAATCATTGCATTCTGTTTTTATTTACATTTTTTTAATTTCTTTTTTGGAATTGAGGTTGTTCATTGTCTGGGGTGAACTAAACAGCATGACGGGTAAACTAGTCAAGTTTGGTCTTGCAGTGGAAACCAGACTCATTAGGGACCGAGCCTTAGGTAGAACTGTAAAGGAAAGGTTCAGCAGCTTAATCTGATGGAAAGTCTATTGAAGCACTAAATCTGACACACACACACACACACACACCCTAGGCCCACCCAGAATCTGTAGCCACTTCAGTGAGCATCTTAGCATGGCAGAGCAAAAACACAGAACTGGGAACAAAATCAGGCTACGCTTTTCTTTCCTCTGCAGTTCTGTCGTGTTTTCTGGTCCTGTGTATGTGATGGTCGTGATGATAATCGTTCCAGTTTATTCTTCCGAAGATAGCTTTCAGCAAAGAAGCAGCTCAAAAACACTCCACATGGCACACGGCACGAGGCCCTCGCACCATCATCGCAGTGATGTGTGTGCGTCTGGCATGTTTAGAGGAGCATGCGTAGCGCTGTGATGGGCAGTAACGTGCATGGTGGGAGTGTGCCAGTAGATGCCAGTCTGTGCTCTGTCTCAACTGGCTGAGCGCCCGGCGCTCCCATGTGGTTTATATTCTCCAGACTTTCACATCCAGTGACTTTTCCTCAGACTTCACTGAACCTATAAATGCCTTTGTTGGCCCACACAGCGTGAGCATGTTTGTGTACAAGTGTGTGTGCTAAGTTGATTGCTTAAAGGGATAAAGGTGTCTAATTTCACACTGTAGCAAACAATCCAATGCAAAGATAAAACAGAGCCAGGAAAAAAAAAATCTGTGTGTGTGAGCTGTCAAATACACTTCCTTGTTTGAGGTTGAGCCATGCAGGGGGACACAGAGTTCATTTTTTAAAAATGTTTTATCTCCACAGTATTCAAAGTTTTTAAAAAAAGATGTGTTTTTATCAAACAAGTGGCAGAGTTGTGGGTAAGAAGCTTTAGGGCTTCTTAGCACTGCTGTGGGAGGGAGAGAGACTCCTAAACAGTCAAAGAAGCCAAAAGCCCCGTGCTGAGAACGCACACATATACAGTACATGAGCACCAGAAATCAGAACACACACACACACACACACACACACACACACACACACACACACACACACACACACACACACACACCAGCTGAGCGAACGCCCAGGGACAGCACTACTAATCTCATTCTCTGTTGACATACTATTTCTCAGCTGTGCCACGCTTTCTGAGCTCCTTCTCGCAGCACGTTGATATCCTGACGCTGGAGGTGTATTCCCTGCTATCAGAGTCAGCAGAAGGTAAAGTTCACAGTGGGCCAGCGGTGTGCACACACGTTGTACCCTCAGCACTTCTGATTTGCAAACCACAGCTGTGCACAGACTGCACAATTTTAAAAACAATAACTCTTTGCAAAAGTTTTGATGCATTTGCACTCCAGCCCTCTTAGGAACAGAGTTCATCTGAAACACTGCTGTGAGCAGATTAAGAACAAATGTATTTAAAATTCAGACTTGTCCATAAAAAAAGAGATAAAAGAAGGGGAAAAAAACATCAAAGATTTAGAAGTAAAGAAAAAAATAGAAAAGCACAATTCCATGAAAAATGCACAACTTTATCAACTTTGAAAATGGAGACGTTTGTAGAAATCAGCACGTTGGCCCCAGACGGTTCCTGAGTTTCTTGTGGCTGAGGTGGATTCAGCTCATTTTTGGACACAAGCCAGTTCTGAAGTCAGTGCCAAGGTAGGCAGATTTCTTTCTTTGCCCTGAAAGCACGTTTTGTGTTTAAAGGAATGTTAGCTGGTCTAGATCTGTGGGCAGTCCAGTCTAACTACAGACTGAAATGATTTTCTCCATCAGTGAAGGTCTTTTGGCAAACTAATTGAAGGCATTCAGATCAGTGTTATTCATATCAACATCTGATTACAGACATGACTCATTGGTCACCATCACTCCATCACAGAGTATCACATCTCTAAATAAATCTACTGTTAGCTATTTTATGCTTTATTGGGATATTGTACGGATACAGATTATTTGTGATTAAAGCCCAACACGCATAATTGCCAAAAGTATTTACTCACCCATCCAAATAATTGAATTCAGGTCTTCCAATCACTTCCATGGACACAGGTGTATAAACCCAAGCAGCTAGGCATGCATGTTACAAGCATTTGTGAAAGAATGGGTCGCTCTCAGATGCCACCTGTGCAACAAGTCCAGTTGTGAAATTTCCTCGCTGCTAATTATTCCACAGTCAACTGTTATAACAAAGTGGAAGTGATTGGGGATGACAGCAAGTCAGCCATGGAGTGGTAGATGCTGAGGCTCATAGTGCGCAGAGGTCATTACCGTTCTACAGTCAGTCACTACAGACCTCCAAACTTCATGTGGCCTTCAGATTAGCTCAAGAACAGTGTGTAGAGAGTTTCATGGAATGGGTTTCCATGGCCGAGCAGTTGCATCCTAACCTTACGTCACCAAGTACAATGCAAAGTGTTGGATGCAGTGGTGTAAAGCACACCACCAGTGGACTCTAGAGCTGTGGAGATGTGTTCTCTGGAGTGATGAATCACGCTTCTCCCTCTGGCAATTCAATAGATGAGTCTGCATTTGGTAGTTTCCAGGAGAACGGTACTTGTCTGACTGCACTGTGCCAAGTGTAAAGTTTGGTGGAGGGGGGATTATGGTGTGGGGTGGTTTTTCAGGAGTTGGGCTCGGCCCCTTAGTTTCAGTGAAAGGAACTCTTAATGCTTCAGCATACCAAGATATTTTGGACAATTTCCCAACTTTGTGGGAACAGTTTGTGGATGGCTTCTTCCTGTTCCAACATGACTGCGCACCAGTGCACAAAGCAAGGACCATAAAGACATGGATGAATGAGTTTGGTGTGGAAGAACTTGACCGGCCTGCACAGAGTCCTGAGTTCAACCTGATAGAACACCTTTAGGTTAGAATTAGAGTGGAGACTGTGAGCCAGGCCTTCTTGTCCAGCATCCGTGTCTGACCTCACAAACTCGCTTCTGGAAAAATGGTCAAAAAGTCCCATAAACACTCCTAAACCTTGTGGAAAGCCTTCCTAGAAGAGTTGAAGCTATTATAGCTGTAAAGGGTGGGTTGACATCATATTGAACCCTATGGCAGTGGTAAAGTTTGTGTCCCAGTGGCAAGTGGGTTGGCATTAGCAATTTATATATGACTGGGCAGCATTAATAATTTATAGGCAACAGCCTGTGTTGTTTATGGGTTTTTTTAAAATAATGTTTTCAAAGAAATACACCACTTTCTCTTGTATTCTGATTAGAATGAAGATTTAAGATTGAGTGGGCCTCATGGGATTTTCTGTTTTTTCAGTGGGCCAAGCACTCTTGACTTTGGGAATGGCTGCCATATCGCTTAAGAATGGGATGTCACTCAAGTTCATATGCGTGTGTGAAAGCAGGCAAGTGAATACCTTTAGTAATATAGTGTATTTCTAATTCCAGTGCAACTACTTGTGCACATTGCACCATCTTTAACGCAATACAGAAGAGCCTCTTTTGATGATCGAGGCAATCTGCAATAAATTCAGTGTGTTGCTGATAGGGTTGCAGCAGTAACCGGTTTCACGGTATACCATGGTTTTAAAATGCACGGTTATCATATGTGGGTGTTTGATTATTACCGGTAATAAGGGAAAAAGGTAAGCCAGCTGAGAATCTCGCACACGCAGCTCCGCTCCGTTTCGGCTGCCCCTTGGTCAGTGGCGCCGCTCTCAGGCACACAGCAGATTTAACCTGTCTCCATCCCCCTAAAAAAAATGCTAAACTAAAATCAGCAGTGTGGGACTACTTCGGATACCCACCAAACGTGCGTGAGGATGGTTATCCCTTTTGCAAACTGTGGAATAAAAGTGGCCGCTAAAGGAGGGAATACTTCAAACTTGTTCTCATATCTACTACAACACCATCCCTCCGTGCAGATTAAAGTAGGTATCTCGTTAATACCTGTCTCTCTAACAAAAAAGTGTAAAATGTTAACTATAAACCCCGTCTATGTTTCCTCGTGCTCGTTTCACACGCTAACCACCAGCAAAAGTGCTGAGTCATCCGAACTATGGACACGCCGGTCCCCGTGGCCGTGAAGCGCGCGCTGTGCTGTATGCGCATGTCTGTGTTAAGGGCCTTTTGAAAGACGGCATATTTACGTGCATTTATTTTAAATCTTTGGTGTGTCTATTTTTCATCCCTGAATATCAGGCGCGGCATGAAAGCCTTAAGAGTGAAATCATGTCAGAAATAATCCCCTCTGTCTGCAGTATCTGGTTATTACCCACTAACTTAACAGCACAACGCGTGTTATAAAGCAGTCAACAGTAGTTGATCAGACACTGACCCAGGCTCAGTTTCTCAGATATTAAATGTGTTTTTATGGTGATACATAATTTTACTGAACATTTTAAATGCAGGATGTTTAATTCTAAGAGTACATATAAAGTGTGTGTGTGTGTATATACACCATTTAAATTGTATTCAGTATTATGTATTATTATTATATTATTATTATAAAAATGATTATAAAAATCTGATCTCAGGAAAACTCCTGCACTTTTTCTCACATTTGTTTACAAAGACAAAGAATTTTTTCTTTCTAAAGAGACTCAGAAACTAAAGAGATTCATTTTTATTTAAAGATTTGGCTTTTTCCGCATTCTAATATTGCAATTTTTGCAAATAAAAACAAGAGGTGTATAGCTTTTTTTTTTCTTTTTTTTTTTTTTTAAAAAAAGGAGTCGTTTTAAACAAAACTCATTAAAAATGGTTCCAAGTACAATAAAAATAATTTGTTAAACAAAAAACAGTGTAACTTATAATGATATGTGAAATACAGTGATAACCGTGATACCGCGATATTTTCTGAGAAGATTATCATACCGTGAAAATCTCATACCTTTGCAACAATAGTTGCAGAAAGCCAGGGATTCATCAAACATCTAACGTTTATGCTTTGCTTTCTTTTGTGCTGCCAGTCATACCTAACCACCCCTTCCTATGCATGCTGTATCTGCTCCTTCTTTTACATCTTTGCCATGACAATGTCAGTTTCAAACTGAGATCTGAAAGGGTTTCAAACTGCTGTTAAAATTTTAAATAATACTATTCCTAGAAAATCTTTGTTTTTTTTTAAATATATTATTTTCATAGAGACGGCAATGGTCCAGTCCTGGGAAAACAATGGGTTATGTGAACATTGTTACTGAGCTTCACAATGGTGCGTGTGTTTTTCTGGAGTTTCCATTGTGGATGCCTGAGTGGGTGAGTTTAGCTGGACAGGGGTCAGTGAGGTGGGCTGCAGTTCATTGCTGAATGTGACTGTGGTGATCAGAGGAACAATACAGCAAAGCTCATTCTTGCTCTTTGGTTCCGGGTGGGTGGGGGACACGGGCCATGGTTTTCATTTTCGAGCAAGATGACACATTCAAAACATTTCACAGTGCTGCTGCTTTCCAAAGCAAGTTCCTTCACCCACCACCTGCTAAAGACTTACCCATCTTTTTAATTACATTGTACTTGGACTGTGAACAAGCCCAGGGATAAGGTTTCTAATGTTATCAGAAAGGAAGCAGAAGTTTTAAAGTCATTAGAACACTGTTGGCACCAATAAGAGCTTTCTAAACAATGTGATGATAACATAAGTAAATGCTTAAAGGGATTATCTATGATATGCACTAGCATTTTAGATCTATTACATCAGACATGGCGATGTCAAGAACAAGCCCTAAAAGTTAAGGGTGATGCTGTAGTTACCAAAAAGGCATACAGACAGATTTTCAGGTAAAGATTCAAGGTAAAGTAAGCCATCTGGACATTTCTCAAGGAGCAATACTGACCAACAATGGCTTTGTCCATCCTTGCATTGTTTCCCCCCCAAGTATCCCCACCACTGCTTCTTAATGGGTTCCTGGCATTGGCAGGCAGGAAAAAACAGAGTCTGTCGTGAAGTCAAGAGTGCTGAAGGGAACGTGGGACTTCCTTAATGGAAATTTCATCTCCAAATACTGTGTTTTAATTGGCTGGATGCTGGAGGCAGGAACTTCCTGTTTGAGTGTTGTGAGAAGTGACCACTCCCTGAGAAAAGCCAAAATTTTGTGTGTGCATGCCTTTTTGTTCATGTGTGTTCTAATCCAGAGTTAACCTTTTGTTGTTCAGAATATTTTCATATAAGATATCTTTGTGTAGAAATCTGAGATGCGTTGTGAAGTTCTTAGGAGGATTGTGTTTTTGGTGTGCACAGCAGAGACTGTGAAATAGAGCAACACTTTCCAGCCATTGAAGTTCAGCGGCTATACTCACGTGACACATTCTACTCACTGAAACATGAATTGCCCTTTGATTGCACTGCATAATTTGCAGTACAGTGCTCTGTCTGTGCAGTGCACATGCTGCTTTACTGTTCACTTTACAATTATTGATACCACCACATTACACTGTAATTGGCCGGGTATGCAGGAGGGGCCTGAAAGTGTACATTATCTGCATTTGCACGGTTCATCTTGCTTCACCCCACAGCAGGCTTATTTCAGTTAAGTTTTCCTTTCATTTGTTGCAGTTGCTTTTACCTGTGGCTGGACAACACTTACGAACAAGTTTATTTACAGCCTACCCTGAACCTTTACAGCATGTCATGGGTCTCAGTTCCTCCCCATCAGCCACCTGAAGGTTCTGATTATATTTTTCCTCAAATGGAAGGTCATTGCAGTCACTTCACAGCCTTCACTGTGCTGCACTTCATGTACGCTTACACTGAGTGATGCGGCTAGATTTTAGACTTCACTTATCAGCAGTGTGTATACTCTGCATGCACAAGTTTGCTCCACGTGAGCTTGCTAACTGAATTGCAGTGACTCTTACTGCTCTTGTTGACAGCATGGATGATGGGCAAACCACAGCTATGCAGTGGAAGATTATATGAAAGGATATATGATTGGAATATATGGAAATGTATTAGATCATGTGATTGCCACACTGGTCTCTGGACATTTTTGCAGTTTTAAATATGACTTAGTATGCAAATAACCATTAGTTGTGATACATTCCATAATTATTCCAGTATCTACAGGTGGCTTAAAACTGTGACCAGTGGCAAGCATCTTAATACAGCCAACTGGACGGGTAAAAAGAACAACTAAAAATGTCTTGAGATGCATTTCACAGGTGAGTGAGTTCTTGGAGAAAACCACTCTCTCTCACACGCACACGCACACGCACACACACGCACACACACACACACACACACACACACACACACACACACACACACACACACACACACACACACACACACGCGTCTTTGCAGGCACTTTAAACTAGGCACCACTAGTATCTTCCATTTGCAGAATTGCAGTGGCAGCAGACCCATGCTTCCTGTTGGCAAGAAAAGAAGCAACAGTAGCAGCAGCAGTGTTGTAGCACTGCAGATGGAGACATGTTAGTCGTCATGTATTTTCCTCAGTATATGCATGTTTGATGAACAAATCCGCATCTAAGATATCTCACAGATTATACAGTGTATCACATAAGTGAGTACACCCCTCACATTTCTGCAGATATTTGAGTATATCTTTTCATGGGACAACACTGACAAAATGACACTTTGACACAATGAAAAGTAGTCTGTGTGCAGCTTATTTAACAGTGTAAATTTATTCTTCCCTCAAAATAACTCAATATACAGCCATTAATGTCTAAACCAGCGGCAACAAAAGTGAGTACACCCCTAAGAGACTACACCCGTAAATGTCCAAATTATGCACTGCTTGTCATTTCCCCTCCAAAATGTCATGTGACTCGTTAGTGTTACTAGGTCTCAGGTGTGCATAGGGAGCAGGTGTGTTCAATTTTGTAGTACAGCTCTCACACTTTCTCATACTGGTCACTGAAAGTTCCAACATGGCACCTCATGTCAAAGAACTCTCTGAGGATCTTAAAAGACGAGTTGTTGCTTTACATGAAGACTATATAAGCTATAAGTTATATAAGCTGCACACAGCTCATTGTTGTCAGTGTTGTCCCATGAAAAGGTATACTTAAATACCTGCAGACATGTGAGGGGTGTACTCACTTTTGTGATCCACTGTATATAGGTTCCGTTTGCATGCAAATAACCTTTACATATGTGTTAAAGGTTATTTGATTTTGTTTGCTGCTCCTGTTGTGTCTTCTGCTATTTTCATCCATCATGCCTGCAGGTGTGTTTTTTTCTGACTTTTTTTTTTTTTTTGCTTTCTTGCAGAAATCTTTGAATGGCAAATGTGAAGTTGCCTGAAGTTGAGTGTTTGTGTGTCTCTATGAACCTTTGAGAACTGAGTGATGGTTTTTATGTCTGTCTTGTGCTCGAAATCCCCAACACCACTCTCAGGACAACCACAACACATGCTTTCTCTATCTAACAACTCGTTTTTCTAATGAAAGTTTTATGTCCTCTGTCTGCAAGCCAAAGGGAAAATTGTCTTTATGGCTTCTTCTCGCTGTTCTCTATCCTCTGGTTCTATCTATCCCACACATGCACACATTACAAATGCAGACTCACCTCTGCTGTTTCTAATGTACATATTGCTTTCCCCGGGGTTAAAAACTGACACATTTGAGGTTATAGGAGTAAAGATGAAAGGCATAGATGAAACAAAGATTGGGAAAAAAGAAGCAAGATGATGGGCACCAGGTAAGATTGAAGAATATTTTCTGTGTAAAAGAATCCAGTGTGTGCGTGTGTGTGTTTAAAACAGTTGTTTGATGTTCTTCCCACCTTCCCATCCCGTAATAAGTTGCATGAATCTTAGGAATGTAGATCAACAGATGAATGCCTCACTGCTGCACATGTGTGACTATTTTGGTTGTGTCTGAGCATGTGAAATCACACTGCTCACATATGCAGTGTTAATTTGCAGACACACATGCATAAGCTGTTAGAGGTGTGTTTGTGTGGACGCGTTCGTTGCAGTCAGAACATTTCTCGTGTGAGTTGCAGAGTGTTTGGCCTCAGTGGAGCTGCTGCCTGAGTGGGATCTAATGAGCCCTGACCTCGGTTATCTCCCCCACCTTTGAGCGCCTGTTTGCGCATTTCAGCTTCTTGCCGGAGCTGCTAAAACACTTATTTCCCCATCGCATATAACAAGCGGATGCTTTTGTTCAAAAAAGTGTTTACTCAGGGTTCTGATCCCACATAGCATTGACTGTTTGGGCCAAATGTGGCCCACATCAGCAGTTTTTCTGTAGGCCACATTTGACCTTGATTGATTGTGTTGACTCACAATGAGTCTGGCTTCTGCAGCTTGACCACAGGTTCACCTGTTATAGGCCAGATGTCAGGTGATTTGTCACATTTAGGCCACACCTAGGTCAAGTCTGGCTCATGTTTTTGGGGCCACATCTGGCTCACACATTTACCGGTGCTGTAAGTGAGTTGTAAGTGCCAAAGGTAGTCCATATTAGGCCAAAACCGTGTCTGCTATCAGAAGACACAGTTGTGGACAGCATCATTTGAGCCATAATGCAAAGAGCTCCCATGGTATTCTGACTGAATATTGAGAAAACCAAGATTGCATCCAACTTATGTCATTCTGATATACAAAATTGATATAATAGTCAGGAATGACAATGTTTAGGAAATAAAAACTGACAAAAAAAAAGGCTATTCAAATGTTTCCATATACCAGTTCAATCAATGGAAAGATTTATGTTAGATGCAAGCGTGTTTCTATGTACACAGAGGTAGAATACCCTGTCACTTTAACTCAGAAATAGTGGCAGTTCATAGTGAGTAACACTTTGATTCAGCGACAGGCGGGAGGATCAGGCTAAAAAACACAGCAGGCTTGGCAGGCAGAGCATCAACAGCTGGCAGGCAACAGGTAAGAGGCAGGGAAACCGAAACTACCTTGAATCAAAAGAAACCTGCCGCTGTAGCGACATTAAGCTTATCAAAAATATTTGTAGAAAACTGTGTTGAGAATTCTTAAGCCTCCTGATGCCTGATGTATAGATTGCAACAGGCTGAGAAAGCACTCCCTTTCCAAAGGCCGCAGAGAAATGGAAATTTAAATGAGTGTCATTTACTGCCCTCGCTATCCCCAAATTCATTTAATGCCCCTGATACCCGGATCCTCTACACAGACTCCGAAAAGCAAGTCAGCAGTGTGAGAAGAGCGAGAGCGGGAAGGCACAGGTGTCACCGTGACACAATCAGGCTAGATTGCAGCACTTGAACGGGCACACCCACCATGAATGACTCTAATCAGCAGGACTGCATAAGAGAGGGCCTTTTCTGGCTGTCAGTCAGGGCCAAGAGTTTGAAACCACTTTTCATTTTTAAAGCTAGCTCCTCCAAATATACTAGCAGTAAAACTGAATCCTTTAAAAATATTTTGGCAGCAAACAAAATCAAGGGATAAAGGGATTAAGGACAGGCTAAAATTAGTGGTTAGTTAACAGCTCTTCATGAAGGCACAGAGGTTGCCAGCAACAGATAATTACAGCTTTAGTTAAACATTTGAAAGGCAAATTATTTTATTATAAGTTGCAAGACAAAATAGTGATCTGCAGAGCGCATTGGTGCACTCTCAGCTGTGGCTGCTCAGACACAAGCCAGGACAACTACAGTTGAAAGATATGAAGAGCTCTCTCATCCACCACTGAGGATGATAGGGGCTGTAGCTGTGATTCTGACCAAGTGATAGCAATCACTGTGACTGTTGCTGTAGCCATGGGATAGGTTTTAATACAGTACAGGTAGAGATATGCACAACACCAACGATTCAACCACAAAGGCACACCAAATGTTCATATGCATCACTTAAAATAACTCTCTAATGTAATCTTGATAAATCTGTACAGCAATCATACAAGTTTCCTGCCAACTCTCAACATGACACTTGCAGAAACTGGATGCATTCATTTTCCAGTGTGTTAGAGACTGAAATTCAAATTTCACTTTCCTAAATCTCCAAAAAGTCTCTATAAACACTCACAAGTTTGACTAGCTGTCTTTTTCCATTTTCTCCTGGCCCCCGGAATGCCAGAAGTTGCTGACACAGTGCCATTATCTCCCTGTTCTCCCCGGTAACTAAAATCCACACAGACAGCATAGCCAATCAGATAACAGATAGCCCCTGATTTCAAATCAGCACTGCACGCCTTTCATCCTGCTGCTAGAAAGCATTTTGCCTGACAGATAGGTTCCCGCTGAGTGTTTACTGTAAGCAGCATCTGAAAAACGGACATAACGAGAAAGAAGACAGGGGAAAGGAGAGACAGATGTGTGATAGTGTGCTCGTGTTAAAGATGCGGAAACAACGAAGGGAGGGGAGGAAAGAGCAAGGAAACAGAGGAAGGGTGGGGGGAGAAATAGAAAGCAAAGAGTGAATAGAATGAGGAAGAGGTGATGAGAGGAGGGAGACTAAATCTGTCTTTCAGCTCACCTCACATGTCAGCTGGGTAGAGAGACATTAAAGCAAGGAATGGGTTAAAAAAAAAGAAAAAGAAGGAGAGAGATTGTCATTACTGCATTCCAGAGCCCATGTTTCCCTCTGACTGCCTGTATGTATGTCTCCAAATCAGATATTTCCATCAGTCAGCCATGGGTTCCTGAAACACTGAGGTACCTTTTTTCCTTCTTTTTTTTTTAATCCAGCAAATCAGATGTAGAGAGATAACGGAAGGGAAGCAGGCTGAAAGAGAGACCGAGGATAAACAGAGGAAGGAGATTGGAAGGCGCCAGTGACGGCTGAAAAGAGGAGTGAGTGAGAGAGGAGAATCTGCATCTTTGATATATTTGGATTCTTTAATGAGGGTTCATGTCTCGCCAGTACACGACTCTATGATGTGCATTTCATCGCTCCACAGTCGTATTTCCTTGGTGACATTAATGAAACTCTCATCTGAGCCCGGACCAAACCTCAGAGTAAATTGGTTTCCTCGCCACTGTGATCACTGGTTGCACCGCACATTTGCAGTGGATGGAGGAGACCTTCCTGTTCAAATTAAGCAGCTTGGCCAGCTGTCAGTGTGAATTAGTGCAACCATAAAGTGGAATAAATGTTTCAGACTTTCACGACCAGGGTGCAGACTGACAACCTGCAGTTTAATAGTCCATACAGATGCATGGAGAATTTGCAGGTATAGTGCACGTCATCGTTCACTCCACAAATAGTAAATAGAAAAAATACTTGAAACAATATTTCAACTTTAATCTTGAAATAGTGCTTTGAGATTATCTCAATTTCAACTTTATTCTCAAAGTGAACAATAATAAAAAACAGATCCTTCTAATATTTTTTCTTTAATGTGTTCCTAATATTCTGTCACAATCTTGCCTTACAAGGAAGTCAGAATTTACAGTAAACTTAACACTAGTGTGAGAATGTTAGCCAGCTGTTACCATCAACCCAAAAGCCCCACTGTTTTGCAGTGCCATATGGAGGTTTTTGTACTGACTCTCAAATCACTGTGAGGTTAAAAAAAAAGGCAATATTTGCTTTATAAGTTTGAAAAATTAATTTAACAAATAGTCTTCTCTCACACATAATTAAGGCTGGAACAAAGCCGCTGTTCCACCAAATGACACAAATTTCAAACTCTAGAGATTATTGCATTATACACAGCACATATCAGCAGCAAAACCGGGAAAAAAAAAAAATTGCCACAATTATAGAACGGCTGCTACTGCCATGAGGCCTGAGTACATGACAGTTTGTTCCTGCTGTGTGGCCATGCAGTTTCCCCGTAGACTGCTAAAGTCAACACATGCTTTTCCAGCCTGCATCATGGCACAAAGGAAAGACCAAGAGTGACCCACTGACGCTTTGTTTTTCTGTGTCATGATGCGAGCACTGTGCATTGTCTGCAGCTGACTAAGCCTCTTCAAATCATTCATTGCAGTGCGGCACTTTGGCCACAACCCAGAGCCCCAGATTTAGGCCTAAACATTTCAGCTGGGACACGCTGTGGCTTAATACGGGGAGAAGTAACTAGCCTGAATAATAAACCCAATTTGCCACCAGGAACAAGCAGATGGGTAATATTTAGTATGTCTGTTCGATCCGGTCCTGAAGCGTCTTTATCGGAGCATCTTGCTGTTTTCCACGCTTATCTGGACAATCTTTGTGCTTGCCATCTGTTTGTTTACTGTGTAAAGATATAGACTGCCTAGATAACCTGCACCTCTCTGTCTTTTATCTGCCAGTAGATTTATGGTTGGCTTGCATCTTCTGTATGAGGCATTGGTGTACAGCATGCGTGCGCTTGCACTCATCTGCCTTCTTTATCGACATTGAAAACATGACCCCCCCCCCCCATCCTCCCTGTGAGCTTTAATACCATGCAGACACACATACATAAACACACATGCATGCATACGCAAATGGATGGAGAAAGGTCTGCTGAAAAAAAGCACAAGATTTTCTCTCTCTTCCTGGCTCTTAGGTTATTTTTATCTTGAATGCTCGTAAGCTCGTAAGTCTTTCTTTTTACGTAGCCCTCAGTGGCGTCTATCTTCCTTTCACATCTCTCTCTCTTTCACCCTCTACTTCTTTTCTCTTTCTTTCCATCCATTCATTAGGGCTGTGTGAGAGTGAAGCTGCCAGTGAGGAGATGAAAGACACCAGAGAGGGGTTTTCATCACAGATACACATGAACACACAGGCTGTTCTACTAGTGCCGTGTGCATGTACTGTATGCATGTGCATTGAACTGAATGCATGCATTTAGGTTCATTTCTCCAGCATTCTGCCAGTGTTTTTAGCTTTTAATTCAGGTATATCACTTTGTGTGGTGCTGAGCTGCCTGCGTGTTCAGTAGTACAATTTGGTTGGGCCATTTGTCAAATTCTCTGTTTGTGTGTGCCTCAAAAATAACCAGGATAAGTCAGTTACCATAAAACCGTGAAAGGGAGTATGTGCATCTCGCTCTGATCTGTGTGTGGGTGAGTATGCAGTTACATGAATATAGCTTGTTGGGAATAAATGCTATCCATTTTGTGCTCTCACACACAAATATGCAAGGACTATATTATTAGAGCTGTAACTTTAAAATATTTTCAGTTGTGATCAATCTGTTTTAGCCCAAAAATCCAGAGCTTATCAACTTATACTGATACAAAAAACAAAAACTAGTGGGGGATTCTCATATCTGAGTAGCTCAAGCCAGCAAATGTTTGACCTTTTTATGAATAAATATCAATGCACTATTAAATACTGGTCAATTGCTTTTCTGTCAGTTGATTGGTTGATCAAGTGCACGACATCACTACATCACCTTGTCTACAGTTAAATAAGAGTCAATTAAACTGCCAATCTCATGACTTTATTAAAGGTTTTTGAGCACTATCATGAAGGTAAATGCTGTTTTTATATGAAATTGCATTGCAACAATTAATTTGCCTCAGCAATGTGGAAATCCTGTCTTTATCATCTTGTATGAATTGTTGGTGGATTGGATACACTGTTGCTCGGCTGGGTCCTGACGTCTCCATGCTGAAGCCCAGTTGACTCTTGACATGCAGCTTTATGGGGTGTTCAACATGGTGGTGAATGGGAAGAGGATAAGCTGACAGGCAGAAAGAGCCCTCCTTTGATGGGATTAGTACAGTGGCAGACAGGGACTAGTGCTTTAGATTGATTAAAGTGTAATCCCGGTGGATAATCATGCCTCCTAATGTGGCATGTGTGGCCAGCACCCTCATGCAGCACCCCCCAACCTCTGTCACACACCTATTTTCACAAACAATGTCTTAAATATCATTTGAGCTGTCACTCTCTCTGTCTTATTCAATTTTTAAATTCCTTTTTTTATGGTGTTCCTTGACTTTTGCTTCTTCATAAAGGTCAAGAGGAGATGAGATGGCAAAAAATAGGAAGCACACATAGTGACCACCAGCTGTGAGGTCCTCCATCACTCATCTTAGAGCATTTAAAGGATGGTGTCTATCTTCATTTCATCATTCTGTTTTTGCACATGTTTTGGGAGTTAGTGACTCCCTGACTTGGATAGGTGCACTCCTACCAGGAAAATGCAGCTTTCACAAATTGGAACCGTGTTTCCTTCACTCAAAAAAATAAAATGGTTTCCAAAAATAGCACTACCTGAAGCACAGACTGGAATGAGATATGTAGTGGACATGTATTCTTTAAAGAAAAAAAAAAAGCTATGTAATAAAGAAGGAAAAATGAAGCATTTTACATACTGCTGCACATGCATATTCATGATTAAACTTGTCCTCTAATCACAATCACAATATCAGTGTTTTGTTCCTATATGAGTGTTTCCAAAATGAGCTCCCCTACAGGTGACAGGAGACAACGCAACCTGATATTGTGCAAACTACAGGCCACTTTTTAAAATAACGTTTCATGTTTCATGTCAGCATGTAATGTGGCTGTAGCTCACAAGATAGAGCAGGACACCTACAAGTCAGAAGGTTGGTAGTTCAAACCTTTGGTTTTCCTTGACCTACAGGAGCTGCAAAGAAAGAAATCTGAAGTCAATTTGTGAAAATGGATGCTAGTGGAGCTCTGCATGGTTCCATGCTTTGAGATTGGAACTGGTTCTTCAACCAGAACTTTTCAGTGTGTCCAGAACATTCGTCTCTTTACTCTTTCTTCACATGACCAACAGGCAACCAGGGATGTTTCCAGGATTTTTTAATGGGTTGGCTCAGGTGAGGAATCAAGAACACAGGAAATCTGAATATTTAATCAGAAATAAAATCAGTGTAGAAAACTGGCAGAGAAAACACGATTTTCAGGCTCATGCGCAGCCCCGTGTCCTGTTGCAGATTAATTTTGTGAAAAGTGGTGCTGTATGAGAAAAATACTTGGAACTTTTACTTAATTAAAAGTTATAATCTTACTTAAGTAGTTTAATAGTGCACAAATTGCAAGTTCAAAATATATTTAGAGTACCTAAAGTAAATGTACTCATGTGGAATGACACTTTACGTGATATTATTGGATCATAAGTATTGATCATTGATATCTCTGCAATGTTGCAACTGCTGCTGATTATCCATCCATCCATCCATCCATCCATCTAGGGGTTTGAGCCTATCCCAGCTGTCATAGGGCAAGAGGCATGGTACACCTTGTACAGGTTGCCAGCCTGTCGCAGGGCCAACACAGGGAGACAGACAACCATTCACACTCACATGTGCACCTATGGGCAATTTAGAATCACCACTTAACCTAATTACTTATATATTATGAAGGTAAAATGGTTCTCTTTTATTTTCATATTTAACAACAACATTATATGTTGTTGCATGCACCTCTGTGTGCAACAACTTATAATAGGTATAGCATTTTTTTTAAGCATCACTGTCTACCATATAAAGGCAGTAAAGGCAAAGCACTGTGGGATTTATTATTTTTTTTAATGAAAACAAGCACATGTAGCATGTAGTAGTTGTTAAAGGGAATTATACAGTGCATTCTGCTGTCATGGTGTAAGCACTCTGTTGAACATCTGCAAATTTCAGTTTCAGAATTGAGGTTGTTGGTCCAAGTCTGACCCATCAAAGCGACTGTCAGCACTCACACAGAAATGCCAGATAAATTTCAGTTGTTTGTTGTTAATCTGGAGATTTTGTTATCCTGTCGCAGACCTCTAAACTGCTGCACACATCTCATCACTAGATTATCAGATTAGACTGATTTTTGAAGTCCTGCTTAACAACATAGATGTTAGAAGCTCCAATCAGTCAAAACAGGTTGAGTATTTTATTAATTTATCAGAAAAAAAAGCCGCCAAGTTATGGATGGCTTCTCAAATATGAGGAAATGTGCAAGAGCACTCAGGATCAGAAGTCCTGCTGTTGCTGTTCTATAACATTATAACGAACACACTGAGTTCTTCACAGTTCTAATAATGAATGGCATGATAGAAAAAGTATAACCACATGTGAACTGATAATATACTTAAATAAGCCCTAGGAGACAATAAATGACCATTTTACTGTATGCCTCAAAATGTGCCTTTCATGTGCCTTCTGTCAGCACTGTCAGAGTGCGCTGGGAATTGCTATCGTCTATAGTCACAGAAAATTCTGTCCATTTTTTTCCAGGCATCAGTCCCAGTATGTGATTAATGGGAACACTGTGCATAAGGGGCACTGACAGTATGTAAGAGAGTGGTTACTCAGGCATTATCGTGATGGGAAAGAAAAGCTGTAAGCTCTGGAGAGTCTCTGTGTGGAATGGGGAATGGGAACTTGTCTGCAGCCCAGCAGAAGAGGTACGCTTTATATTTAACAAAGCCACAGTCTGGATAAAGTCATCTTATTTGTATGTGATATTTGGATGAGATTAAAATGTTATTATAGTGTTTTTTTTGGGGGGTGGGGGTGGGGGGTTTTTATTTGGTATGTCTGGAGTCTATAAAAACTAGGTCTTTTATTCATACTCTCAACTATTTATTGTGGCATTTGTAGGTTTTATAAGAAAAAGGAGCCAATAGAAGCATTTGTAACAAATTGGATAGTTGGGGAATGATAAGAACAAAGAACCAGTGCACACTGGCAATTAGGAGGGGGAAAGCAAGGCTGAAAAATAATGACAACTCTTAGGCAACCGCATTACAACAGTCAGGCTATTTATTTTCGTTTCACACAACAATCACACAGACGTACTGGGCGATTTTGCAGACTTAGTCTTGTTCATATCTCCCCCCTAGTCCATTTTTCTCACTTGCACATGCTGTACATTTTTCTCCTTTCTTTTTGCTCAGTGATTTCATTATATCAATGCAACTCAAGTAGTGACATCTTATCCTGGCAGACAAAGCGGGGAACAGGAAAGGAAATCAATTTTGAGAGACTAGATAAGATGCCTACTGTTATGTGGTGAGATGAAAGAATAGAGATGTGGTTGACAGAGATCCTGCAGCTAGTCATAATAAAACCTTGCAGTGTTTTTTTATTTTATTTTGAATGTAACTGAGAGTATTATGAACCTATATATTTAAATTTTACAGACGCATGTAAAGCCAGTTCAGTATTTTGCCAAATGACACTTCAACATGCGGACATCAGAGGATCCAGGGATCAAACTACTGACCTCCTGATTGATAAACTGCCAGCTGAAGCTGTTCTCACGTTGGCATGAAAATGCAAAATCAGAATTTACACAGACTTTTTACCAGGAAGCTGATAAATATAGTGCAAGGACTGAATTGACTGCACTACACATTTGCATTTTCATATCCACCAAAGTTGGGTAATATCTGGGGCTGCAGTGCATGTGTGAAAATGGCTTAAGCCATCTGTACTGTATGTTTCTGGCCATCTGTTCTCTCTACAGTGGTCTAAATGTCAATGCTTTTGATGGCAAGGTGACCAGATTAAAGATTTTGACTTCCCCCTCATTACTAAGCTTGTGACCATGAACTAGTTACTAAGTAACAGATGGTTACTAAGTAACTGACCCTAAGCAACACCAGCAGGTACTTTATTGGTTTGTGAATCAATTACATTCTCTTCTATATCTGAAATATAGGAAAGTTCTGACTTGATTCTGATTAATTCTGGGAAATAAGGACAGCGTGATAGACTGATGATCTATCCACAGTATCCACCGCCTCCTGTTCGGGAAAGCCCAAGCCCAGTGACCTTAAGCAGCGTGAAAGGGCGTAGATGATGGATGGATGGGTGGATCGATGTGTTATATTGCCGTATATTTTATTACCCATGTGCCAAATAGAACAGCTGTAAAGCAGATTAATGTTGTTCCCATTTCTGCATCGGTTATTCTTATTAGCACTTTGCAGGTCTGCATTATCGTAGAGGGATAGCATCTTGCATGTTGTTGATCATTTACGTTTTTGGGAAAACACTTTGAGCAACAAACTCATTTGCATTCTTTCCAAGAGTTATAGGGAGTTGGTGCCACTCTTAGAGATAATCAAGGCCAAGACCTCCAGGAGTCTTGTGGTCAAAATGAGGTTGCCAGATTTGTACAATTATGCCTCTCTCAAAGTTAAACTTGTGGTCATTATCCAAATTTTAAAAGAAGCACTGAAGTCAGAGATCCAAGATGCAGGAGGTACTACAGTAGGTGGTGTAACACCCGCTATGTGTAAAATGCTTTAGAAGTGTCAGTAGTTTCACTTCTAACTGTGCTTTTTAAATCCAAACCATCATTTCCTAAACCTAAGCAACTCATTTTGGTGTCTGTACCCAACCACAAAGTTAGCACAAACTAAACTATACAATGGATGAACTGCTGAAAACTGGCCACTTGAAGCCGTTTCCAAAAGTGAGTCAGTCCTCGTAGATGTCTGTGTTAAAATTCCTAAATAATCAGCATGAAAAAGCAGTCTTACAGCCTAGTAAAAAAAAAGCAAAAGAAAAGGTTTTACTCCTATGAATAGTTTCCTCCTTCATAAAAGCTTTATGAGGGGTGAATTTGTATATGACTCAAACATTTAGATTGTGCAAAGAGTTAAAATTAGGGATGTGGATCCTTTTATTGACAAATGTGCTGACTTACAGTGCATCCAGAAAGTATTCACAGTGCTTCACCTAGGAATGGGGCAAAGTTTCATCTTCCAACAGGACATGACCCTAAGCACACAGTCAAGATAACAAAGGAGTGGCTTTGGGACCACTCTGTGAATGTCCCTGAGTGGCCCAGACTTGAACCCAGGTGAACATCTCCGGAGAGATCTGAAAATAGCTGTGCACCGACGCTCCACATCCAACCTGATGGAGCTTGAGAGGTTCTGCAAAGAAGAATGGGAGAAACTGCCCAAAAATAAGTGTGCCAGATTTGTAGCATCCATCCATCCATCCATCCATCCATCCATTCTCTTCCGTTTATCCTGTTCAGGGTCGCGGGGGGGCTGGAGCCTATCCCAGCTGATATAGGGCAAGAGGCAGGATACACCCTGTACAGGTCGCCAGCCTGTCGCAGGGCCAGATTTGTAGCATCATACTCAAAAAAGATTTGAGACTGTTACAGCTGCCAAAGGTGCTTCAACAAAGTATTGAACAAAGGCTGTGAATACTTATGTACGTGTTATATTTTTGTTTTTTACTTTTAATAAATTTGCAAGAATTTCAAGCAAACTTCTTCAATTTATGGGGTACTGTGTGTAGAATTTTAAGGTGAAAAATAAATTTAATCCATTTTGGAATGAGGCTGTAACATGACAAAATGTGGATCAAGTGAAGCGCTGTGAATAATTTCCAGATGCACTGTAGGAAGCTGCATCTGATCGCTGTCTGCTCACCCCCACCTCTATTAATTTAACTCTAGCTTCAGCTTTATAGTAGCCATGCAACAGTGTTTATAGATGCACTACACAGGAATTATTCACCTCTTCAAATGTTTTATAAGCATCAGTTGCAACTTTACAATAATCATCAAAATGAGGTTCTTAGATGGTTTACAAACCATCTAAGAACCTCATTTATTACTTATTTAACAGCTGCTGGGCTATCAATTTACCTTTTATTAATGATGTTTATTATACCAAAAAGACCTGGTCATTTGCATGCCACAGGTTCTCAAACTTTTAAATAGATTAACTTGCTTCTAATAATTCATGTCATTGTAAATTAAATAATAGTTCTGCAAAATAATTGGAAGATATTGCTCTGGGCTTCTAGGAGGTGGTGGGCATTTATCTTTGTTTGGCATTTTATAGGCTAAGTGATCTATCAATTAATTTCTTGCTGTACAGCCTGATTAAAATGTGGTTAATGTGACACTACAGCTATTTTGGGACATAATTTATTCAAGATTGTTTTATTTCTGCCCCTTGCCATTTGAAATCCAGCCTCTTCTGATTCTCATGTTCCCCTCACTTCTATCCTTCACCGTAGCAAGTGAGAAGATCCAGTAAAGGTACTAAACACAGCCATTGCATATGTTTCCTAGGTCAGTTGCCCAAAGCTGTGGGGGGGGGCATGAAATGTTATGGTTTTGTGGTCACAGATGTGAGAGTGTGTGGAGTGGTAGGAGAAAAGGAGCTGAGGCAGAAAGCAGAAACAAGTCAGAGGAATCAAGGCCAAGCCTGCACTCATCACTCTGAAGCTAAAAGAAGAGCGGCAGGAACAAACATGGCTTTATTCCATCTACTGAAGAAAGAGATAAAGGTGGTGTGTGTGTGTGTGTGTGTGTGTGTGTGTGTGTGTGTGTGTGTGTGTGTGTGTGTGTGTGTGTGTGTGTGTGTGTGTGTGTGTGTGTGTGTGTGTGTTTGCAGCAATGGCCCTTTGAAGAGCAAGGGAATCCCATTGAGGTGACCAGCTCCCAGAATCCTTTGTTCTGCCTGTTTCCTTTAAGTGGTTTCATATAATCAGAAGCTTACTGCTGCCCTCTGACAGACAGAAACCATCTAGAATATACTTCTATGGTTATAATGCAGCAGGTCCAGTATTGTTTTGGGATACAACTAAAGCTATCTCCTTCCTTAACAACTGCTCTTCAGCTAGGAACTTAAACCCCAGCAGCACCAGCTGGCCCTTTATCACAGGGTAGTGAACTGTGGGTTTACTGGAGAGCCCCAGGTCATATATCTGGAAACTGTGTAAAGAAAAAAACAAATCACATTCAATAAAATTCTTCCCTGCATTATGAATTTAAAATGAATTTCATATCCTGCTTTATTTTTTTCCACCTAAATGCACTTTTCTCCTGCACTCTTGGAACTTTAAAATCACATTAAATCCATTCCAGATAAAATGAAATCATCATTAGTGGGAGATAAAGCGATTTTTGCCCATTTGAATTATCTTGATCTTTGGCAAAACAATGTAATGCGGGGCAAAACTGTGCTCCTCGCCAGCACAGAGGGTTGCCTAAATGCAGCCAGGTTTTCACAGAACATGCATGGCCTGTTCTTTTCCCATTTGAGTGCCTTCTGCTACTGCCCGTATTGGAAAGCAGTAAGACTTCATCACTTGGATTTTTGGTTGCCAGAATTCTGTCATTAAAATTTTAAAATTGCCTGTCCTTTGCTCATGGAAATTTGTGTTTCAGTACAGGCTGTCACTGTTGAAGCAGTTACTTTGTGTCCCTGTCTGTTGTCCTCTCTGTGCTGGCACTGGGAAGTATATTAAGGGATCAGCAAAATATGCTACACTTTGTCTCCTATGCTTCGTGTATAACATATATTTTTATTTGCTCTGTATTTACCTCAGTGTACAGTTTGTATATTTGTGTGCTTCCTCGCATCCGTTTCCCTCTTCTTTCATGTGCATCTTTCATAAACATCAAAACTGCCTCTGAGCATTGTGTGTGCCGCGAGTCAGTCAGCTAGCCAGCTAGCCTCTTGTTTTAGAGTCCTCTGTGCTGCCCGAACAAAGTCTGTGTTTCTAAATGAGCTCCCTTCAGGCCAAACCATATTGTGTTTTCTCCATTTGGTTGTTCTGGCCACGACTGCGTGTGAGTGTGCAGTTGAATGACCCAGTACCCATCTGTCCTTATCTGACTGTGGCGCTACTTTTATAGACTGTTACTGTCTTAAACTGCGATTCAGTTAGAGGCTACTAGATTATGGTTCCAGTGAAAAATCTGACTGCACTTGAAGTGACTTATAAAAGTAAAAAAATTGTTTTTTTTCTCTTCCAGAATGAAACCAGAAAGCTTTCAATATTGACAGTTCTTGTCCCTTCCTACAGATTCTGCATATCCCTGTGCGGGTATCTGTTTATACACATTAAGAAGTGGTTTAATCCCAGACCACAATTTTATTAAGAGTTTCCATCCAAGGAGGAAAGAAGTTCAGCATCTGTGTGCGTAAATGTGCTGTAAGGTGTAACGGTGTGTGTGCATCTGTACCACTTTTGAGTCTCCTCCCTTTGTCCTGAAGTGAACCCAAGTACACACATTTCATCTCACCAGAGTGCAGTTTGAGTCTATTTCAAGAAGATGGTAATTTGGGATGCTCTGGAAACAAAACAATGCTGGAAGAGGAGTGTTTTACTCTGTCTGCGTGCTCTCTCGCTCTCTCTCTCTCTCGGCTGGCTAATGTGAGAGGAGATGCTGGAGGAGGCTGCAGTCTTTTACTTCAAATGGAGAAAAATACGGTCTGTGGAGCAGTGTGGGATTTATTAAGCTTCAAAAGACAGAGTAGAAAGTGTTTTTCATAGCCTTCAAAATACTGATACTTTCACATCCTGGCTCCATCATATGCAACTTTGTTTCCACTAACCTTTAACCTGTGCTCTTTCGAACTTCCCATGCTTTGTGATTGTACTGTCTGCTGCGTGTATTCTCAGGTGATTAATGTGCGGGTGGTGTGTGCATGCTGTATGCACTCATGTGTTTATCTTCCAACAGAACTGATCTATATTTATCCTGACAGTAATGAGACACTGCAAACAGTTGAAACTCAACTTTTCTCTTTCCATTTTTCCTTCGCTCGCTGTTTCTTATTTCTATCAATCTGGTCATGTGTGTGCAATTTTACAAGTTTTGCTCTATTTAGGTCTTTGTGGTTAAGTAAAACTAAGCATTTGGTCTGATCTTTTGATCAAGTAAATTTTGACCTGATGCTGTCACCTACAGTATAATTCAGTCTTCATAACAGTCGTCAAAAATGGCAAAAATGTTAACCTTATGGTGGCCCTAGATTAGGTAACTAGTTCACCACGTTTAGAAGATGTTGTGTTTTGGGAAATATGAATGTGTGTTTAACATTGAATTACAAATCCATTGTATATCTGTTACGGTACCTATAAGGAATTTAGAAGAAAACCCAACAATAAACACAATAAGCCTGCAGCAAAAGGGTCTGTAACCTGACAGCAGTGGTTGTCTGAGCACACTCTTCACAGCATGCATATATATATATATATATATATATCCTAATACCCTTTTGATACTATTATAATGATTTCAATGATTTCATACATGCCAGTCGACAGGACTGATGGATAAAATGCTTGACAAGTGCTCACTTGTGTATGTTGCAGTCACATGACTGCTGCGGTGAATAATTGAGCAGTAATCCCAGAACGGAAATGGTATCTATCTCGTCTTATGTGTCTGTGTGTGTGTGTGTGTGTGTGTGTGTGTGTGTGTCGTATGAAAGGGAGCGAGAGAGTAAAAGAGAATGAAAGTGACCTTGGCAACCCTTTCTTTCTCTCTGTGATTTCTCCTTGTAGGAAAGTGTGTGTGTGTGTGTGTGGGGGGGGGGGGGGGGGGGGGGGGGCAGATTTCATTTGATATTGTTACTTTGCTCAGGGAATACTCCCTCCTTCCTCTCTCATGCTGCCTATGTGTGTTTCTTTCTTTGGTTTTACAGCTGAATAAAAGCTGCCCTTGGAATTAATGGCTTGGCTCTTCATAACCATTAACATGGAATTCACACACGATCTGCTTAGGGATCATGGAATAATTTCGTGTTTATTGACTATCAGTGTGTCTGACCTCTGTTAGGATTAAGCTGAGACTAGGGCACCTTGTCTATCTTGTTAAACTGGGCTCTCCACTTGTGTATTGTTGTTGTTTACACCAATTAGCTAAATATTTCAAGGAGACTTTCAAACCTTCCAAATTTTTTAATGCCAAATTCAGAGTTATGTTTGAATTTTCACCAGCTATCTAACATGCTGGCATTAAGAAGGTACTGATCCATGTTTCCCTTCTCTTCATGTACCTGTGACTGGGAGATAAATTGGCTAGAAGCTAAGCCAGCCTGAACGCAATTAATTTGGACTTCTCAGTAGTATAATGGCACTGTGTGCTTGTAGTGCTGTATGCTACACACTGACATACCTAAACAATAGCACCGATTGGATGCACAGTTTTTAAATTCCAGAAGAAATAATTTGATCTGATTGAAGATGATTTAGTAGGAATTGATGTTTACATGTACTGATAAATTTAATTAGTGTGAAATACAGAAAAGTGATAAATAAGCCAAGCATTCCTTTTCCTCAGGAGCTAAAGACAAGTTTATCTTGAAAGCTGCTATTTTTAGAAAGAGGAGAAGTGTACATGGCTGCACAGTGGTGCAGTAGTTTGCACTGTCACCTCACATCAGGAGGGTCCTAGGTTTGAATCTGTCAGCCACCTGGGGCCTTTGCATGTTCCCTGTTTTTCCTCACAAAAACACACATGTTAGGTTTTCGGTAATTTTAAATTGGTCATAGCTGTGAATGTGAGGGTGGATGGTCTACTGTCTCTATGTGGTGGCCCGTTGTCTGCTTTGTAATGGACAGGTGATCTGTCTGTCCTTCCTCTTGCACAAAGAAAAGCTGGAACTGGCTCCAGGCCTGCGTGACCTTGAATTGGATAAAGCAATCAAGAAAAGCAAACGTGCCCATGTATTTGCATCAGTTGAAGGCATGCACAGGAAGAAAACAATTAGATTAAATAATTTACCTGGTGAGACATTACTATTGAATGTAAGTCTGTATTACTGAATACAGCTAAAAAATGTCATGGGTTATATTTTCCCCAGAAATGTAGAAAATGTACCTTTTAATGTTGCCAGTTTCACTTCAAACCTTGCACATTTCTAACCCTTAATAGGTTTTTGTGCAAAAAATCTATTTAAGCTCGAAAGGAGCCGGTTGAGGTGGTTCGGGCGTCTGACTAGGATGCCTCCTGGGTGCCACTTGGGTGAGGTGTTCTGGGCATGTCCTACTGGGAGGAGGCCCTGGGGCAGACCCAGGACATGCTGGAGAGATTATATCTCTCTTGGCTGGCCTGGGAATGCCTTGGGGTTCCCCCGGATGAGCTGGAGGAGGTGGCTGGGGAGGCCAAGGCTTCTCTTCTTAGGCTGCTGTCTGCGTGACCTGACTACCCGACCCGATTACAGCTGGATTACAGCAGAATCCAGATCGACTCCAGACATCCACTACAGTCCACGTCACACCGAAACAGTGATCCTTGATTAGAAATATGATAACAACCTTTTTGCCAGCTAGGAGGTGGAGACGGCCCCTCCTGGCCCTTAACTATGGGTCTGATAATCGTTGAGAACGTGCATTTAATGGACTGATAACATTCGACTCACAATATTCAGGAATAAATTGGAGCAACAAACCATAACAAAACTAAAAATCAAATTCAAACTCAAAACATTGGGGCCACCCAGGGATATTGGGCTTTCTGACCAGCATACCCCAGCAGGTCAACAACACCACTTCAACCATCATTCTGAACACCAGCATGCCCCAAGGCCATGTGCTGAGCCCCTTCCTCTACTCCCTCTTCACCCACAGCTGTAAGCTTATATATGGTTCAAACACCATATGGGGGTGGGACTTTAACGCGTTAATTTCGATTAATTAATTACAGGGAAATTAACGCGTTAAAAATTTTAACGCATTTTAATCGCACTTTGCACCGTGGAACGTTTCTCAGTGCGCGAGTTCCCGGCATACAGATTATATCGACGCACAATGTCCAAATTAGGGGCCGCATCCTGCGAAGGACCAGGTGTTACACCAAATTCTGCGACCCATCATATTCTGCGACCACAGGGGGCGATAGCGTACATCCCTCTGCATGTACGTACTGAATGAGAGCTGAGCTGGGTGGCAGAAAATCTTATTAATCGTAATAGTGTCCTTCTCGCTCGTATTCAGCACGTACATGCAGAGGGATGTACGCTATCGCCCCCTGTGGTCGCCGAATATGATGGGTCGCAGAATTTGGTGTAACACCTGCCGACGTCTTTCGCAGCCCACGAACACCACAAAGGCCGGAAGTGAGCGGCTAGCCTTCATATCAGCTGCCGTCACCTCTGCGTAGCTCATGTCGCCTAGCAACCGTGAGTGCGAAGCACAGCTGTGTAAAAACAGCTGGTTAAACGGAGAACGAACTTTTTCTCCTTTTTGTGGTTTAATTTTAAGTCTTTAATTCAAAATAAGCTGTTAAAACAAGCATAACACATTTCAACATCAAGGAATACAGCTGAGAGAATGATTAATTTCCAACTATAACAAGTGAGACATTAATGTTGAATAAAACTATCCAGTTATGATGCTTAACTTTAATTTCAGGTGTTTGCTTATCACAGGAGCACTTCCACCCTTCATTGGTCTGTGTAGTAGACTGGTGGGAAAATAAACAAAATTTTGAAGTTTAAGCTTATGTATATTGATTTATTCATCAACTAAACTTAAATTAATATTTATCATGTCAAATATTGAAATGCCATTAAAATGCGATTAATTTCGATTAATTAATTACAAAGCTTGTAATTAATTCGATTAATTTTTTTAATCGAGTCCCACCCCTAATATATATATATATATATATATATATATATATATATATATATATATATATATATATATATATATATCCCAAATCAAGCACCCTGAGACTGTACGCTAGGTGGAAGGAAGGAGTCTGAGGACTAGTGAGTGTTAGAACCACTATTAGATGAAACAACAAAGATTCATGAATACATCAAGAAGATGGCCACAAAAGATCATGTGTTTAGTGAGTACCTCAGGCAGCAGAAACCCGAGAAAGAAGAGGACGAAGAACAGGAACCATCACTGAAGGACAGGCCTCTGCACGGCATGTACCACCGGCAGATCAAAGAAGTGGTGGATATAGAAAAAGCCTACCAATGGCTGGACAAAGCTGGACTGTCAGACAGCACAGAGGCACAAATCATGGCAGCACAGGAACAAGCTCTGAGCACAAGATTGATAGAGGTTGGGGTCTACCACACCAGGCAAGACCCCAGGTGCAGGCTGTGCAGAGATGCCCCTGAGACAATCCAGCACATAACAGCAGGGAGGGCATACATGGACTGCCATAACCAAGTGGCTGGCATAGTATACAGGAACACCTGTGCCGAGTATGACCTGGAAGTCCCGAGGTCAAAATGGGATATGCCCCATAGGTGGTTGAGAATAACAGAGCTAAGATCCTGTGGGACTTCCAGATACAGATGGACAAACTTGTGATGCCTAACCAGCTGGGCATCATAGTGGTGGGCAAACAAAGAAAGAAAGCCGTAGTGATAGACATTGCAATACCAAGTGACGGCAACATCAGAAAGAAGGAACATGACAAGCTTGACAAATACCAAGGGCTCAGAGAAGAGCTAGAAAGGATGTGGGAGGTGAAGGTAACAGTGGTCCCCGTGTAATCAGACCACTCGGGGCAGTGACTCCCAAACTGGGAGAATTGCTCCAGCAGATTCCAGGAACAACATCCGAGATATTTGCCGCAACAGAGCGCAATTAAGATACTGCGCAGGACCCTCAAGCTCCCAGACCTGAGCTTGCAGGACAAAGACCGCCTCAACTCATTTGCATAGCCATGTATATAACTTGTAATTATCCATAGTTATTGTTTATTCCCCATATTATTACTATTATTTGGATTTATTTCTCACATTGTGTATATAGTATTATACTCATATTTGTATTATATTCATATGTCCTGTGCATTTTGCAAATGTTTTATGCATCTACTGGTCCTGCAGTTTCTGGTTAGAGGCTGACTGCATTTCGTTGCCTTGTGCTGCAACTTGCGCAATGAAAATGAAGTTAAATCTAATCGTGCCAGTTTGTTTATATTAAAATTATGTTCAGTAAAAGGAACAATGTAAAGAGCTGCAAAGAGCTTGCCATTTGCAGCTCTGGTTCTGTTAAATTAACTTTCACAGTGGACACTGTGCGTGTCAGATGTGTTAGCAAAGGTAAAACAGTTGAAGTAGATAATTTTCTAAAAACTTTTATTTCCTATTGTGGTGTTTTTCCTCAAATCAACATTTTCACACTTAACCACAAATCTTCTAGCTGGTGTTTGGCTTAATTTTCTTATTCTAGTTTGATTATTTCACTCTCTCTGCTTTTTTGAAACATCATCAATTATCCTGATCTCAGTGCTGTTTCTTCCTTGATTAATATAGGTCTTTCTGCCGTTGGCCTGGTGTTTGTTGGTGTTTTTCCAGCCTGTTACTAATATTCTTAAGCAATGAGGGAGCGGACTTACACATCTGCTGCCCACCCATCATCACTTTTTGTCCCAAACCCTTCACACCCACATGACAGATGGCAGCCTATCGCTTTCACCCTTTTTTTTAAACTATACATTAGCATGCTTAATCTTCCTAACAGGCCTAAATATTAACACTTTAAAACAGAAATGAATACCATATCAAAAAATATAAGATATAGGAAAGCCCTAATGCAGTTAGGACCCTCTGACTGACACTTTCTTTATCTCAGTTCAGCAAGAGGGATGGATCATGCCACAGTGGGAAAATCAATTTCCCTTGAGAAAACTTTTTCTTATTTACATTATCATATTTCACGCTGTGTGACGCAGACTGAAATGTTTTATTTTGAGATTTTCGATTTTGCTCACGGCAAAGCAGAAATGGTCTGGTGATTAAAATAGTTGGAGTTAACGAGGTGGGGAAAAATAGTACTTCAAAGCCGGAGTCGGGTGGTACAGAGCTGTTTTTTTTTTGATCTTAGAAATATCTCCAAACTGACACACACAATCTCCGATTACGAAGAAAATGAGAACTTTGGAAATTTTCTTTAATCAGTGGACGGAGATTTTAAAATCAATAAAATAAATGAGTGCAACTTTGGCACAAGAAAAACAATCTTTGAGTTTTAAAAATGGTTGAGAATATACAAAGAATACACACACATTATTATTAATGTATAGTAATAATACATTATTATTAACATTAAAACCAGCTCCCTAATATTGTGAAGCTGTGTTGCCAATACATCTGACTCATTGGGGCATGGACACAGGAGAGTCAATACACTTCAGTGACTATGATATAAAATGTACCCACAATCTAATAAATGGACTCTTTCCAGTAGAATTTATTTATTTAGGTGTCTCAGTAGTGAATCATCTGCCTCCATCTCACCAACTCTGCATGTCCTCCTTCACTACATTTATGAATCTCCTCTATGCCCTTTCCTTTCCTTTCCTTTCCTTTCCTTTCCTTTCCTTTCCTTTCCTTTCCTTTCCTTTCCTTTCCTTTCCTTTCCTTTCCTTTCCAGATCCATATTCAACATCCTTTGACCTTTGTCCAACCCATCTGAACTTTTTCTCCAAACAGCTCAACCTGAGATTTCTATTCCTGCCCGTTCTGGTCACTCCCAGTGAAAATCTCAGCATCTTCAGCTCTGCCGCCTCCACCTCCACCTCCAGCTCGGCCTCCTGTCTCTTTGTCAGTGCCACCGTCTGCAAACCATACATCATAGCAGGTCTCACTACCACTTTGTAAACCTTCCCTTTCACTTTTGCTGCTATCCTTCTCTTACAAATCACCCTTTACACTTGTCACCACCTGCTCCACCCTGCCTGCACTCACTTCTTCACCACTCTCATGCACGGTCTGTTGCTTTGGATGGTATTTAAACTCATCCACCTTCACTACCTCTGCTCCTTGTAAAGCTCTTAAATTCACAAAATGAAAAATTGCCATAGCCTATTTTAACACTAAAAGTCATTAAAGTTAATACATAAAATATGGAAAGTTATAGATATGTAACAAAGCCACTGATGCTGTTTCATTTTCACTTCTGTGTAGCTGGACAGTTCTGGAAATACTGCCACATTATCAAGTCTGTCAGGAAAAAAAAGTGAATGATGAAATGCACAGCCCTTGTTTTTCTAACAGACTGAAATTATAAAAATTAAGTGACTCTCTTACATGGTTACAATGTTTTTTTTTTTTGTTTTTTTTTGCTTGAAATTGGGTCCTTTTGTTCCCTTGCTTTACAATGACAAAAAGAATACATTTCATACAAAAAAAATTTCTGACTTTGAAAGAAACTTTTTTTTTCCAGTAAAAAATGCTGAAGCTTGACATCAGCATCAGATAAACTGTGGGCTGCATCTTTGCTAACAGCAAGAACTGACTTTTTTTTTTTTAACATTGAAAATGATTTTGTAATAGCTTTTCTGAACCAGAATGGTTGCAGTGAGTAAAGCGTGTTTCAGTGTTTGTTTTCAGCTCACTTTAATTTGTGGTCATTTTCAAATACATTCTACAGCTGCTGTGAAGGGTGTGGTCTCAGTAACTGTAGTATTCTGAATGTGCTACAGCTCTGATTACTGCAATTTGGCAGCTTTTTTGGGGTAGTGGGGCAGGGTGGGGGGGGCACTCAACAGAACTATAAACAATTCTAAAACTTTTTACCCCGTATTTGCACTCTTGTCTGTTGAGATCTGCTGGGGTCTGTTATGCTCCTCACAGTTCACAGATCTGCTTTGTAAACTCTGTCCTTTGTACTTTGCACTCCTATCACATTTCAGATTGTGAACTTTATCTAACAGGATAGGCTGGCCTGTTCGTGACCACACAGATGGCGAGCCATTGTCTCAGACCTTTGTATCTGCTGTGAAATATTTACTTTGGCATAAGAAAACTGGGAGTGTTGGCAGTTTTCCAAATAAACATGTAGATGTCTTTATTACAGCATTGTCTCTCACTTCCACTCCACCCCTCTGCATGTCTTTAAGAAGGGATAAAGCCTTTTTTTTTTCCTCTAGCAGTAATTTCATGTTCATTCCCGGTTCACCCCATGGCACTGCAGAGATAGACAACTTCTGTTAGACAGGGAGAGACAGAATGAGGCGAGCCGCGCGGGGGTTTAGCTACAGAGAAGCAGGTACCCCTGTAGGACACATTGTTTTGATAGATTTGGGGTTGATGATATTTTGGGATTCAGCTGCAGGGGACTGTGAGGTGAAATGATGTCCCCATTGTTTGACTGTGGCTCAGATCCTCAGCATCTGTGAGTTTGTTCCTCTTATTTATACACGTACCGCTTGCTCTCAAGCAGCTGTTTGTTTTGGTTTATGATGGTGTGCTTCTTTTTTTTTTTGTTTTTTGTTTTTTTTGAAAACCCGCACACAGCTAACAGACAGATGGATGGTGCAGCATTTTAAAATCAAGTTGCTACATTTTGCCGCAGGGGCCGAATGAGGGTCGGTCAGGACCCACTGAAAGTGCTTACAGCGCAAGATCAAAAGCACTTACAAAAACTTTGGTTAATTAAAACGATTGCATGGACGTGATCAGAGAGACAAAAGTGGAGAGAAGCAGTACATCCCTCACAGAAATTAATAAATTAAAAAAGTGTGCTCAGAAGTCCCTTTGAGATGCTCTAGAAAATTCAAAACACACCATGCTGTCGCCCCACCATTATCTCGGTTGGCAGTGAGAGGGGAAGAAAATTAAAAGCTCTGCTGTCAAAATGAGTCCAATCTGTGCATTACAGGCATGGCCAATAATCAGTATCCCCTCATCTCCAGCTTGTCAGTCTGTCATTTTATTTCTTCCTTTCCCTATTTAGCATGTGGTTTCATTTCCCTTCTATGCTGTGGTTAATTTCTGTTCTTGTTGAACCGTGCTTGCACGTTCTGTTTCAGTTTGATAACTACTGATTTTGAGAATAAGTTCAGAGAAGAAGCATTTGCACCATTAACTCCTGTCTTATGAATGTGTGCTTCTCATATGCAGTAGTTGATACACCAGTGGAGGGTGCTTACAGTGATTCCCTACTTCAGAAAATAGTATTATTCAATTTGATGACAATTCCACTACTTTACCCTACTGGACATTTAGGGTTGTAGAAGGGTACGCTACCATCAGATTTACAGACATTTGAGGTCAATCAGTGTCTGTTAGTCTGTGGTTTCAGATAAATTAACATCTTTTAGAAAGCTTTAGTAGCATTTAGGGTAGTAGTAGGGTACCCTACTACCATGAAAGCACCCTACTGCTACCCAACTACTACCTTAGGATTTAGGGTAGTAGCAAGGTTCCCTAGCTTTAGTAGCATTTAGGGTAGTAGTAGGGTACCCTAGGGTAGTTGTAGGGTAACCTACGACTACCCTAGGTGTTAATTTATCTGAAGCCATTGACTAACAGACACTGATGGATCCCAAATGTCTGTAAATCTGATGGCAGGGAAGGTACTTCTGGCTAGCTAGATGAAAGTTAGCTCTGCTACTTCATCAGCTGGTGTTTATGTCCATCTGCATAACCCTTTGGCTGCTATGAAGACAAAGTCCTCCAAAAAAAGCACTGTGTTGCCCATTGATGATGATGCTTTGGATGTGGTAAAATGCTGATTAAAAGTTGGCTTGAACAAGAAAGGGAACAATAATGAAGTGTACTGCAGAGTCAGAAGCCTGAAAAGAAAACATGGATGAGAAGCACAAAAAATGGTGGCAATGGATGGTTTTACTCATTTTCACTCCACTCCAAAGAGGTTCTTTGCCTATTATGACTTCTGTCTTCTCCACTGTGTGGTGCCCCCTTGTTCCTAACTCCTGTCAAATATCTTGCTGTTGCTCTTTGTGCAGCCCCTCTGCCTGCAGCGTTCGGCTGTACTTAGTGTGCTTCCCTGTGTGGCGAGACATATAATGGAAAAAGAGAAGAAAAGCACAGAAAGAAACACAGGTGGAGAAAGAATGAGGTTGAAGAAATAGAAGGGTTCGGCGCTGACTCAGTGTTTTATAGCTGTTGGCAGCTGTTTCTCTACAATGCCAATAAACAAAACCTCTCCCCTTGGTTGCACTTCATCTTCCAGATTAGTTTGACACTCAGGCGTTTTAAGATAGGGAACCATGGAGAGTGTCAGGAACGATAAGAGAGCGGGTATGACACGCGAAAAGGGCTGTGAGCCAGACTTGAACCCTTGAAGTACATGGTGGAAAGCTCAAACAAGCTTAGTCACCAGCACTGCCCCCTTCAACATTCTTGTTTTTTCTAGAGTTTCCTCATCTTGACTGAAAAATTTCTCCCTTACTCTCCTCTCCTCTCCTCTCCTCTCCTCTCCTCTCCTCTCCTCTCCTCTCAGCGATAAAAAAACCGTGAGTGGGAGTAAAACGCCCGAGTCCACGTTCTTCTTGTTTGCATGTAACTGGAACCAGACCAGAAATAAATTCCCAGAAAAGACATTTCATTTACTCAAAGAAATTACTCCCATTGTTATCAACAATTATGCAAATCCCCAAAGTCATCCCAACATGTGGCCTCAGTTTTTTTTAATACAAAGCATTTTGTTTGAATTAGAGATTTATGTGCATGCTATCTCAGGGTTTTTCCCTTTTTAACTCAAAGGAAAACATTACATTCACACAAAGGATTCCCTTAGGGCAGATAAAAATGGCTCTGCTTTGTGTGAGCGGTACTCAGTGGTCTGAAGCAGAGAGATGCTGACTGTGAGATGAGTATATGTTGTATAACATGATGTTTGTCTTTATAATCGTTTGGCCTGATTACTCTGTGATTAAGTGCCACATCTTGTTTTGTTGAAACCTTTTGATGACGATCATGACATTTAGTCATCCTATTTGTAAAATCTTAGCACATAACATGTTACTCTTACAGAATGAAGACCAACCAGATAGATTTAACCCCTTTGGCATCAGCACACCATTGACCCACACATAACTCAGCCCCCCATTTTCGCTTATGTAAGGAGAGATTCCTGGGAACTGTGGAGACAAGTTTGTGACCCCGTGTAGCTTCCCATCAGACTCAACAACAAATTGCATGTGCTGAGAGAGTTGCTGCAGCCTCCTGGTTAGGAGCACTGGTTTCCACATGTACAGTGTGGCACAGCGTGAGCTCAGATGAGCTTGGTAGCAGTTGGATGAATAGAAAAAAGGAATTAGCAGCAAATAGTGAACAGTGATTTTTATATTGAATATAATTTCATTTATGGATGTTTTTGATTGAGGGGCATTAATCGTGTTTTTGTCCATTGTTACCTGTGGTTAGTATACCATTATAACACTTCTTCTCTTAAGCTGCAAACAGGCATCACGAACTGGCTCGTACGATAAATGCTGTGGCGTGGGATGGTTCATATAACAACTTAACCCTATGAAATAAAACTAATAATAAATAAGTAATAATATAGATTTAGTTAAGTCAGTTAAGTCATCATAAATGTATATGATACATTCACTACAATATGAAATTATACCTTTCATACTTATCATCAAATTACTCACCTTACTTTCAGGCTTCATGGACTTTAGTGAGAACAACATTACACGGGGCAAATTTTTATATAATACAATAATCTTACTTCTTGTCTTCTTGTCACAAAGCCCTTTTTACAGAAGTAGTTGCTATAATGGGAGCAGAGGAGGATTTGTTTATGCAGCAACAACATCCACATTGTAGGAGGTTTAAGTGGATGGATGATTTTCTTTTGAATTGAACCATACCGAGTCTTTATAACTCAACCTTAAACATACTGTCAAAAAAAATAGATTTAGAACAGTTTTGGAAGGCATGGGCAAATTGTGTCCCTCTAATACGGGGGTGTCAGACTAAGAAAAAAACAAACTTAAATAGCTTTAATGTGCCGTTCTAGACAGCGTGGACAAACAACATATTTTGCTGTTTTCTTTGGAGGGCTTGCTGCAGATCAGCCTGCCAAATCATTTCCCAGATCTCTGCAACATTTAAACCACGAACGGGTGAAGTGAATAGTGTTCATCATCTTGTTTCAATGTAATGTTCTGCTGAAAAACCTTGGGTGCTGGCATTCATGTGGTTGTTACTTTTTTCATGTACCACCCACCTTTATTGTTGCAGATCTAACACATTCCCCATCGCAATGGCACGCATTCAAGGAATGCCACTGCAGGATGCTGAGGAGTGCCGTAACAGGTGCTGCATCCTGCCACACTGGCAGTGGCTCTATAACCATGACCTGAACTGGCTTCCTAACTCCCCTCATCCCAACAGAATTCCGTACGCCGCTTGATGTGCCAGAATAATCCTGATCCACAGAGACCCCACTCCACAACTCAAAGGGCCCAACAGGATAGCTTGCTAATGCCCAGTGCCAGACAACCCAGGACAACCCTGAGGTTCACTGTCCGTTCCCCAATGGGTCAGAGCTCTTTGGCTGTATTTTTGTGATTCAACTGATTCCCAGTCATTATTCTGTGTGTTTTTAGGCTGATAACATCACTGCAAAGCATTCTTCAAAGCATATGTTCCTAAATTGATTTCCTACTTTCCCAGCAGCTTTTGGTTTCTGTCCATCTCATAATGAGCTGAAAATCAACATGGAAAGACTTGAAACCTGCTTTGATTTATTCCTGAAAATAAATCTAAGTGCAGACTGAGACTGATTTGCTGTTATACAATCACCATGTGTTAATATTGTCCACAGCACAGACTGTTTTCATCTCTACTGCAGGTTCACCCCTAACTGTTATCATATCATTGCATTTGTGTACGTTCGTACATAACCTACAGCTTTCCGGTGATGTGCTGGCTGTCAGTTCTGATTATTGTTTAAGTTTTTGTGGCTTTGACACTGATCCATGGTCAGGAATACATTTGGCTAGATACCAAGAAAGAGAAATACAAAACGCACTGTGATTCTACAGAGAAATACAGATGAACACATAAACTACTGCATAACTGTACTTTTTCTATCATCCTTTTGTGCTCCTTAGATTTGCTTTCTTGGATGTAATGCTAATTAGCGATATTAGAGGCCAGCATGTAGTTTGTATAGTCCTTCACCCACACAGGTCGGCAGAGTTCAGGCCTTTAGAAGAGACTGTCTGTGGGAAGCAATCAGCTTCTTGCTCGGCCATGCTTCACCCACACTTCTGTTTCTCTCCTTTTTTTGTTTCTCTTCTTTTTTTTTGGCTTATGCTTTTCTTTTTTCATTTTTCACAGTTTTAGACAGATTTCCTTAGTCCTTTCAAATCAGAAAACCATCTCAAAAAGTCATAGAGAAGAACTGAGTGACACTGGGTGATAATTCAAAAAAAAAAAAAAAAAAGTTGTTTTTTTTATGGCAGGGAGAGAGACAACAAGAAACTAATGTTGAAGTTTCACTGTTGCCAGCAATCACTGGAGAGTGCCTCCTCAAAAATCACTGAAAGCTGGACATGTAGCGGGCGAGCTGATGGAAACATGTGAGCTCATAAACTGCCCATGTTAAGTTTATGATTACCAATAAATACTGTGTATTGCACTGGAAAAAAATGATTTGGGTGATTTGTGGTTTATTAAGGATCATAAAATGAATTGAAATGAAGCTATTATCCTCACTTATATGTACAGTAACACAATAAAAGGACTACAGTCCTTTTAAAGTAAACATAATCCAAAAATAAAGTTATTTTAAATGCCTGACTGTAGTTTGTTGCTTCGGCTCAGTTGTTTAGCATTTACAGACAGTTAAAAAACACTAAAGCTGTTGTTATGCACTTGTTTGACTTTAGTACTTGTGCATATGCTTCCCCAATTTATTTGTTCTAAACAAGCCTCTATGTGGCAGCCAGAAAGGATTATGGATTTAGCAAAAACTCTGGATTGTAGTAACTCTTTTGAGGCTCTGATGAGAGTGTGAAATGAATGGGCAAACCATGGAAATATGTTCTTATGGCATACAAAGAAAAGCATCTGGGCAAATCTAAATGAATGAGAAAGTATGTCAGTGATGCTCAACCTGTTGTCACTGTTAGCTGGCATATTAACATAGCAACCACAGCTACATGAAATGGTGAAGAAGATGAAGACTGAAGTAAGGCATGCAATATTTCTCTATCATATTTTGTATTCTCTCAGTATTCTCACCATATTTTATTGGAAGGTCAAGAAAAGAGTGATAGTGATTGATTTTAGTCTGCAGTCTTTATTATTTTAGGACTCTCGTTCGCTCTCATACACACACAGTGTTCAAGATAGCTCAGATCATTTCCAGTTGAGCAGTGATGTGTGTTCTGTGGTCAGTTGTGTGGGTGCCTGTTACAATATATAAACAGTTTTTTCCCCGCCTAACGGCCTTATCAGAAACTGGCCTTCCTCAGGATGTCTGTCTGCTAAGCATAGCCCAGCAACACAAACACACGCACGCGCACACTTGTTTAAAGTGTAAAACCCTGGTCATGGTCGTTTCACTCTTTTTATGGATATTTGCTGCTACTCCTGAACCAACAGAATTTGCTCACATATTGCTTCAGTCAGGGAACGACCTGCATGATTCAGCCTAGAACTGATCACATTATTGCAAATGCTTCATATGGCATGACTCGTTTTGCATCCCGACCTGTAGGCGTAACACTTGCTTTTGGTTTACTTTGTGTCTTTTTAACTTAGGTTGGCAGAAGAATTCAGATTTCCGAATGTCAAGAGCGCTGCTCTGAATGATTTTTGTCTAGATTTTGAAATTTTTAGTGTTCATGAATTTAGATGCCTCTCTAGACTCCTCCTTGTAATACACAAAGTAACGCACACTCACCTACACACAGAGCTGAATTTATGACAAGGAAGATGTTTTGTGGGGCTAAAAAGGGTGCACTAGTAGGATCTTCCTGCAACACTTCTCAAAGTGTTTATCTTGGGTGTTATTCTTGTGTGTGTCTGCATGTGTGATTTCCATGAAAGAATGAGAAAACAGAACAATGAAAACAACGCACACATTCTTTTTGGTGGGGGTCACCACCTTTAATGTCATCAGCTGGTGCTGCAAGGTTAGTCTAGACTATATATGGACTGGAGCTTCATACTGTGTGTGCACTGAAGCACACTGAGTATAAATTAAAATGTGTTTGAATGTTCTGGTGAGCCAAGATATTTGCTAAATACTGTAACTCCTTCTTTGAATGATGAGGGATACTCAAAAGAACTGCAAGCCTACCCATGATGCATTGATGCAAAATAATATTTATCACGTATAAGCAAAGCAAGGCTTCATGAATAGTTACATTAACTGGATGGAACCTCCCCTGACAAAACAAATGTCTTCGGACATTTGAGCAAACTGGATTTGTTTTTTAATAAATCATGCATGTGTCTTCAGTTTCTTATGCATACTCTTTGATTTCTTGATTTGCTCCCAGGTTACATTTAATAATTTAGAATTTATCTTCTTGCATGTCAGCTCCACTTTTCAATGTAAAAACTGGAATCAGACTTCCAGACCCTGGAGCCAAAGTATAGTATATGAATAAAAACTGAAAAATTTGTGAGTAGATGACATCTTTTTTCTTTTTCTTTTTTTTTTAGTTTAGTTTTAGTTTATTTTGAGAAGAAAACTTTTATTTCCAGAAGGCTTCAAGCTGCTGGAAGTAATGTGGTTTGAGAACTGTGAGCTTTGCCAGTGAAAACTGTTTTCGGGTTTTTCACACTTGAACCCACTCAGACGCATGCATGCACATACTGCAGACGGCACTTGCACGGATAATTGTGTATTGCAAGACTTGGCCTAAATCCCAGGCTGCCAGTTTGCTAAAACTGTAACAATATTATACAAAATTATGTTGCGAGACATAGCAGGCATTTAAAGTGATTAGCAGGAATGTTCCTAACAGTATAATACAAATATTTTAATTGCTGTTCCCAGAACTGAGATGATGAAAAAAAAAAATCAACACTAAGTCAAAATATTTGACAGCGTAACCCAATCAGAGGTGAGCTGAAGACTTGCATGAGTCTTAGGTAACGGTGAATGATGACTTCAGTGCCTGGTGGTGACCACTAACCATTAGATATAATTAGATGCTGCACATTACAAGTACTTTTGTTTGCAGAGTTTGTTATTTTTTTCTTTATAACTCCCACAGTTGTGAAAACATTCTGTATATGACTCCAAGCTGTTAATGCTGAACAGCGGAGTGCAGCAGTTCAAACATTTTTATGTTCTCACACTTACACACAGCCGTACATATTTAAACATATACATTTGCAGATTCCTGGGGTGTCAGACTTTACATAATGCTGCCTGCTGTTATTTTAACATTTTAACTGTGTGTTTTTGCCTGAGCTGGAATACTGAGGCTGTTGATATACAAAAGACTTTGTCGCAAAATGGCCCACACATGAATGTTGGCAGCTGAATTAAAACGGTCCACGCCAGATTCTGTAGCTTTATTATTGCAGGATTTTAAATGACTGCTCAAACCCTCAAACTGACTTTAGTTTTTTTGTTTGTGTGTGTGTGTGTGTGTGTGTGTGTGTGTGTGTGTGTGTGTGTGTGTGTGTGTGTGTGTGTGTGTGTGTGTGTGTGTGTGTGAGAGAGAGAGAGAGGGCCCAGCATCTTTACCAGAAACTTTATTTCCCAACTTGTCTTCAGGTATGAATAATGTGCACTTCATTTATGAGGGTGCTGCACATATCCACTTGTTGATGTTAGGCAACAGCTCACTCCCAACTGTTGTCTGCTTCACTACACAGCGCTTTGAGTTACATTTTTCTTTTTTTTAAACGCGAGGAAACAAGATGGACAGACAATATCTATCTGCAACATACAAGGAAAAGACAAGAGAGGAGTGATTCTCGAGAAGTCCTTAGGGTCTGAGGTGGGATCTGATACCTCCTGACAGGAGAGGTTCATGTGATTGGGAAGAGAGAAGCTTAAACCCCCCCAGGCCACATCACACCCTCTTTCAGTCCGCTGCTTTGGATGAAAGGATGTGAGCTGATTGTGTGCAGTGTGTTAGACATATAGCGAGAGGGGAGGATTTAGCCACAGAAGCTGTAAACATTGTTTGAGATTATGTCTGACAAAGGTTCCTTGTGCAAGTCAACACCTTTAAGGAAGGTGAGGAAAAGGAAAAAAAAAAACATTAACTACACTATCAACAAAAAATGATACAAATCATCTCCCATGTTGTGCTTCTCTTAAATCCATGTATTCATTTCAAACAGCATTGTCAAAACAAAGTGGTTCAAAGTCCACATTAGCATTTTACGTGTCCAGAATTTAAAAATTGCCCTTTTGGCCTGAGAAAAGTTTGCACCGACACATGCAGGGTGGTGTAATTTAGAGCCCTAGTGTTGCTACTCCTGTGCTATATATCCCCATTAAGATTATGGAGCTCTCAATACCTTTGTGTACTCTTGTGCAACGTTAGGGTCATTACTTTAAAAAAAAAAGTAATATATTTCACAATACTAGTTACCATTTTAAAAAAAATAACACATTAAATTACTCAAAGTAATAAGAAAGTAATTTATGATGATGAATTAATGAGGATACCGAAAAGATCTCAATTTTAGTGTTTAAGTTTTTATCACCAAGCCAGCAGCAGAGTTGGGGGGAAACTACCCAAAGAGTATTTCGCAGAAGGATGTTGTAATCACAGCGATTCTTACTTCAGAAACAGGTTCAGGCAGAAATAACGGCCGCAATGCTGAAAACCTGACTGCTCATCACTGCTTTTGTCACCTGCTGAAAATCGAGCTTCGGCTGCTTGTTGGAAAGTAATATTGATTTCTCCACTCCTGGAAAGGTGTAGCCTTTTGTCTCCGCACTCCACACCAGCTGAAGCCAGCTGATTGTTGCACGAGTGTGCAGGAACAGGTCACATTTGATGATATTTTATTTTATAGATAATTGATAAACTTATGTAGATCAAGTGACAACATAATCGTTTGACTTAGGATTTATTATCCTAATTACATTTATTATAAACGCTGTGTTTCTCTGAGTTACAAAATAAATGTAATCTGATTACTTTGTAACACAATACACTCAACATTGCTCATATGACATGTCATTTGAAGGTGTGGAGGCTGTTTTTTTTGCATGTGCTGTAATTAGAACTGCTCTCGATTAGGAGTTTGCTTTCGAAATGTTATATACACTTGCTTAGAGGGGAATTAGCATTGTTGGTCTGAGGTCTGAGGAATCGGTGCCGGAGTGAGATAAGAGATAGGACCCATTAGCCTGGGCAGTTAGACTATTTAAAGGCAGTTAATTATTTACCTCATTTACACTACAGAGCCAGCTGGGCTAGCCTGGGTTTACTCATTAGACTGCTTTCTGTTATTGAGCCAGACTGAGATAACTTGGGGGTTTACTCAATAAATTTCACAGATATAATACCTCAGCACCACCAGTCTGCGGAATCTAAAAAATCTAAAAAGTATTTTGATCCAGTGTAAAGCCCAACCTGGTCAAAGCCAGTCTTGTGTGACCCTTTGGCAGCATTGTGGGGGGTCATTTTAAGTCCTCCGGTAAATATTATAGTAGTACACAGTGGGTGATCACTGCAGGGTAGGCCTTTGGCCAACAGGCAGAGCACACAGACACTACTGCACATGCACACAGCCCAGAACTACACATGTGTGCGCGCAACAATAGATGCATGAATGAATACAAACCTGTACATAAAAAGCTGCATAAATTAAAAAACAGACAAGACTACTCTGCTGTTCTGTTGTGTTCATTTGCGCTCTAGGAAATCCCGAGCTTTACGAGCAAGCGTCTCTATGCCCACTTGACATTGCTGCACTATCAACACAGGCTGTGGTGGTTGATTAGCATGTACTTGTGTGTCTGTATGTGTGCTTTCTGCTGGGCCCATTTATCTGTTAGGGTGTTATTTTTTTCTGGGCCAGTTGGTTGCACCAGGGAGGCTGGTGAATCTATCACACTGAGACAACTGATCTTCTCTTCTCTTCTCTTCTCTTCTCTTCTCTTCTCTTCTCTTCTCTTCTCTTCTCTTCTCTTCTCTTTCTCTTCTCTTCTCTTCTCTTCTCTTCTCTTCTCTTCTCTTCTCTTCTCTTCTCTTCTTCTCTTCTCTTCTCTTCTCTTCCTCTACCGCTACCGCTACCTCTCAGCACCTGACACATATGCCAACACATCCACTCTTTCCCACCCATCCTCCCCTCCTTTTTTTTTGTGTTTTTTCTCTTTCTTTTTCTGCTGATATTAAGAGAGACAGGGTCAGTAGCATTCATAGAAACAGGAAGGACAGGAGGTGAGAAGAACTCCATGGCAGGTGAGAGGAAAAATGCTCCCCTGTGAATTAACTCCTTTTTTTTCCTGACTTATCCTTTAATAACTTTTTTTTTCTTGCTGCTCTTTATTTTTTCTTCTTCTCAGCTTTTATGTCTCATGAACAATTTGCCATTATTCACTATTGTTTGCCTTGCTTTTTTCGTTCCATTTGAACTGCAGCACCTCACCTTCTTCCTCCTTCTCTCCCAGTCTATTTTTACAGTAGAACACAGGTCACATGTGTTTGAGCCGGGGATGTGTGAGAAAGAAAGCGTGGAAAAGGGAAAGGGGGAGTGCGAATGTGTTTGCATGTAAAGAATGTGCATGTGTGTAACAGAGAGAGAGGTAGTATTGTTCTGGTCAAAGAATGCCAGCACTCCACCACACAGCATTGACACATGCACACAGTTAAATAAGCAATGAGTTACTCAGCCTATGTGTGTTTTTCTGTATGTGCAAGGGGAAGCAAATCTGGAAGGTTTACCTCATGTTAAGACTGATAGGGTGCAAATTTGTAAGTGTTGATTTCTTTCCAGAGACCTCCTGCTTGTGCTGCAGAATGTACTGCTATACCAAACTCAGTTGCTTTCTTGCACTTATATTCTGCTGGTATCAGGCAGACTCTTCCTCGCTGGCAGAATTGTGTGTTTGCACGCATGTTTGCATGTGATTCCATGCACCACTCGCTTATTTCATGATCGCCAGACTGTGTTAGAATTTCCTGATTACACTGCATGTGTGCTTGTGTGTGCGTGCCTTATGTATTTCTGTGTAAGTAGAAAGCCATGATTATTGAGCATAGGGACCCATATTTATTTATAACTCATGTTAACACACTCACAGAAATGCATCTCACACTGCTTACACTGTCACTAGAGTATTTTACGCATGTTGTGCTGTGTGTGTGTGTGTGTGTGTGTGTGTGTGTGTGTTTGAGAGAGAGAGAGTTTACCTTTTACCTGTCAAAGGGAGGGGAAGAGGATGTAATGTGACATGACATCATTGTAAGTGATCTCCTCTATGGCAATACACAGCACACCGTTTTTAAAATTTTATTTATTTATTTTATTTAACCTTTATTCGTACAGCTAGTCTCATTGAGATTCCATTTTCTGCATAGCTCTCTCTTTCTGCCTTTTTTGTCCTGTTGAGCAACTGTTGACATAGCAATAATCAGATGGCCCAAATGCTAATTAGCTTCACCACCATCATTAACATCCATGGGCGGAAGTAACCATAATTCTAACGTATCTCCAACTAGAATGAATAATAGATGGTACGGCACCTCCTTTATCGCTAATGAAAGCCTGCAGCTGTTCCTCGCTTTGGAATACCACTACAAGATGTGAGGAGAGCTGTGTTAAAAGAGAAGCTGCTGTCAGTATGTATATGGAAGCATACAGAGCTCCTAAAATAAGAGACAGAACAAATATGGAGATAGAAGAGATAAAAAGCGGTTGCATTGAAGGCGTGGTGTAAGCGTTATCTGTCCTTTGACAGACAACGCAGAAGCGGGAGCAGAGGTGGTTGCAGTAAGGTCATGTCCACATACAGATAAAATACTCTGTAAGCCCCTAACTCTATCTGTATATGAAAACAACTAAGTATGTTGTAGACTAGAGTCATAAGACTGAGTAAAAATGGAACCTTGTTTCAGGGCCTTGATACCATTTATTACAAATGGTTAAACTGCAGTTGTACTCTTAAGTAATTAAGAAACTTAAGAAGGACATTGCATCATGGGCTACAGTATCCATGGGCTACAGTATCCATTGGCTACAGTACATGTATCTGAAAATACATTTATTACATCTAGAAAGGGCTGCATGTGAGTGGACCTGTTTCCAGGACATTAAAACAGTCCACTTACTCAATCCGTGCCCAATAATTGCACCAGTAAAAACAAACAGTTTTTTCTCAGATCATTTTATTAGACTGTAAATTATGCGATTTGCACGTTTTTCAGGAAACCAGATGATCAGGTATGCTAAGACTTCTTAGAATTTCATTTAGTTTATTTACATGGTACAAAGCAGCAAGGCAGTAACATCTGGCAGATTGGACAGAAAGATCATTTGGAGGTCTCCTTCAGTATGTGTCAAATACATCCTGACTGATCTTTGTAAATAATAATACTTGGAGTCTGCAGTATTTGATGCTTTTTAAACAAATTTATGTGGAGCCCTAAAAACTGGCAAATGTAAAAAAAAAAAAAGACATAAAAAACATTGCTTTGTGCCTTTTGGTCTTTTTTGTGTAAAAAGCAATTTCTGTTGTTTGCCCAGAGCTTAGAAAATATGCATTATTATTATTATTATTATTATTCTGTGAATAACTGATAACAAAGACGTTGCAAGGACTTTGTTGATAACCAGCCAACAACTGGAGGTAACTATTCTACTCACTATTGTACAGACATCTGCTTATTACGGATACATTAAAATTCATGCTCCATTCAAAGATGGATTCTTATTAAACGCCCAATAAAGCCCATATCCTGAATTTGCAGTTCTTCCACAGAAAAAAGCACTTTTAACTGACCTATAATAGCTTGCTCACTGCAGCCCTTTGGGAAAATTTTGCCACTGTTTAATGAAGGCCATAGACAGAAACTCCCTCTCTCATTTTCTCTCTGGAGTTGAAAGCCAGATGTTGTTTAGCACAAGGGGAACAATTTGGTCCCTGCTGAATGCAGACACTGTTAAACTGAACTTGACTAGATCACACAGGATTAGGACTGAAGATGAACTAGAATGGACCCAAAAGCCCGGAGTGAAGTAAATTAAAGACAAAGATCTAGTGGGATGGCCCAGACTGTACTCAAATAGCTCTTGTAGAGCAGAAAGATTGATCTGTTTCTGCAGAGCACAGACAGACAAAGCTCTGCAATATCAGATAAAGATCTCCCAATTCACTCTTTATAATCTGGATGATAACTGTATCCTTTGATCTGGTTCGGAAAGCCTAAACTTTACAGTTCCCAGTTGACTTGTCAGTGAAATTTGTCAATTTTCTCCCTTTGTTGCACAGTGGCATCTTCGTTCTGTAGTGTGTCATTATGCAAATGTGTTATCCACACCTGCAATTCACCAGATTGAACTAATTGCACCATCAGCTGCGTCCTTCGCTCACATAGGGAATGTATCTGTGATGTGCCACAGATGAGCACAAAATGGGTAACATCAGATTTAATGAAACCTCCTGAAAAAAAAAAAAGCAGCATACCTGATGACAGCTTTCATAACAGCAAGACGAACACTGGATTTCCAACAGAGATGAGACAGAGTGTCAGTGAAATAACTTGGCGATGCCAGGTATCAAACCAAAGTGAAATTAGCTATGATAAGCTGCTGGTCAGACCAGAGAAGTTAAAGTGACATGTATGTTTTTTTTCTAGTTACCCCTGTGTTACATGATGCAAAACCATGGGCCATGCCATGGGCACTTAATTTTAGTCCAAATATGGAAAAGAATATGTATCTCTTATTTTCTGTGTATACAACTTCTTTAAACTCATATTATAACTAGAAAAACTAGCTGGTCATGTACAGGGCACCTCTCTTTCCACACTAAATAATACAGCTCACAACGATTTAATATTTGATTAGTATTCATGTGATATGACTCCGTGAGTGAGAGAGGAAGATTAACAGCATACATGCTGATGTGCATATGTGCCATTAAATGCGGCTTTTAAGCAAAACACATTTTTAACTGAGTTATACACTGAGGCGTAAATGGTGCTTCAGTGTATAACTCGCTATAAATCCTCTCTAATCAGAGCCTGATTCTCTTTTAATGATTATTTGGAATCCTTTTCAGCAGCCTGATGGTAAAGTCAGCTTTATTCAGTTCTAATTACATTTCTCATGCTTTCCCTGTATTGTAATAGTGATATCAGTGGAACATACAGACATATGAACGGTTGTCAATATTGATGAAGAACAGACAGACACACAGGAAGTTATTGATATATTTGTGAAATTCAAATAAATGTTCTAATGTCAACGTTGGAGCCTCTTAAATCTTATCTACTTCAGTTTGTTTATCCTGTTAGGAGAACAAAACCAGAGCAAATGCATTTGTGGTTGAAATTAAAAACCACAGCTAGATTTTTACTTTAAATAGTAAACTCATTTTCCAGTAACCTTGAACGATAATATGGCACTTTTAAACATCTAAATAGGGTTGCAAATTCATCTCTGGGTGTTTCCCCCGTGGGTTCCTTCCCCTGGCTATATACTTGTTGAAACTGCGCTCTGGCAGCCTTGTGCTGCAATAAGCTTTTAACAGAACAAGTTTGTATGTGCACGTCTTTATCTCCGTCCCCGTGTTTGTCTGCACATGTGCTCTTGCTCAAATTTGTTTCCATCTCAGGCTGAGAGTTGGCATATTAAGCTGGACAGTCCTGCTTGCGTTCTCAGGGTAGTTAGTACAAGGGTAAACAGAGATAGCTGGTCCCGTGCATGCCAGGGCTGTGATAAGACCTTGGGACCTGTGTTACTGTTGCTCAGCCTGCCCGTTATTCTTCCATCTGCTGCCGCTTGCAGTTTCTTTATTGCCACTTTCTCACAGCTGATGAACACTTGTGCTTGACGCGGCAGCCGCAGTCAGTGCACAACGCTTCAGACTATATGAGAGATTGTAATGAATTCATGGGTGAGTTTTTTTTTCTTTTTCCTTTTTTAATGAGATAGAGTTTGAGACAGAAAATGAGAGAAGGGACGCTGGGAGAGCTAGAAGAGCGGGAAACATAAGAGTAAAGCTGCTCTGCCTGTATGAGATACGAGCACAGCTGCCACTCCCATCCTCTGCCTCTTTTTCACCCTCTCACCCCCTTTCTCTCTCTCCCCTCCGCCCACCTCTTGCCTCCTGCTCACTCCCTCCAATCTCATTTCCTGCTGTTCTGTCTTCTATCCAGTCCTGCTGTGTGTCAGTGTATCCGACTAATTCAATCTCCAGTACGCAGGCACTCCAGTGTAATGACCCATGACATTCAATTAATGCTTCTTGGTAGGTTAAGTCACCAGTAATTGTATGTGTGTTTGCCTGATGTGCACGTGTGAATCCCTCAGTCAGTGCTGTGTTCATAATTGGACAGGGACGGCAGTCAGCGTCCACGTATTTGATGGTCCCACGTGAAGTAGTTGTAAAAACTTTGATATCACTAAATAAACTTTGGTGTGTTTTGTTTTTTTTTTTCCCTTTATTTTACAATTTTGCATTTGTAAGCATTTGTTTGCTCTTCTGGGTCTGTGCAGAGAAACCCAACTATCTCAGTGTGATTGGGGGTTTCCATACTGATATAAAAACCCCCAGCTGTCAGTACGGGCTTATTTACTGTACTGCCATTACTCTTTGTATTACCGGCGTCGCTGCCTCTCGGCCAGCTGTCACGCTTATTGAATTGGTGTTGAGAGATTGCAGCGCGTCCTTTAAAGGGTTACACGCATGTGAGAGACATGGAGTATTCAAACACAGTGACTCAACCAGACACACATGTGAACCTACACGCTGAAAGGAGTGCTAGCGCACACACATAAATAAACACCGACAAAGAGAGTGACTAAATTGGTGCTGACACACACAAACAGTTTTGAACGCTCATACCCGTGGCCTCCTTTTAGCTTTGTGCAGCCTCTAGCAAATACTTTCAATTTAGATTAGCATAGCCTTTTGGAGCTTTCAGCTCATACTCATTGTGACTGTAATCCAGTGTGTATTGTGCATCATCAGTGTCACGGTGGTGTGTGTGTGGGGGGGTCTGATATTTAATTACTAGTCTAACCTGGATAATCTTCTAGTTATGCTGAAATAGCAGTGTCTGCAATTTATAAACTTATGCATTAAACACCATAGATAGTTATTATGGCTTATCATTTATGGTAATCATCCTTAGTACACTGCTTAATGCAACACGATTCTTCTGTTGCTCTGAGACCTGCATTAACCACACACATTAGGAATGACTTTAATCAGAAGAGGAAACTTTAAAAATCCTCTCAACTCCACTGTAGGGAAGGTCAGGCAGACTCTGTCTCATTAGGGAAAACCGTTGAAGTTCTTTAAAGTCTTTTTTTCCCCCACATCGGCCCTCTCCTCATCCCATCTTGTCAAACCTGTCTGACATTTTGAAGCTTTTATTTTTCTTCTTTCTCCTTGTATACTTCATCCTAACTCGCCCTCCTTTATTTTCTTCCACTCTAACTCAGTCTCTCTGTAATGATCTAATTAAGGCGGGTTTTGTTGCCTGCCCACTGTGTATAATTGCCACTGGGGTGTGCCTGTACTTCACTCAGCAATTATGAGCATCATTCTTTTGCTCCCAAATCAGCTAATTAAGCCTTATGGACAGAGAGGTGATCGTAGCCGCGTTAAGCATCACGAGGAGTCGGGAATGCTTATGCTGTTTTCTCACTCCTGGGACACAGACAGAAATAGTGGATTTGTAATGGTTGCCATGGTAGCCATCATCCTGTCAGATCGTGCGCAGCGGCTGTCAGTCAGATGATCAGTGTTTCTGTTTGCGCGTGTGTGTTTATCTGTTCATCTGTAACTGAGACAACAACTTTGCTCTAGGTCACCTATTCTTTTCATTATTAAGGCTCAGTCTGCAAAGAGGGGACAGGAGGCCAAATAGAGCTTGTCACAGTTCCTGTTCGGGTCCCCGGGTGGACTGGCTGTCATTTTGATTGATTATATTGCCATCTCGTGTAATGCTTGCCTTGCAGTATGTCCCCACACAACACTGCATAACATACAGCTTTTTCCCATAGAAAAGAGCATGCACTTACTTCAAAATAATCTTAGCACTTGGTGGTGCCAACATTTAATTTGGTACAAGGTTACTTGAAAAATGTGATAAGCTAAAAAAAAAGAAAAAGAAAGAAATAATTTGATTTGCTGCAGCAAAAATGACAACTGGTTATTCAGTACTGGGATTCTTTGAGTGTGTGTGTGTGTGTGTGTGTGTTTTGTTTTTTAATATCATGGGTTCTCATCCACACATCAAAGCCATCACAAATGGGAAAACTGCCTCTTAAATTACAACATTTCCATATTCCCACTAGATTATTATCTTCTTTGAGTCTAAGCACAGCTTCAAAACAAGAAAAAGTACATAGTGTTGCACTGTTGTAACGGTTTCCATTGAATCAGTTACAGATCTGCAGCAACATGAAACTCAGGGCCAGGAGTATTAGACAATACAGTGCATTAGTGAGGGGTATAAAACACTTATCTGTAGCATCCGCTCTAATACATATACTACATATAATGTTGTGGATCTCCTAAATATAATGAAAATGCTAATTTGAGCCTCTCAAGCTACCTCACATGTTGATGTTTGAACTCCAGTGCTTATTAAACCACAGCCTCAAGCACTTTTGTGCTATATGTCTCCTACATAGCAGGTATTCTCTGCAGTGCTGTAAATTTGCATGGAAATTGGGTGAATAATGTGTGCCTATTTGCTAAATAGCCTTAGAGCTGATATTTGGCTGGAAGGGCTTAAGTGTTCATTTAATATGGATTTGAACTGTGCAGCTCACTCAAAGTTGAGCAAATTGCCTGGATTTTTACTGTAAGTATTGGATATTTTATTAGGAAGATTTAAGCCCTTAAAAGTTTTGACTCCACATTCTGAATTGTTTTCCTTTTCATTTAGGTCGACTCTGCAATAGACTAATTGTTAAAAAAAAAAAAAAAAAAAAAAGATCTCAGGTTTCTTGGCTTCTCCATGTGGAACAAATGATGCAAAGTGGCCACATTTGTGGGCCTGTCCTCAAGGGTGATGACCTAAAGCTCTCCTAAAGGTTGAAAAGGCAGATTAAGCTTATGGACATAGTCGCACTGCAATTAACTTCACTGTGCTATTATTTTTTTGCTTTTTCTTGGTATACATAAGTGTGATTTTTGTCTTCAACAGAATACCCAAGACTGTACAAATTTGATGGCATATTTCTTTTTAAACATGCAATGTTTCAATAAGTGGCTTTACCTATTTCCTATTTTCCTAGCAAAGTATCATGAAATGAGGCACAGTACTGTAGGAATTAAGGAATTTTTCCATTTTACAAAACATGGGTTTTTTTTGTTTTCCCTTTCACATATCTGACTGTAGTTACAAACATGCCCATTCAGCTGGACGTCATGCATTTGACTTCTGAACCAGAAAAATATGTATTTAAAAAAAAACAATAACACAAAATGATATTGCATCTTCGGATCCACTGTCGCTACTGTTAGTATTGACTAATCCTGATCCTGTTAATTACATCCAAACAACAAATAAAAATAACAAAAACAACTTCCAATGACTGGCCAATATGTAGCAGTGTATGGGATGATGCACAAGCAATCCACTGTGTTGGCTGATATGCAACTATAACAACAAACTGCATGCATAGTGGTGGTAGTGACCACTGAAATGCATGAAAGGATTTTCCTGATGTTAAAAATTATGCAGGCATGGTGTAAATGCCATAAATTTTACTCTTGTAGAATTTTCTTCTAATCACATGATAATGATGGGCAGTATTTCACTTTCTCACGTTGCTTCCATTTCTGTTTTTTCCAGGCTGCTAGGTCCAACTGTAGCAAACACAAATAGATGACTGAGGACTCTGCCTCCCATGATGGACAAGAAAAGTGGTGAGTTTCACCAAGCCTGTATTTAAACAAACAGTCCCCTTTGCTTCTAACACGTGCAGCAGCTTTTTTTTTTTTTTTTACTACTGTGAAAAGTGCAGCAAGACTCCAACTCAGGTTTTTTTCAATATATAATCTAGTTCCTGACGTAAAAGGTGAAATCTTTAGCTTGCTCCTTTTATGTGGCCAAAAACAGCTGAGGACTTATTTCCTTCAGGTGATAACCACTTCCTATCTTATACTGCATTCACAAGTTGACACAGCATGAGCAGCATTTTACATGCTGATTAGTTTGTTTTGGCGCAATCACTGCATGATAATTACTTCCCAGTAAGTGATCAGGTTTTGCATAATGAAGCACTGTGTGTTCAGCACAGTACAGCCTGCTTGCACAAGGGGGTGAAAAGAATTAATAATGCTGATGATGTGTGATTTGGTTCATATTTTTATTGTCAACTCATTGGACATTTTTAGTTCTCTCATATCAGCTACTATGACTATTACTTGTAGCTGCAGTATGAAAATCAGCGCCAGCTAATGACTTATTTAATAAATCATTTCATGTTAATTCTTTACAGCCAATGGCTTTCAGTCCAAGGCCAGTGAGGGTGGTGTTCAGAGGAAGCAGCTGCCCTACTCAGTGGAGACTCCCTATGGCTTCCACCTGGATCTTGATTTCCTCAAGTATGTTGATGATATTGAAAAAGGCAACACAATCAAAAGGGTCCACATTCAGCGCAGGGTAAAGGGCCCACCTAAATTCAGCACTCTACCTAGAAATTTTAGCCTTCCTGGGCATGGAGTAAGGCCTACCCCGAAGGAAAAGGACAGTACATGGTCTGGGACATCTACCCTGGGTCCCAAGCCTAAATCAAGAGTGTCAGAGGTTCAACAGATCTTTGACTTCCGAGCAAACGAAGGAGTGATTTCCAGCCAGAGCAGCAGGGGGAGCACCAGTCAAGGAGCTGGCTATGTTTCAACTAAACCCAGAGATGACGTAGGCACAGGGGCTCGTGGTGTTGAAGATAAAACTGGAGGGATTCAGAGTCGGCCAAATCTGCTCAGAGCATCAAGCATGCCCATCACTCTACAGCAGCGTAAAAGTTCAGATTCAAGCAGTCCAGATCGTATCGTGGGAACACCAGAAAACGGCTCAACAGAAAACATGTTCAGGGCTTCACCAGATGTAACAGAAAGACGCTGTGTCCCCCAAGATCGGGCAGGTCTTCACCAGCAGATTACTGTTGCACTGAAGCGGGTTCGAGAGCTAGAAGAACAAGTCAAAACCATCCCAGAACTAAAAGCTCAGATCTGCTCTTTGAGGGAGGAGAGGGAGCAGCTGCTTCTTCAACTACAAGCCCAAGCCCAAGCCCAGGTTTCCAAATCCTCCACCACAGTACCAACAGGTTATGATCCTAGGACAAATAATCAGTCACAAGAACAGAGACCTTCAGAGGAGCTCAAGTTAGTTCTAAAGACTCAACCTACTGGAGGTTTAGAAGATTCAAGGCTTGGGCCATCAAAGCAAGTAACAGGCAAGGAGGAACAAAATGGGGCAAAGAAAACTAAAGTGTTATCGTCAGAGGTGGAGAGCTCAGCACAAGGAGAAATTGGTGTGTCGTCAGCACAAGAATTGGAGCGACACTCACTGGAAAAATCAGACAAGCAAAAAGACACAGAGAGTCCTCTGGGGCAGGCAGTGGAAAAACTGGCACAGGACATTGCAGGGGATGAATTAATATCACTTACCATGGCTTTAAAAGAAACAGAGGCTGCAGCAAAAAAAGGAAAACCTGAGGATCTGGATGGTATGCAGAAGCTGCAGGAGAGGCTAATGATACTGGAAGGTAACCTTATTCAGGCTAGCCAAGAGCTGGAGAGAACAAATGCGCTTTTAAAACAACAAATAGAGGAGAACAAGCTAAAAGAGGAGAGAATACTACAATTGAGCGAAGGAATGAGAGTTGAGGTTTGTACCTCAGAAGCACACAGACATCCAAGAAGAGAGAGCATTGACACAGGGACGGTGACAGAAAGAATAGACTGTGCCAACCAAGAAACAGAGACAGAATCACCTGGTACCATTGATCAGGGGACAGACACTGATAAAATCTGCATTGAAGTGTGTGTACCCAAACCACAGACTGAAAGTGTAGCTCAAGGACCAGTGACTAGAAATGTTGACGTGCATGACCAGGTGACAGAGGCAGAGATAACAGCAGTGAGTCCACCAAGGCCCAGAGCCAACAGCATGGAACGGGGCACATTAACAGAGAGCATCATCACTCAGGATCAGATGACCGAGACATCAACGGCCGAAAGGGTAAACCAAGTCACAGAAACAGAAGGCGAAATGGTGACAGACCATCCGCAGAGGCCGAGGGCCAGCAGTGTGGACAGAGGGACTGAGACAGAAAGGGTGGACACTGTGGACAGAGTAACAGAGACAGAGGTAGCCCAGAGAGCAGACCAGCAGACTGAGACGGAGACAGAAAGACGTCACGACAACAACCCAGCGAGAGGCGCAGAAGCAGAGAGTCAAGTGAGTGAAAACTCAGGCAGCCAAAGAGAAGAAGTAGCGGTGAGCGAAAGAACAGAAGACAGGGTAACATATGAAAGAATTCAAAGAGAGAGTGAACGTTTGGTTGTTGAAGTTTTAACAGAGAGCGCAGCTGCAGTTGTAGAAAGCACACAAACTTTAGATGTAAGGAAGGATGAAGAGTGTGCCAGTTCAGTTGCTAAAGCGGGAGAAAATGAGATTAAAGTGAGTCCTGGACACGATGACTCAGAAACAGAAAAAGTTACAGAAGTTGTTGAAACAAGACCGGCTGCCCCTGAGACTACAGAGAAGAAAGAAACAGGAGAAGGAGAAATTGTGTGTGCAACAATCAAAGAAACTGTAGCCGCTGACACTGTTGCAGTGACAGCTGAGAATACAGCTGTGAAGACAGCAGCTCCTGTAAGACCACAGAGAGGCAAGAAACCCTCAGTGGAGCAAGCACAGCCCGCACCTCTTCAACTTCAGGTGGTGCCTGTGCGTCCTCGTAGGGGATCTAGTGAAAGTCAAGTCCAGCAGACCCAGCCCCAGGCAAAAACCCAGCCCCTGGTGCAGGAACAGAGTGCTGGTCAGCTTGCGGCTCGGTCACCAGAACAGCTCTCTGAAACACAGGTAAAACATCAAACACCATCTGTGCCTGAGGTTGAGGACCACACCATAGCAAAGAAGCTTCCTGGGGAGTCTGGTGAGAAGCAATCTGAAGCTCAGCTTCAGGCTGAGACTCAGAGTGTGTCTCCAGGCTCTAGTGAAGTCCAAGTTAGGCCTAAATCAATTCAAGCCCAGTCTCAAACTTCTGCAGCCCAACGTGACTCAAAAGAACTGAAAGCACCACAGAGGGTGTCTGGTGCCTCACACACTCCTAGACGTGGATCAGGAGAAGCCCAGACCCACCCAACTCGCCAAGGGTCAAGTGATGTTCAAACTCAACCTCAGGGTTCACGTAGAAGCTCCAGTGAGGCTCAGGCCCCTCACAAAGATGCCAGTGAGACACAGTCACTGCGCAGAGGCTCCAGTGAAGCAGGTCAACGTCGTGGCTCAAGTGAAGCCCAAGGCTCACGTCGTGACACTGGTGAGGGCCAGCCTCCTCGTAGAGGCTCCAGTGAGTCACCAACATCGCCTGCAGCATTGGGTCAAGTTGTAACTCGTCTAACAGGGCTACTAGGAGAGCAGTGGGCACATCTTGGAAGCAGCTCTGGTGCTCAACAAACAGCCAGCCAGCAGGAGATCCCCAGCGCACAGAAAAAGACGACAGGGAAACGAGCAGAGCCTGGAAAGGCAACATCAGCCAAGCCTGCAGGGAAAGCAGCCCCAGCAGCAGCAACAGGGAAACCAACAGGGAAACCTGGTCCTTCCAAAATGAGCTCCATTCAGAGCCAACTGGTCAGCTCCCTCAGCGTCCTCTCTGCCTTCTACTCCCCAAGCCAGAAAGCGGCTGCTGCCAGCAAACAGCAAGAACAAGGTAGGCCTGTGGTTCATTTGTCTGTCTGAAAGCTGCTCACCTACTTGTATTAGACTCAGTGAGCTGAAGCCATTTCTCTCTGATAGTCACTAAATGGATCCCTTTACAAAGCAAAAACGATGTATTAGCCATGCCACTTAATTACAACATGTCCCTTATGATCTCCAATTGTCATGAAGTATTATTAATGTGTACAGCTCAGTAGCTTGGAACATTGATTTCCCATCCTTACTTCTCTCCCTTGAAGGAAATCCTACAGGAACAGCCAAACATCTTCAGTGTGGTTAGACACATTTCCATGCTTTCACTCGTATAGGTGGAGATCTTACAAGCAGCGTGTTCACAGCATGCAGATCTCTCTCTTATCGTCTCGCTTAGAGTTTTTTTTTTCCATTGCAACTTGAAACCATACTGCTCCTATTCTTCTGCTTCTATGAATAGCACTATAATAGTACCACAAAAGTTTTAGTGTGCCTCAATTTTTAGATACGCAGTACTGGGATTGAGATAGAAATAAATGATATTGCATGACTTCTTTCAATGATAACACCTTGAAATTGATGTGCCTTTTCTTTCTGGAGAGCACAGACATTCTTAATATAAGACATATTGCGCAGAACACAAAACACACTAAGCACTGCCAGTACAGTAAATGTCAGTTTTACTCTGAAGTGTAATGATGAGGGGTGGGGGGTGGGGGGGGGGGGGGGGGGGGGTAGGCTTTTTTCTGTCATATTATAAGGTTGGAAAAAAAACACATTACTAAAAACTGGCAAAATGACATGGTTCAGTGACCTCCACAGCACATCAAACACATTTTTTGTTCCACATATTATATGCATAGACAATCATACAGCAAAGTTCACACGTGTATCTGCACATAAGCACCAGTCCTCACACATATATCAAACTGATGGTGACTCTCTCCCCTAAAATATTTCCTCTCCTGTTTCTGGCCATGATACACATTCACTCTACTATCACACACATATTTTAGTTTCAAAGTTCACGTAGAGTTCAGTGCTGGGAGCACAGTATGGTACAAGAGTGTTTTTAAGTGTGGTTTGAGGTGTGTTTCTGTGTGTGTGTGTGTGCGTGCGTGCGTGCGTCTGTCTGGTGTCAGACTTATACTGTTTATGAGGTTCCTATGGCTGACACAAAATTTCCCAACCTGGCTTTTTTAACCTCATGTTACTCCAGCCATCGTCTTCTTTGTATGTTAAAAAAAGAAGAGAAGTTCTCTCATTTCAGTCCTCCGTGACTCAAGTGAAACTTTGGAGATATGCAAAAATTTGCAAACTATCTCTGACAAAGTGAAGGAAGGTTAAGTCACACAACTGTTTTATTTATTAGGAATTAGCAAGAGGATATTTTCAAATTCCAAATATGTGCCCAGCCTCCCTCTTTGTTGTTGTCTTCTGGGACAGATTTAAAAGATCTATTGAGATCATCAGTCTTCTTAGATGGTGGTCTCTAGGACTTTTTTTTTTAACTGGTGTTTTTTGGCTCAAAGCTATGGTCTTATGTCCTTGCATAAAACATTACAGATGCTCTGCACCATGTCTGCTGTCACGCACAACTAAGACAGCTATACTGGGCTCAGAGCCAAGGGGAGTCAGCATAGGAGCCCACACAGAATCAATTCTTTGTACAGTTACATACATTAAGTAGGCCTGACAAAGGCAAGGTTGGATATTGTCAATAAGGTGTGTACTCTCGACCGGTGTATATTTCCATGGAGAATACTTTGAGGCCCTCATGTGTACTTGGAGAACTTGAAATAAGTTGAATCTCTTATAAACTGAAATATGTGCTTGAGATTTCAATTCAAGAGTCTTAATTGTTTTAAGTTTCATCATGCAAGCAATGTTGTTACATTAACAAATTCATTTTGTCATGCACTTCAAATAACAAAAGTCATCTTTCTCCCCAGTGTGATACTGTTCTCTCACATTATACAAGGACAACAACAAAACTAGAGTATAACCTGCAAATGGAGCTCTAGATTTTCTGTTCTGTGTTAACACAAGGTTTCCACATCATTTGATGATCTGCACTTGCTCATTGCATCCAGAGTTATTTTTTTTTCAGTATCTTCCAGGCTCAAAATCACTGACATTCACATAGAGACACAAAAGACTGACATATAGATAACACTGGCCCAAAGAAATCCACTCAGCTTTTGTAAATTATTGTTGTCTGTAGGCTAATGAGCTACCACTCAGTTACAACCCCAATTCCTGACACATTTGACTATTCCAAGAAAAATATTAACTCATTTTGAATTTGATGGCAAAAAAGGTTGAAATGGGAGCAACAAAAGGTTAGAAAAGTGGTACTAAAGAGAAACAGCTGGAGGAACATTTTGCAACTAATTATGTTAACTGGCAGCAGGTCAGTACAATGATTGGGGTCTAAAAAGAGGATCTTAGAGAGGCAGAGTTTCTTAGAAGTAAAGATGGGCAGAGGTTTGCCAATTTGAGATTTCAGAATAATGTTCTTCAATGTAAAATTGTGAGGCCATCATCTACAGTGCATGACATCATCAAAAGATTCAGACAATCTGGAGAAATCTCTGTGCACAAGGGACAAGGATGAAAATTAATATTGGATGCTGGTGATCTTCAGGCCCTCAAGTGGCACTGCTTTAAAAATAGGCATGATTCTGTCATAGAAATCACTGCATGGGCTCAGGAACACGTCCAGATATGACTCTCTGTGAACACAGTTCACCGTGTCATCCACAAATGCACACATTAAAGCTCTATGACGCAAAGAAGAAGCCATATGTAAACATGAATCAGAAACACCAGTCTTCTCTGTGCTAAAGCTCATTTAAAATAGACCAAGGCTAAATGGAAAACTGTTCTGTGGTTAGACAAATTGAAATTTGATATTCTCTTTGGAAAACGTGGACGCTGCATCATCTGGACTAAAGAAGAGAGGTACCACCCTGCTTGTTATCGGCATTCAATTCAAAAGCCTGCTTCTCTGATGGTATGGGAGGGCAGAATTAGCAGCTTAGGGCACCCCATCAATGCTGAGAGGTAGATGCAAGTTTTAGAGAAACATATGGTTCCATTCAGATGATGTCTTTTTCAGGAAAGGCCTTACATATTTCAGCAAGATAATGCTAAACCACATACTGCAGCTATTTCAAAAGCATGGGTTGGTAGCAGAAGCGTCCGGGTGCTGAGCTGGCCTGCCTTTCTCCAATTTAAAACATTCGACACATCATGAAACAAAAAATCCAACAAAGAAGACACATGACTGTTGAGCAGCTAGAATCCTATGTCAGACAAGAATGAAGATTTCAGCAACTGGTCTCCTCAGTTCACTATTAAAAGAAGAGGGGATGCTACACAGTGGTAAACACGGACCTGTCCCAACTGTGTTGCTGCCGTCAGATTCAAAATGAGCTAATATTTTACATGCAGTAGTGCAATGTCTCAGTTTAAACATTTTATATGTTTTCTATTTTTGATTGTGAATGAAATACGAGTTTATGAGATTTGCAAATCATTGCACTCTGTTTTTATTAGCAACATTTTTGGAATTGGGGTTGTAGAATTATCGCTTTTATGAAACTTTGGACTTTAACCCCACAGTGCCAGGATCCGGTGATTCTGCCATGCTTTGTGGTAGTCACCCATGATCCAGTGATCAAACATCTCCATCCTGAGGGGACTGGTCTCTTCCAGAGCCCGGTCACCAGACCTCAACTCAACTGAATATTAGTAGGAGATTTTGGTCTAATGTAGTGGCTGAATACCTTGCAGTGATGCTTCATGTTAGTACCTCCTTTAGTCTGTTCTCTAACTGAAGACAGTTGAAATGGTAACAATCTTATTGTGTCTTCAGACATCTTTTGGAATAGTATGACTAAGCGAGGGATATGAAATGCTTATGAAATGTTACTCTGTATCAGAAGAGTCAAATTATTGGCCCACATCAAGCAAAGAAAACAAGTGAGGAGAATGCTGAAACTACTAAAATTAGGCTAAGAACTATCCAATGCATTATTAGAGCTTGGAAGGATAGTGATGCGAGTTCATCTTTGAGGAAAAAGAATGCATTTGGGAAAAAAATCTTTGTGTAAATCTTGAATGACTGTGATCAGAGATCATTTAAACAGTTGGTGAAATCAAATTGTAAAATAGTCACAGTAGCGCTCAGAGCTAGGTCAAATAAGAGCATTTCTGATGCACGGTGTGAAGAGAGCTCACGGGATTAGAACAAAACAACTGTGTAGCCTTAAGAAATCCACTTATTAGAGAGACTAATTGAAAAAAAAAGCCTTCAGTTTGCTAGATGGCATCACAATTGAACTGTGGTTACTGGAAAAACATCCTGTAGTCTGATGTGTCCAGATTTACCCACATCAGGGTAAGAAGAGAGGTGGATGGAGTGATATACACTATACAAGCCTGTGGGGGCAGTGTTGTGATCTGGGGTTGCTTCAGCTGGTCATGCCCAAAAAATGAGGTCAGCTGACTACCTGAATATACTGAATGACCGTTTTTTTTTCCGTCAATAGATGTTTTTTCTTCCCTGATGGCATGGGCAGGGCATATTCCAGGATGACAGTGCCAAGATTCATCTGGCTCAGACTGTAAAAGAGTGCTTCAGTGAGCATGAGAAATCATTTTCCCTCATGAATTGGCGACCACAGAGTCAAGACCAATGAGAATCTTTGGGATGTGCTGGAGAAGACTTTACACAGTGGTCTGTTTCTCCCATCCATCAGTACAAGTAAAAAATGAATGCAAATGTTGTGAAATTATACGAGTTTATTCAAACACTGCCACGGAGAATGCCTGCCATCATCAAAGCTAAAGGCAGTCCAGCGAAATAAGAGAGCGTGTCTTTTGTGTTTTTTTTTAATAGTCCGTCACTATTAGATTCTTTAAATTTGAAAGCTTTATTTAATTTAAAACTAATCATAAGCTTGTAAAGTGACAGATCTTAAAATAAGACACTACAAGGTCCTTACTAACATACTGTTTAGTTGAGAGGGCATTTCAGATCACTTGAACTTCAATATACACACACAGAAAACATGCATACAGACTCCCAAATTCCACAGAAACCTAATTAATTTTTGCTTTCCTCATTTTTAATTTTCAACTTCCCCTCTGCCTCTCCCTCTGTCCTCCTCTTCACCAGGTCTCAAATCCATCATGAAGAAAAATGGTGCAGCTGGCAAGCCGGGGAACAAGGGAGCCAAGAAAAACCTGAAGTTTGTCGGGGTGAATGGAGGGTAAAATCTTCCTTTTAATCATCGTCCAATCTTTGTGATTTATATCTTTGTGTGGGCTGAGGTGTGTTTTGTGCACTTGTATTTGTAGGCTTTTGCCAGTCTTCATCCTTACAGAAGTATTAATGCGTCACCGTTTCTGATTGATGTCAAATAATATTCCCTTTTATCTTGATTTAGTTTATAAAAAAAAGTATTGGTTATTAGGTTAAAATTGTTACTGTATGCAAATGAGCTTCAGTTTGATGTATTACTCACAAAAATCAAAAAGTTTTGTGTGTAATCCACATAACCCCGCATTATGTGAAACGTGCTTTGATCCAGAAAGACCAAAAGATGCAGGACTGTCTGAGAAATTGACTTCAATTTGAATATTTGTGATAATGATATCTCAAGTCTCAAATGCTTAAGAATAGTACGATAAGCTTTTCATTTAAATATAAGGTATGTCTAGTTCATCTTGGAAATTTTGCTGAGTTAGTCGGCTTGATTTATTTTATTGTATTTGTTCATCCTTATGTGTAGAAATCCACAGGCTGCAGTTTGGATTTTTAGGCAGCTGTATCTCAGGCTACGTAAGGTCCATTCATAACAAAGGCTCTATTCATTCAAGATAAAAACTGTCTGTGCAGCAGTGTTACTCTAAATTATTTGTCATTTAGCCATGTATGAAAGCTTTGTCATTGTTCACTCGATTTTAAACTTGTACGTCAAGCTGTGCTTCAAACATCTGCTTCTTGCTGTGAGTCACTGAGGCTCACTAAAGACAGACTGACCTGAGTCTGACCTCGCTGCTGCTTCTGCTACTGTGCAAATGTGCCTGCATTACTCTGTGTTTGAAATTATTTGATATGTAGGCATAGTTTCTGTTGATGGCACCTCAGTGATTTGTGCTAGCGTGCTTATGTCAGCATTTGCTGATGCTGGATGCAGTGGGTGTCTGTGTGAGTTTGTGTGTATGTGTGCTGATGAATTTTAAGTAAAGGGGTGGCAGTGGTTCTCAAACTTTTTCTGGCACGCCCCGCACCCTTCAGTTTCCAGTCATTAAATCTGAGAAAGGAACTGAAGTTTAATAGAATAAAGCTCAGAAGGCTAACGTCAGTTTTTCAAATCCGTATATCTTACTATAATGATCATAGTGTATGTATGTATGTATATATGTATGTACCCTTTCTCCTCCTTAACAGGTGGGCCAGTCTCAACAAAACATGAGCATCTTCACACATTATTAACATCCGTATGTTTTTTAAAATTTGTTATCATCCAATTCTTTGTATTTTCATACATATTATATTCATTTCATCATCTCCCTGCGAATGCAATGCTATGTTTTCTGTTTGCGTTTGCTTCATGTGTCACATTCAGTGTACGACACACGTAAGTAACTTAATGGCCACAAAAAATTGGTATCCATGATGGAATTTTGTTCGACTCACCAGTAAATGTGTAATGAAGAATTTGAAAAATGCCACGGGCCTAAGTTAAATGAACTATCTTAGCTTCACTTTACATTCATCCACCTGTCACCCACGCCCTCCTGCAGTGGCCTCATGCCCCCCTCATGTTTGAGAATTACTGCTTTAAGTGCTTAAATAACATGATAAAAAGCAAAATGATTTTTTTTTATATTTCTGCGATTGGTAATTCACCAGTATGCTCAAGCTCTTTAATCGGAGTGATATTTTCAATGCTAAAATATAACTGTCATTATCCATGAATTTTCTAATTTAATTTTTCTAATTAATGTGTTAGAAAAAAATGCAGGAAAAATAGTAAAGCTTTTCTTGATTAAGATACCAAATTACAGTCATTTACTTGCGTTCCTCAGCAGAAAAATTAGTTTTAGTGGTTGAATGTTATACTTAAATTTTATGCTCCATGTGTCATCTCTAGTTTTTTTGACAGATTTCTAAAATATTTGTGTTATCTTGTTTTTATGATCAGAGGTGGTGAGATAGGCTGCCGCTGTTTCTGTGCTGTTGCTGGAAGACTTTTCTCAGTATCAATCTGGGACTTTGAGAGAAACAAAACACTTTTTAGACACAAATAATTGTGTTATCCTGTTGGGATGCATGTTGGGTCAACTTTTGCTACCACTTTACATTATTGTTTATTATTAGCCACAGCCATGATGACTTTAAAGACAGCTAATGTGGGTAATTGCTAATAGTTGAATGGCTAACACGTGCCAGCCAGATTAAAGTTTATGATAATTGTTTAATACTTAATTGTTGTTGAAACAGGAGTTTTACTCACTTCATGAAATTCTTCATAAATAGCCGGGTGTCGGCTGCTGTTCACATGATCAGCTGCTTGTGTTCCTGTGCTGCTGTGTGAAGTTGTGTCAGCTGGATTGTTGATATTAGTACTGTTGCAAATATGTATTTAATCCAGTATCAATAAGAATCTGAATATACATTTTTTGACAACCCTACACGGCCCGACTGTGGTATCTACAGTACCCACAGTACTGAAGAGTACTATTACATTTTCAGAATTTTGGTAGCGAAAGGTACCAGGGGTATCAGTTCCTGTGACGTCCCTAATAATGAGGCAGACGATGACAAAACAGGGAAAAGAGCAGGAAGTAAAACTACAACAATGCGAAAGCTAAATTTCAAAGTAAAACAGGAAGTAATCAAGACCACACTGAGACACTCCATAAGATTATAAATCTTTTTTTTTTTTTTTTTTTTTTGTTGATGCTCACGCCATAACTTTACATCCTGTTTTGGCCATTTACAGTATTTCTGGTTAAAATTCCTGGCTATTTTAATCTCCTGCATAAAAAGGAAATAGCTGCCATCATGTGTACCACTTGTTTGATTCCTGCATTCCTGTTCTTACATTCCTGGGCTTAACTGTTTTATGACCTGCTCACCTTGGCTGTGTTTTTCCAGACTGTTGTGGTGTAGTCTATTCCTTCCTCCCTTTAACACAATGATCTGCAAACATACCCGTGGCATTACAAGAATCTACTCCTCATAAACATAAACTTTAATATATTATATTAAACTTGTTGACATCTAGTCTATCTTGCTGCAGCTTATATTTCAACCCTTGTTCTTTCCTATAAATATTCGACCATCTCCATGTTCCACCACCTAATTCTGAAATATGCAGACATGTCAGACAACAATATTTTCTCTGACTATCTTTAGACTCCTGCCCACACCAGGAAGTGGTGTGCTGTTTATACTTCATCCCTTTGGATAGTCTAACCTATCTTTGCTCTGTCTTGAACTCCTCTGGAATCTAGAGAATGCTGTGGCCCCTGAACGTCTCTTGTGGTGTGTCTGTGTGTCTACAAATAAGTATAAATCAGTGGTATTCAGTATAACCTTATCCGATCAGCGGCCTCGCAGATGTGGCTCGATGATGCGCCCCACTAATCACATTTATATACATGCTACTCCAGCAGCCTCCCCCAGCACATCATTGGCCTTTTCTCACCGAACAAGGTTGTGTTTTGTCCAAGGTTGCTTATGTTTGTGTGCAAACATGTCTGTGGCTTTTTATGTATGTTTAAATTCTTTTTTGGGATATGAGGGCCAAGGCTGCATTAGAAAAACATCTTTTTCATCTCACGTGTGAAGTCTGGGGGGGAATAACCTGTTAGTATTTACCTAACATCGGCTGGAGTTGACTTAACTTTAGTTTTACCAGCTTAGATGCTCCGTTGGTCTGGCTGCTAATGTATGCACGAACTTAGATTTGCAGCAGATTCTGTGAATATTTCTAAACACGTAACAGACAAAATGTTTTGCGTGGATTTCTGTTAGTGGGGAGTGTTGGAAAGCTTTAGCATCTGGGATGATCTGAATGATTTTGCTGTGTAGCTCTCATACAGTGTGTTGTCGTCTTCTTGATTGTGTTCTCTTTAAGCTATGAGACGACGTCCAGTGAGGAGTCCAGTGGAGATGAGAAGTCAAAGGTGGAGGTGGAGGAGGAAGACAGCTCAGAACCAGAAGCAGAGAAGGAAAAGGAGAAGGAGCCTGAGAAGGAGCCCGAGGAGGGAGCAGAGGCTCAGGGAAAAGATGCAGAGGTCCCGGCTGAGGGAGGAGGTGCTGTGGCTGAAGAGAAGGAGGCTGAAAGAGGTCTGCTTGATCCAGAAAGCAGTCAGGAGCTCCTGGAAGAGCAGGCTGAAGGGTGAGACAGGCAGCTGAGCTTAAATGATCTACTGCTGGGTTATGGTGTTGCACTGTAGGTGTTCCTCGTCAGAAATGTAACTAAAGTTTGGCCCTACTGTGATGCCAAATGGTTTCTCCAAAAACTGCTACTATATTGGGTGTTTTCTCCTACAAATTTTGAAATGAGAATATTTATGAAGCAGCCAGGAAAAAAAACAAAAAAAACACAGACATTTGCAGAATTTTCTAGAAGTTTGTTCTGTGATAATAACTGTCAGCGTATTCAGACTGTAGGGAGTAAAGTTTATCAATGTTCACTCATTTCATTCATTTTGTCACTCAAGCTAACACAAATACACAAGATTTATTGAGCTTGGATTTTTTTTTTTTTATTCTACTTAGTTTTCACAGACATTGTGTGCAGTGTGAACCATACAATATTTGCTTTACACAGAGAAAGAAAAAAAACACATTCAGAGCATTTAAATGAATAAAGTAATTATCAATAAATCAAGCTATGTAGAGGGTTGTTGTTAATTATAAAAAAGAAGTGATGTTTTAACATTTCTGAAGGAGCATAAATCTTTAAATTGATGACGCTATACTCAGTATTTACTTTGGCATTGAAAATTTTGGAAGGTCTGTTAAACACCTTATCAGCAACTTGATCAAAATACTCATGTTCAAACTGTAGAAGATGGTTTTCAGTGTTAAATATTAGCAAATATTCATGTAGGTAACTGTGGAGACTCTCTGCTCAGGGTTGCGTAAAACCAGATGCAAATATTAGAACGATCATTTGTGCACTGCTTTATCTGAGTACATTGTCTGGGACAGGTGCTGAAAAAAGCTTCACACACATTTATACCTACCTGGAATTTTGTACAACCACACTGACATCTTTTTTAAATCTTGTACACACTCATCGCCATATATACATTAAACTTGTTGCCGCACATATACTTTAATTGTAAACTTCACACATATAACTTGCAACTAAACATATGAGGTGCTCTGCTGCAGTAGGCACACAGACACACTTTGTTCCAGGACAAAGCAAATAACCAGCAGTGTTGTCTTCCCTGTCACTTATCAGTCTCAGGTATGCGAACAGGGCTGATGACCATGGGGCCAGGCAGTGGGGAGAAGGCAGGGCTTATATTAACTCATCATTCAGCACCTGTCTGATCATTTCTGTGGGTATGTGTGGGTGTGCTTGTACGTGTGTGCGTGCGTATGCATTATAGCTGGAACGTTGGTACAGGTCACATTGTGGCCCACTCAGGCTTGATGCCACCTGAGATGCTCAGTTTGCATGATGGATGGCCAGTTTGAGCACTCTCTGGATATTAATGGGCAGTGAATCAGAGCAAACTGTAAGTGTTGAGGTTTGCGCGTGCTATCAATGTGTCAGACTGTTGAGTGATGTGAGTAAGCCACGGAGGCGTGCGAGGCATTTAAAAAAAAAAAAAAAAAAAATTCTCGTTATTATCTCTGACAGAATTTAGACAGGAACCACAGAAGCAAACTCTTGGCCATATTTAATCCAGGCTTACCACAATGACTCTGCTTGCTGTGTCGTCTGGTTTTGGTTTTCAGGGGAAAAGTCGACAAGGGGTTTATAGATGCATGCCTTTATGTAAAGGACCGCATGGAGGAGGTTTCATCCCCAGATAAAGAAATGGTAAGGATTTCGTTCACTGGAGTTAATAAAAATCTAAGCTGACTTAACTGCAGAGTTGTTATACATGGTTGTCCATCTATCAGGCTTTTATTATGTACCATTTGATGCTAGGGAAATGAATGCAATTTTTCTTTACAAAATCAGGTTTAAAATAGTGCTCAATGCTCTGAAAGTCCTTGTTAATGCCTGTTTGATTTAGAGGAATGTGAAATCATTACTTTTATAGTGTTGTTACTTAGACTGAGAATGCAAACTGCTCCTGTGCTTGAAGAATAAACATTTTTTATGTTTTTTTTTTTTTTTATGAAAGTGTTTCACTTTCTTTTCTGTCTCTCTCCTCAGCGTCAGGTTTTAGTTGTGCTCTACCAGGAGTGGTTCAGAGTCTCCAGTCAAAAAGACTCACAGGCAGATACTGTCAGATTATACCTGCGACAAGTGGGACTGACCACACCCACTCTCCTGCCATATGTTGTTAACTTGACAGACGGCAATGGGAATATGGCTCTGCACTACAGTGTGTCACACTCCAACTTCCCCGTGGTCAAACTGCTGCTGGATACCGGTGAGATGCAATAACACCTGAGCACAGAATGCAAATCTTACTAAAGGAAGGATAACCGTGTATAAAGTTTAGTCTCATCTCTTTTGTTCACTTTCCGTGTATGTTCAGGCTTGTGCGAAACAGACAATCTCAATAAGGCAGGCTATACTCCAGTGATGCTGGCTGCACTGACGGCTGCTGAGAGCCCCGATGATCTTGAAGTGGCACAACAACTGCTGAAATTGGGGGATGTCAATGCACGCTCCAGACAGGTGTGTATACAGGCAGCAATTGCACTTATACATTGGGTGCACCTAAAAATAAAATGTATGTCAGACAGTTTGTTGTGGTGTGTACATGGTGTTATCGTGGATAAAAATAAATAAATAGGAAAACCAAGTCTGGGAATTAAATAGATTCCCTAAGGAAATCAGGGGGTGTTAGAAAATGTAGGTCATTTTACAGGAGGACATGTTTATTTTTTCTCAGCCGCAAGATTTTCTTTAGTGGAAACTATACAGAAATCATAAAAAAGGAAATGGATAATATTTAAGACTGCAGGAGCAACTCAATGTCACCAGAATGCATGTGTGTGTTTGTATAACAAGTTAATGTACTATTTAACTCCCTCTCCTTCCTTATCCAGCATATCTTCCCCTCATTCCTGCCCTCTCACTGTTTAATTCTAATCTCTGTTTTTCTCACTCTTTCTCCAGGCGGGCCAGACAGCTCTCATGCTTGCGGTGAGCCATGGCCGCGTTGCCATGGTGAAGCTGCTCCTGAGCTGCGGTGTGGATGTAAATGCCCAGGACCATGAGGGATCTACGGCCCTGATGTGCGCCAGCGAGCACGGGCACACGCGCATCGCTCGCCTGCTGCTGGAGACAGGTCGCTGTGATACCAGCCTCACAGATAAGGTAAACTCTTAGATTGTAAAGGTGAAATTAGGCTGACTTGTTATAAACTTGCGGATGTTTTACCTCTCATTTACAAGAGTTTCACCGATTCATTTTGACACCTAATTATTTGCTGACCATTCCACTAATGGTCACATGGCTTCTACCGCCTGGGTCATACAAAAATGCAAACTCAGTAAGGTTATAGTGATACAGGTGCTGATGGCTGGCCTATCACAAAGAAGATTGATTGTTCAGGCTAGTGCACTGATTTCTCCAGCTTGTAAATTCCCCTTTGCAATATGAGGTGCCCAGTCAGAGAGTGATTGTGTTGAATGGGGAGTGAAGACAGTAGTGTCCTGTGGGAAAAGCATGGATGCAGGTGCATGGAGGAGAAGCTTATTAAATCCCACAGGAGCAGTAGAAACAGTGTTGCAACAAACACTGTACTGCATCTCATTCAGTCAACCTTAAAACAACATTAAAAGTCTTGTTTATTCTACATCTCTCTGGTATATTACAGTAACTACAGTGTGACTACATGACAGGACAAAGACACATTATATATGTGTGTATACACACACACACACACACACACACACACACACTTGCAGAGTCATGATCTTGCAGCTTTGTCAGCTATATTAGTTGACTGACATCACAGTGTCAAGCACATTTCTTCAAGTGTAAGGAGATGTGCTTGCACTTTGAAGAGCGTTTGTAGTGGCAGGTTGGGGAGATTGTTATCCATAAGGACACAAGCACAGTTAGGCGTTCTTATATTTGATAATTGCTGGTAAAGCATGACTTGAGTGCTTGCTATAAATCCTTGCAAGGTACATAATTTGGTACATAATGACTTTATTTCACCTTGTTGCATTAAAAAGTAATCTGTGCATATTCATTTTAAACAAATGCTTGAAAGTAAAATTAATTTAACAGAATAATTAAATACTCCAGGTAACGGGGAAGTGATTAGATAAATGAGTGCTTTTGGGTAAGTTTCCAACAACGGATTCATTAACCTTCTGGTCACAATGTCTTACCCCAGACATTACTTTATGATATCGCCTGCCATAAATGGGTTTTATAATAAGCAACAACACAAAATGAAGGCATTTTCTCATGTATGTTTCATAGCTTGTGTATTTTTCTTGTATTTTGCTTTCATTAGAATCATACAAAACATCCCAGGCTTAAGACCTCTATTATTTCAGAGAAAATGACTGTAGGATTTAAAAAGGATTGTCAGTATACCACATCAGGACAGGCTCACTGTGCACTCTATTTCTGATGCCTAGTTACTCAAGAATGTTTAGACCAACACAACACTGCCACTGTGTGGCTCAGAAAAGTCACTGCAGTGTGTTTGAAATTCTGTCTGTTTTTCCCCAGAACGGTCAGACAGCTCTGTCGGTGGCAGAGGGAGCCTCTCACCAAGACATCATTGACCTCCTGAAGGCCAATCCTGAGGCCCAAACCTCTGAGTCCACGGGTACCGCAGATCTCCTCTGAGCCAGAGTTCTCCAAACCATCCCAGCTCGCCGTTCAACCACTCAACCGTTCTATTTCCGTGAACTTCAGGCCACCAACATAGAGAGAAAATGCTGAAATAAATACATGGTGGCACCACACAACACATACGTCATAAGACACGGCAGGAGGTTTTCCTTTCACGTCTCTGCCAGTAATGCTAGTGGGTGTCAGTGGATATGTTGCCTCAACCGCTCAGGTGGACAGGCCACAAAGGTGGCCCGATGGATGATAAGACATTTCCATAGTGTCAGGTATGACTGACGGGATATTAAGTAGGACACAGGGTGAGAATATAAAGCAGGACAAGACATGGGCAGCATAGCAAGTGGACGGAGAGATACTCTGAACTGCTGCTTTCTATCATCAGCTAACTCTCAAAGCAAAATACTAAGCACATGATCTACCTTTGCAAATATATAATATTAAATAATACATTATTTCTATTTTTTTCTTTCATAACATTAAGATCATTCTTTACATATTTGGACATAAGCCATTATTGAGGACATAGTATATGTAGAATGTTATTCTAACAGATTATAATCATAGAAATCACAAAAACTGTATTTTCTACTGCACTTTTTTTTTTTTAAATTGTGTTTTGTAAATAGTCCTCTCTAATATTGGTGTCCAGATAAAATTAAATATCTCCAAAAGTATTAGGAATTTAAATATAGAATATAACTTCTTGTCAAGTGTCCTCATAATTCCGTGAATATTTGACATTTAATGCATCATTTTTTGTTGTAGTACTCATACTTTTCGCATATGGGACATGGGTGATCGTCATCTGTGTATTAATGAAAAACAAATGCTTTCTGTGGGACATAAAGCTATTTTTTTATAACCACAACATTACAGCACTGAAGAAAGACAAAGTTCTTCTCATAAGAAGATTGTACTGCATGCTAATACATTTACTCCCCCTGCTGGCTGTCTTATAGTACTAAACAGCAGTATGTTGTAATACTGTCTGTTCTCATAGAGTTTCTCTCTCTCTCTCTCTCTCCCTCTCCCTCTCTCCCGCCTTCAGTTCAAATATAATGTATGCCTTGTTCGCCTGCTCGTTTGAAATCAAATCACGTATGCAACGGCTACAAAATGCACAATGAATGTCAGGCTGGCTGCGACACATTCCAAGAAAATAATGTAGCAAGTTTAAATACACTGGCATGGGTTATACGACTAACAGACGCAGACCGTCAATGGATGTGGCGGACATTGGAACGAGTCTGGTTATTTATAGTATGTGTGACAAGACACAGTTAATCGCTCGATATCTGACCATCATCCTCTTCTGGCTTTCATGAATTCTCATTTCAAAACAGTAAGACAACATGGTAAATCTGACCGGGGGTGGGTTGAGGGTGGGGTTGGGAGTTGAGAGTGGGGGGGGGTTGCGTGTTAAAAAGCAATAGCAGTTAAATACTACCTTACTGTCAGTCATGAAGAAGGTAGGGTGAGTGACCTTGGTTGAGCCTTAATCAGACAACATCCCAGAGATAAGATGCTTTCCACAAACTTACATTCATATTCATGAGGTAATATAAAGCAGGAGTAGTGGTTTGATTAAAAAAAAAAAGTTTACAGTTTCCCACTCAGTGACCGCTGCAGATGTCAAATAGTTCAGTATGTTTACAGTAAAATGAAGTGATAAAATGATAGAACAGAGGGGCATAAAATGATCTCTAATGTAACAATAAATACAGACAATTATTTGTTTTAGATAATTTATGTAGTTCATGGACTGGCTAGCTGTCCTGGTTACCCCGCCTATCGCCCAGTGTCAGTTGCGATAGGTCACAGTCACCCCGACTCTAGCTGGATAAGCAAATAGGGGAGTGAGCCAAAGTCAGATAAGAAAATTGACATATGAATGGATGAAGTTCATTGTGAGCCTCTCCCTCCTCCTGATTATGATTTTGATTTTGACTTCTTTTTTTTTAAGAGCTGTTCTTTGAATGAGGTAAAGCTGGTTTGCTAGGGGTCACTGGACGTGGGATTTAAAGGGAAAATACCACTTACTTTAACAACTGCCATATCTGTGATCTGTGACCATGATCCAGTCTGAATTTACAGTAAGAAGAGAAAAAAAAAAAAAACGACTCCAGACAGCTAATCAAACCCTGGAGACTTTCTAGCATACAGACAAATCAAACATCTCAGCTGTTGTTATCATTTATCAATAAAACTCCAGCTGAATGATTTGTGTCTATAGTGATGAAGCACGTTATCGAAGCAGATTCCCATTTTGATTCTGTCTTGTTTGGTATTAAAATTTTTTTGCAGTGTGATTTGACCACTGATCCTGCACCAGTGCTCAGTCATTCCAAGAAACTTTTTTGGGCACAAATATAGAAATATGTAGACCAACCATGAAGTGAGACTAATTATAAATGAAGCATATTATCCAGATCTGGATATTTTGTCTTATATACATTTAAAGCAACTTTTTTCACACTGACTTAGTAATCAGATAAGTATTTGTGGGGGTCACAAAGTAGCACAGATTTTCTCCATAATGATGCTGCGTTCACACAATATCAATTTTGCGGCACATCTGATCATCACTGACTGTCTGTGTATTAAGAAATAAAAATAAGAGTCTCTGTACAGCCGTAGCTGCACCCCCCCATCCCAGACAGCCAAAGATGATCAGGACTGCGCCGCGAGAAGTATCTGGTGAATCTGGTCTTCCGTGCCTGTGTATAAGTCTCTATGAAAATCAGATCTATATGTTTAATCCTGTGTGACCCAGATGTAATAAGATTTCACATCTGGCTGAACACCAAAGAACTGAAATCACATCTGTTTCACATGGGACTAAATATGTATTTTATTCTGTTCCTGTAAATCCAGCCAAATATATGTACATACAGTATTGTGAAAATTATATAACAAGTATTGTCTGACAGTTTGCTCTAAGATAATAGTATTTATTCCAAATGCTATATTTTTTATCGTATAATATACGTATGTATGCATGGACAAATATTCAAGTGATACTGCTCAGTGGGAATTCTGAATGACTGAAAATTATACTCGTGTACCCTGATGATGTGATCATTTGACTTATCTTTGATCGGTTGGGTGGTTATTATTACATTTGATGAGGTTGTGAACTGTCATGTGTCCTTTAATGCTACTCTTGACATCTCAGATCTGACACCGACTTAAGCTATGAGGGCAACGTCTCCCTTGTTTGAATACCAATGTGGGAATCCCAGCCGATGTACATGACAGAGTCAAAAATTAAAACTTGTACCTCTCTGTAATATTCCTTGTACAACAGGCTCGTATGTTAAAACCAGAGAACTACTTCTAAATAAATAAAGTTTTAAAAATGAATTAAATGCTTAATTTATGTTGCCACACATGATTAGCTACACATTCGCAACATTCAGGCGAGAGAATCTTAACGCTGTTTGATGGAGCATGAAAAAGGAAGTACATCCCAGTGGGAACTGTTATCTTTTTTCTTTATGTATTTTAACCAAGACAATGAGAACTGCTAAAAACAAACAAACAAACAAAAAACTGCAGTTCTTCTAGAGGCAGGCTCCAAAATCAAGTAAATCTTTATGGATTTCCATTTTAAAATGCCAAAATTCAGGTGCTGATATAGCTCACTGTAGGCTACTGTAGGGCCTGGGATTGATTCCACCCCATGTCCTATGTGTCATTACCCCCAATCTCTGTCTACTTTCCTATCTGCTCTACTGTCATGTAAAACAAATAAAATGGCCAGCTTTACATAATTAAAAAAATAGGTTTAGAGCCTGGTTTGACAAAAGGTTTGAGCTTATATCTTTAGTTTCCTCCTTCATAACTATGGAGGTAAATTTATTTATTTTTACAACTCATCAACCTGGATAACTGCTTTGATTGACAGCCAAATTTCAGCCAAGTTTTAGCCATCGGACAGACAACTTCCCTTTTGACTCTCAAATACTTTGGTAATACAGAGGAGTCCATGGTCAACTGCAAGGTGCCCAGGTATCTGCAAAACAAGCCCAAATCATCACCCCTCCACCACCGTGCTTGACAGTTGTATGAGGTGTTATGGACAAACATCTCCACTTTGGTCTGGTCTGTCCAAAGGACATTGTTCCTGAAGTTTTGTGGTTTATTCAGACATAAATTTGCAAACCTAAGCTGTGCTACTGCTTTTTAGAAAGAACATGCTTTCTTCCATCAACCCTTCCAAACAAGTCTTACTTGTTCAGTCCTTTTCTGATTATACTGTCATGAACTTCTACATTAAACCTGCTAACTGAGGCCTGTAGAGTAAAATGTAGCTCTTGGGATTTTTGCAGTTTCTCTGACCCTGAGGTGAATTTGCTGGGACATCCACTCCTGGGAAAATTGTGGCAATTCTTTATTGCATTTATCAAGGTGTTTGCACTTGGTGCATTTGATTTGCGGCACCTGGCTACTAATCAATTTCTGTGGAAGCAGTAAGGGTGTACTTAGTTTTACATAGGACTGCACGGACTCCTGTGAAAACTTTCTTTTTCACAGGACTTTAAAGGAGGAAATGAGGACAACTGTGAAGATAATGAAGAGTGAGGCATTTGGACCAGATGATGTACCTGTGGAGGTATCTTGAAATTATTAAAATTATAGTCAGGCATTTCACATCAGGTTGTGATTATTACCTGAGGATGTAACTTTCCTTTTCTTATTTAACTCTGAAGCTCTGAGTGTGTGGCGTCTAAGAAAAAATACCTACAAATGGGATACATATATGTACAAACAATGACTGATGAATGGGGTATTATTCTAGTTAAAAAACTTAAGGTGGATGAGCAGCATTACAAAAACCATTGTGTTGTGCCATGGTTCCTATTTAATTCACTCTCATTTAACAGGGAAAACAGACCCAACACTTTAGTTGCTATTTACTTAACAAAAACATACAATATGCAAAAATATGAGAACTTACACAGACATAAACAATACATAAAACTTTGAAAGAATGTCCTGATATGCATAAGATGAAATAAGATTGAGATATGCTTTTTTTTTTTTTTTTTTAATTCTTGCTGAAACACAGTCTGCTCATATTCCCATTAATTTTTCCAACACCCCACACTGGATGCAGATGTAGGAGCTTCAGCTCCAACACCGTTTAGCGTGACCAGCAGATGGTGGTATAACTATACAGTACAATCACAGAGCCTGAAAGAGAGCAACTGAGGTCCTTTCCTGGTGCTTTATCATCCAGCAACAAACAATTGTTTTTGTGGATTTTTTGAAGATAATATGTATTTCATCTTTAAAGAATCAACAGGTTATTATTTATTTAATGTTAATCTTTAAATATAGGGTGTGGTGGTGGTGGTGGTTGTTTTTGTTTGGCCCACCTGTTGGTTGGTGTTCAGGGTCTGAACTGGTTAGCCAGCTGAGTTTACATTTCTTATGACCTTCATGATTGAAAATGACCTCAGATTTTCCTTCTCCTCTTGGATTAGTATTATGTCAACACCAAAACCTTGTGTTTGTGAGGTGCAGCCAATCAGAAGAAAGTGGGCTTAAAAGGATGGTGGTCCCAAAGGCAGAGGTGCTAAATGGGGTGGTTTTCAGACAGTGGACAACCTGGGGGGGGAGGGGCACAAAAGTGTTGGTAGAAGATAAATAAGGATTATTTTAAACTGTGAACTGCAAACCACTTTATTAGAGTCTAGAATAAAAAAATAAAAAATGGAGCTGGAGATGGTTATAGAAGGTACAGAATTATAAGCTGTGGGTATCTCTGTAAAATTTAACATAATATGTTACTACTAGCTAAGACTGTTAAAACTAATAATTCAGATCAGAGCTTCAACTGGAGCATCATTACAGTATAGGAACAGTACAGCAGATAGATAGGTAGAAATATTATAACAGGCAGCACATTTTCCCTATATTAATGTTGTGTATCCACCAGAATAAGATCAGCTGATGATTTTGATGAGACAAACATCAGATATTTCCACCTATGAGTACAGCCACTGCTTTAAGACACGAGTCTCCTCTGAAGCACTGAGTTCTTTGCTTCCACTACTGGAAGCAAACATAATAATGAACAATTAGGAGTGCCAATCATTGGATAACCTTGATGATAAGCCATGTTAACGCCTGATTTCCTCAGGGGCAACGTCTGTGTGGAAACACCTGCTATCATTCAGCATTGGATCGCTCTTTTTTTGAAACATTTCCTTTGTTCTGGCAGTTGCCCGAGCTTTCCTCATCTTTGATTTCATTAATGCTGTAAATGTTCTCCCCTATCGATTTGTTAGATTATAAAGTCACTCTAGGCAAAATATTTTTATGAAAAATACAGCTATTATAATCACTCTATATTAAAAGTGGGCCTGCAGTACAGAAAATGGTCTCATCTATACTAATGGAGTAGGCAGGCATGCTCTTTTAAAGTGTCAGTTTCATGGATATTAAAAGAAATTAAGATCAAGACTGCAGAGGAAAATGCGAGTGATAAACTCACTCAAAGTGCATTCCCTTTTATGGCTTAAGCTGACATTAAAACAAGACAGCTACAAAGCATAACAAATGAAAGACTCTGACTTTCAAGCCCTAAATGCTCTTTCTTTAATCTTCCTTTACCATTCATGTTGAGTAGAACAAACCCAAATGCAGCAACAACAATGAGACAGCGAGAGAATAAACCTGAGCTGGACCACTTACTGTATACTAGTGTAAAAATATATATATATGCATACTGATTTCAAATCTATTGCTATTCGTTTTCTTAATATACCAACAACTGACACGTGAAAAAAATATTCACATCAATAAAAATACTTTAATGGGCTGATTTGATTACAACAGGCTGTAGATTTATTTTTACAGGAAACAGATGGCTGTTTCACAAAGCGAGAGGAGGAGAGTGATAAAGCTCTTAGCTGAAGTGGATGATGTGTCAGTGCTGTGTTTGAGTTGTTCCCCTTGCAATAAATTTATACAAACACTTTTTTGCCTGTGCGCACGCATACACACACACACACACACATACACACACATAAAAAAAAAAAAAAAAAAAAAAAAAAAAAAAAAAATCATCTGGTCCTCAGCAGGTCTTAGAAAACATGACATTATACACTGCATTATTATTTATTTAACAAAACTCAGCCAAAATGTAGAAACAGTGTGTGAGCAGCTATGTCCACCCTTACTGCTACTACAGGAGGGTAAGTATCAGCCAGGAGCTGCTAATCAAATGCACTCCATTAACTGATCATCAGCACATGTGAGCACCTTTATAAAAGCAGAAATTTGGGCAGTTTGCTGGTCCAGTGCATTCAGGTGTGTTTTAACACAGTGCCAAGGAGGAGTGACCTCAGCCAATGATCTTAGAGAAGCAATTGTTGTTGCTCATCTGGGGTGGGGTATAAGATAATTTCCAAACAATCTGAAGTCCATCAGTTTTAAAAAGAGTATTCACAAGTGGGAAACATTCATAGCAGAGTTTCTCTGTGTGTTGCCCCAGTAAATACACAGAGAAACTGCAGAAAACCCAAGAGCTTCATCTCAGAATCTGCAGGCCTCAGTTAGCATGTTAAATGTTAAAGTTCATGACAGCACAGTTACAAAAAGATTGAACAATTATGGCTTGTTTGGAAGAGTAGCCAGGAGAAAGCCTCTTCTCTCTAAAAAGAACATAACAGCATGGCTTATTTGTAAAGCTCCATCTGAACAAACCACAAGGAACAATATCCTTTGGACAGATGAGACCAAAGTGGAGATGTTTGGTCATAATGCAAAGCTCCACATTTGGAGAAAAGCAAACACCCCATACCAACTGTCAAGGGGTGATGATTTGGGCTTGTTTTGCAGCCACAGGACCCAAGTACCTTGAGTTGACCATGAACTCCTCTGTATACCAAATTATTCTAGAGTCAAATGTGAGGCCATCTGTCCAACAGCTAAAGCTTGGCCCAAATTAGGTCATGCAACAGGACAATGATCCCAAAGTCCAGACCTCAACCTGACTCAAATGCTGTGGTGGAACCGGAAGAGAGCTGTGCATAAATGAATGCCTGCAAGCCTCAATGAACTGAAGCAATATTATAAAGAAGAATGGGCCAAAATTCCTCCACAATGATGTGAGAGACCGATAAAGTCATACGGAAAACAATTACTTCAAGTTATTTCTTCTGAAGGCGGTTTTACAAGCTACTAAATCATGTGACATGTTTAGTTTTTCACACACTGCTTCTAAATTTGAGCTTAGATTTTGAGCTTTGTTCTTTTTATGTACCTGTATCTTACAAATGTATGATGCGGCACACACCAGCAGCTGCTGCTGCTGACTGCTGGTGTGTGCCACAGATCACATTTAGAAGGAGGATAAGCCCATCACAGGGAGTGACGAGTGAGCCCATTACAGACATTGCTGTATAGAGTAAAGATGCCCGGAAACTCAACTCACACAGAGGCCCCTTACCAGCCAATTAAACTGATGTACAGTGTTCATATTTGTGCGTCTTGCACCCTCACACATGCAAATGCACTCTAAGAGGCTGTTTTTTATTTTTTATTTAAAATGTGAATCTGTCGAATGGACAGGACAAAAGGAAGAGAGAACAACAGAGAAGGCGAATGTTGAATGCACACACATAAACTGAACGTGCAAGTGCTCCTAATCTGAATTGCAGATGTTTTTTGTGGCCTCTCTGTCTGCCAGCACCATCATGATGAGCTGTCCTCGTTAGAGACTTTTAGCTGTAATTATCTGGTAATGGCACTTAGCCCATCAACTCCTCCTCTCGCGTGTCCCACTGCAGGCACAGTAGCTCTCTCTCTCTCTCTCTCTCTCTCTCTCTCTCTCTCTCTCTCTCACACACACACACACACGCACACGCACACACATCCTTGCATGTACTTAGGCAGACAGACACATGTGCACATCTCTGTGCTCATGGGGAGACATCCATGAGCACAGAGATGGAAAAGACAAATACTGATTGCTGCACACACGGTTAATCAGAAATCCACAAATACAATCACAAAACACACACATGCACACACATACTGTGCCACATCCCTGCTCCTCTGTCTGCCCGCATGGCTAATCTGTGCAACTTATTATCCAGGAGATAATAGAAACTGTCATCCATGAGGCAGAGGGAGGAGGGAGACAGAGGCAGAAGGGCGGCTGTGTGTTCACTGCATTTTTAAACAGAAACAGACTTCACTGCAATAACTTTATGAGGCCAGATGTGGCACATTAAAAGCAACCTTCACAAAGCAGAAATACCTTACTGCTGCAACAAACGATGCCACAATGGGAACGTGTTACATGGGAAGGAGCAAAAGTGCTGATAGAGGTAAAATCAAATGGACCAAGTGAGACAGGGGCAAGAGAGGGAAGGTGCAGGGAAGAATATGAGGGGATAAGCTGAAGCAAATGGAAAGGGCTGAAAAGCTAGATTCCTTACAATTAAGTTTTACTGCAATGGCTGTGAAACACTTCAATTGTTAATTTTGGGAAATTATTCTCACGCAGGAGCACCATAAACCTCCTTCTCAGGGGCAATACGGAACCAAAGGAAGGGAAGATGGTAATGAGAGGAGAAGAAATAATGGAAGTGTGAAAGAGGAGGCCATAATGTAGAATGATGAAAAGAGAGTTACTGTAGCAAAATGTAAGCACACAAATTCAGCGGTGTGTCGCCATGCTTTACAGAAAGTGCGTGTTCTGAAAATAAAACGGCAGATTAGTTTTCTTGGTTTAAAAGAGGCACGCACATTAGCAGCCTGGGTATTGTTGTGTTGCTGCCATCTGTGTCAAATGCTGCTGTTTTGTCAAAACTTTATCCAAGGTATGCACAATGCGTCATACATTAGTGGAGCCAGTAGGGGCAGCAGAGCATACAGCCTGTCTATTAGAACCAATTAATTTTATTATTTCTTACACTGCTGAAATGCACAACCCCTCTGTTTGTTAATGACACACAGCTAACCCTCACAAGCCAGTCATTATTTCCTTAGTTAGTGCAACAAGCACTAGTGTTTCCAGAAATGTTTGCACAGTGATGCATTTTCACCATGATGGATTTCAAAATAAAACAATCAGGATGCAGTCAAAGTGCAGAATTTCACATTTGATTCACTGAAACTGTTTTTATGGAGTACCCAGAACAGAACATCATCATAAATAAAAATAAATGCTCATTTTTGGGACTTTGAGAATCTTTTGCAGGAAATGGCCACCCAAAGTCCAAATCTCAGTGAAATCACCATAATTTGCTGGACCTTTACTAAATCTTTCTTTAGTTTTACTGTGTTTTCTGGAGTCTGTTTGTGCATTTAGTTTTAGGAAGACAAATGCATGCTTCAGGTACAGCCAAGTTGGGATCAGGTGACTGACTTAGCCACTGGAGAATCTTGCTTACCTTCAAACGCACCTGGCTTGCCCTGGTTTGGATCACTCTCCACCTGTACTGCAAAACTTTTGCCTAACTTCTGGAGAGTGCTTTCGATGTTCTGAAAGGGTTTTCCTTTACCTCTTTCGTAGATGTCTTGGCCTTTATTTCTTGGCCAAAATAAAGCTCACAAATGTGTGTTTTATTTTGTCGTATATGTACCAATGTGCTCATCTGGCCACTCCTAGTGTTTCTGCTATCCTATTGATGTTTTGTTTTTGCAGTGTGAAGATGGTCTTTCTGATATACAATAAAGGGTCCTTTGACTGCCCCCGTGGTTGAACAGCCAACTGCACAATCAGCTCCGGATTATCTATCTGCAATAATTTATAACTGACAAAACAGCCTACACCTGTTCGTAAAATAGCTTTGCCTGATGTGTCCACTTAGATTTACAAAACATGTGAGCAAATACCCTTTGCACATTCAGCAAATGTTAAAGCACATCAAAATTTACTGGAAGCATGTTCCTGCTGCCTGATCAATGTGTAAGCGTTCAGCTTTGTTTTTGTCTTCTGAGGGAAATATCTGGCTCTATATCTGCAAAATGCTCCACTGTCTTCACCAGTGGCATGCTCCATAAGACCTTTCATCTTTTGGTAATCTAATGACCCTTAGAGCAGCTGTTTGCAGGTACAAATATTGCAGCCTCTTATGCTTATTTTTATTGCACCCAAATGACAGAAAACTGAAAAAATGATACATGCAATACTTAATTCTGACACTTAACTTGATACAGTACTCTAGTAGCAGTAGTCTAGAATTATGGTGTAAAATAATGCAAAGTCCTAAAACATATTTTCAGTGTGTACCTAAAAATTTGCCAAAATGTCAGACAAAAACAATCCCCTGGAGACGGGGAAGGTGAGATGTGGAGGTCAGCTCTGCTACTTCCAAATCATCTTCATAAGCAGAGGTGTCATTCCAGGCACCGCAAATATTTTATTCATTTTAAGTGACAGGCGGAGAGAGAAGATTTTCACACTCAGACACCTGGATGCCCTACTAACTCCAAATGTTAGCTAATAGAGTCCGACATGAGCTCCGTTTAGCAGAGGAGAGGAAAATAGTTGGAGATAGAGAGGAGAAATGAGAGCGGAAGAGAGAGCTTGCAGGTGTGGAGTGAGGCTGGATTGCCACATCACTGTGAAAGTAGACTGCTCGAGGGATTCTATCAGGCTGAATAGAGAAAATTAATATGCTGTATAGTAATGCGAATAGCGTGAAAGGTTCGCATTTTCTCTCAGTGTTTTCATGTCTGTTTCTTTCCCACTGTTTTTTTTTTCCACAGTGCAAACAGGCTGACTGCTTTCAGGTGGATGAATATAAAGGTCTAAATTCCCCACATGCATTGATGTGTCAGTCAGTGCTCGATTTGTGACAGACTGTCTAATTGTTTGAGGCATTTTCCCACTTTCTGCCCCTTACCGGAAATGGCGCCCGTCTCGGGTGACCATGGGAAGCTTTAGCTGTGAAATGACTGTTTTATCTTAGCGAGGTGCCTCTGACATATTTTATAATAAAGGCCTCAGAGACACCAAGCGCATTAGTAAAAAAAAAAACCATCAATAGAGAAATCTTGTTTTGTGTTCCTGAATCAGTTTTGCATAGTCTCTTTATTTAGGGGACATGACAGGGCCCTCTCTGGTGAGGTGTCTGATTGCAAAAACCAAAGAAGGGAAAGCTGAAAAGTCATAATGCAACTGCTATTTTCTGCCAAATGAAGATCTAGAAATGAAAGGTCTCAGCATGCTGTGGTTTTCAAGGTAACAGTCAATAGTTCTAACTATCAAGGACAGTTGTTTTAAATCAGTCTTCTCAAGGCAAATAACTGACTTTGGCAAAGTTATAAGTTACAGAGGCCATCCAAAATCTCTTTCCCTGATGAGTACCAGCCTGAAACAGAGCAACTTTATTCCTTGCTTTTATACTATAACCACAGTACAGTACATTTTCCTATCACACTCACTCCTTTGGCTGCAGCAAATGTGTTGGATTGAGCCTGCTGTGTATTCAACTGCTTGCATTTTGTATTATATACAGTTTTCTCATGGTTGAATATGAGAAAACTATAATATAAAATGCACTCACCGGCCGCTCATTAACAGAAATATCTAAACAGTCAATCACATGGCAACAACTCAGTGCACTCAGTCATGATCAACACAACCTGCTGAAGTTCAAACCAAGGATAAGAATGGAGAAGAAATGTAATTCAAGTGACTTTGAATGTGGTACAGTTGTTGGTGCCAGATGGGCTGGTCTGAATATTTCAGAAAGTGCTGACTTACTGGGATTTTCACGCACAACCATCTCTAGAGTTTACAGAGAATGGTCTCTGGAGCTTGAAAAAGGGCGACTGGACTTCTATAAGTTTCTTGAAGCCGTTTCACTTCTCATCCAAAAGGCTTCTTCAGTTCTCAAACCAAAAGGTGTAGACACCCAGGTGTTTCACCCCCAGTGGGCGTTGTCCCCTGGAGATCGTTGTGACCCACCTTGTTCATGTGCAGAATCACATGCGCCAAGGTGTGAAAGAAGGCATGGGTCACCCCAAGTAGTGGTTTTGTTTGATACCAGTTTTGAACGTCGGCCTATTCTATCAAGCGACCTAATGAGGTCATCTGAGAAAAGGTGTGAATGTGGGGTTGAGGAGCCTGGGGTGGGACCTCAGGACTGCATTGTAGACATTAAATACCTGGGTCTCTCCAGCTTTTGGTTTGAGAACTGAAGAAGCCTTTCAGTTGAGAGGAGAAACGTCTTCAAGAATCTTAAAGAAGTCCAGTCGCCTTTTTCAAGCTCCAGAGACTACAATAACCTGGATGACTGAGAATCTACACAGACATATTTACAAAGAATGGTCTTAAAAGAGAAAATATCCAGTGAGCGGCACTTCTCAAGGGGAAAATTCCTTGTTGATGTCAGAGGTCAGAGGAGAATGGCCAGACTGTGTTAAGATGACAGGAAGGCAATAGATACAAATAACAAATAACCACTTGATACATCCAAGTATTCAGAAGAGCACTTAACACGCTTCAAATCTTGAAGCAGATGGGCTACAACTAAGGCTACAATTCACACAGGCTCACTGAAATCGGACAACAGAAGATTGGAAAAACTTTGCCCCGTCTGATGAGTCTCGATTTCTGCTGAGACATTCAGATGGTAGGGTCAGAATTTGGCAAAAATAACATGAAAGCATGGATCTATCCCAGCTTGTAACAATGGTTCAGACTGCTGCCGGTGGTGTAATGGTGTGGGGGATATTTTTTTGGCACACTTTGGGTTGCTTAGTACCAACTGCATATCATTTAAATACCACAGTCTTCCTGAGTATTGTTGCTGACCATTTCCATCCCTTTATGACCTCAGTGTACCCATCTTCTGATTCTTCTGACTAAAATGATTGGCATTGTTATGCAACCTAACCAAAGCAGATAATTTAGAAACTAAAGCAAGGATGTGTCAACTATACATTCATTCAGAACTGATGTTGTGGAAAAAAGTATTAACTTTTTTTGGCCGGAAATGCTGGCACCCCTGAAAAAGTATTTCTCCCAGAAAATGATTGCAATCACACACGCTTTGTTATGCACATGTTCATTTCCTTTGTGTGTGTTGGAAAAACACCAAAAAAAGAGCGAGGGGGGGGGGTCAAAATCCATATAATTTTATGCTAAACTCCAAAAATGGGCCAGACGAAATTATTGGCACCTTTTCAAAATTGTGGGTAAAAAACTTTTTTTCAAGCCTTTGGTGCTCAATTAAACTCACCTCTGGCAAGTAATATAAAAATGAAACCTGAAACCAGATAAAAAGGAGAGAAGTTGACTCAATCTTTGCATTGTGTGTGCCACACTAAACAGGGAGAACAGAAAGAGGAGAAGAGAACTGTCTGAGGACTTGAGAACTAAAATTGTGGAAAAATATCAACAGTCTCAAGGTTACAAGTTCATCTCCAGAGATCTTGATGTTTCTTTGTCTACGGTGCGCAACATAATCAAGAAGTTTACAGCCCACAACACTGTAGCTAAACTCCCTGGACGTGGGCGGAAGAGAAATATTGATGAAAAGTTGCAACGCAGGATAGTCCGGATGGTGGATAAGCAGCCCCAATCAAGTTCTAAAGAAATTCAACTTGTCCTGCAGGTTCAGGGTGCATCAGTGTCAGCGCAAACTATCCGTTGACATTTAAATGAAAGGAAACGCTATGGCAGGGGACCCAGGAGGACCCCACTGCTGACACAGAGACATAAAAAAGCTAGACTGCAGTTTGCCAAAATGTACGCAGGTAAGACAAAATCCTTCTGGGACAATGTGTTGTGGACAGATGAGACCAAGATACAGCTTTTTGGTAAAGCACGTCATTCTACTGTTTACCGAAAACAGATCGAGGCCTACAAAGAAAAGAACACAGTACCTACAATCAAATATGATGGAGGTTCAAAGATTTTTTGGGGTTGTTTTGCTGCCTCTGGCACTGGATTCCTTGACTGCGCTCAAGGCATGTTGAAATCTGAAGATTACCAAAGGATTTTGGGTCGCAATGTAGGGCCCAGTGTCAGAAAGCTGGGTTTGCGTCCAAGGTCATGGATCTTCCAGCAGGACAATGACCCCAAACATACTTCAAAAAGCACAAAGAAATTGATAAAAACAAAGCGCTGCAGAGTTCTGAAGTGGCCAGCAATGAGTCCAGATCAAAATCCCAAATTGCTGTTGGGAGAAGGAACCCTTCAAATATAAGAGACCTGGAGCAGCTTGCAAAAGAAGAGTGGTCCAAAATTCCAGTTGAGAGGTGCAAGAAGCTTGTTGATGGTTACAGGAAGCAGCTGATTTCAATTATTTCCAAAGGGTGTGCAACCAAATATCAAGTTGAGGGTGCCAGTAATTTTGTCTGGCCTATTTTTGGAGTTTAGCATTAAATTATATGAATTTTGGCTTTTTTCCCCCCTCTTTTTTTGTGTTTTTCCAATACACACGAAGGAAATGAACATGTGCATGTCAAAACATGTGTGACTGCAATCATTTCCTGGGTGCCAACATTTTCGGCCATGACTGCATTTGCAGTGTTTACTATATAACCTTTAATACTAAGGCCTCCTGTGGTTACCTTCAATGACACCCTTGAGCTGCCTGACTTCTGTATTGCAGGGCACTGAATCTGCAATGAAGAGCAACAGCAACTCCAGAACAACTCACAGGTCAAAGAGTTCCCATATCCCGAGCCAGCTCTTCTTGCTGGCTCATCCATCAAACCCCCAGTGAACTGTCAGTCCACAAATGTCTCCAGGGTCTACAAAAGTCCCAGATCTCCCCCTTTTTTTTTTTTCTCTTTTGTTACACAGGTCCATTTTACCCGACCATTTCTGCTAATCTTTGCTAAAACTTGTTTCCCCCGCCTCTGGGAGCCTGACAGCACAAAGAGGAAATATCTCTAATGTACATTTGTATCACAAAAACTCTCATGTTCCTGGAAAACAATTCAATCTGATTTTTCAGGTGGGCACATGCCACTCATACCCAAATGTTCTGCCTCAAAGGTTGTACTAGAACTGAAGTGGTCTTTTGCTTATCACAGGCATGGCGGGTACACATCCTGATGGAATGCTGGTTAGACAAAAAAGAAGTGAAGAGAGAACGTGGAATTAATTTCTCTAATGACCTTTCAAAGCTAAGTAATTATATCAAATGCAAGACATCTGTACTTTTATAAGTGAACCTGGTGCCCTGAAATAAAACTCCAAAAAACATGAAATATCTCATTGCTTTTGACCACAAAGGTCTGCACATAATCTTTACGCATTTTTTTCTGTTCTGGACAATAAAATTTAGTAGAAGACATAAAACACTCCTTGGGGATATTGACATAAACCCTTTCTAAAGAATCTTTTTTTTTTTTTAAGCTTACAATTCATTATAATTTATTCAATTTGGACAATTTCACCAATTTTCTGTCTTTGAATTGTGCAATTCGTAGTGTACACTGTATACTCATTGTGTAAGAATAAATGTGGACGCTTTGCAGATTGGAAAAAAATACCCACCAGAAAAATTGAGTTTTACTGAACAAGCTGGCAGGAGACAAACACATTTTTGGGTGGGCGGGTTGTGGAATTGTGCCATGACACAAAGCCGCAATTTATTTACTACACCCTTACTGTCCAATCAACAGATTACATTCATACGGCACACTGTGGACGTGAATTTACCACAGTGTCTATGGACTATTGCAGCCACAGTCCTAATATACCTGGTGGTTTGAAAAACAAGTACAATCAATCTATCCAATCCAATCAATTTTTTCAATATGTCTGCCCTCCGCACTGATCACAGCCTCTAAATGATGTCGGAAGGTGCGGCAGGTTGTCTGAATGTAATCTGATGTTATTTTCTTCCAGGGCTTTCTTACTGAGACTTTCAAAACTTGAAATGAAGCATGGGAACTGTTGCAGGCTCAACTGTTGCCCACACACTACAATCCAGTGGGCTGAGATCTGGACCCTGTCCTGATTACCCCAGCTGTCTGGATATTCAATTTTTCAATTCAATTCAATTTTATTTATATAGCGCCAAATCACAACAAACCGCTATGACTGATTCTTCTGGTTGATGAGACATGCATGTGAAATAGTAAGTGTCAGGACTCGAGGAGGAAGAGGACACACAAGCGGTGGCTGATGAAAGCAAGGTGCAAGTTTATTTACAGTGATTGATAGAGGTGCAAAGACAAGGGGGTCCAGGAAGGCGAGGGGGGAGGCGGCTGAAGCGGGTCGAGAGGCTGAAGGAATTCCCAGGTGGTGAGGGGCCAGCTGTGGTACGGCGTGGAGCGGCGGGTTGACGAAAAGCCGGGGTTTCCGAAAGGACGAGCAGGAACTGACACGGGGATCTGAAAAAGGAGCGAACACGAAGAGCAGGTAAGTAATATACATCCACGAAAGCGAGAGTCACACCAGAGAGCCGGTACTAACTGAGAAGTAGTCAATGATCCAGCGAAGAGTGATGGTCTGCTGGCAGCTTAAAAAGACCCTGCCTGATGGCTTGATCCGTAGCAGGTGTGGTGATCTCCGCCCTAGGGAGGCGGAGACACCGGAACCTCCGCTGTGGCCCGCAGGACAAACACACATGTATACAGACACACACACACGCAGACCCTCCCCCTAGGTTATGACAGTACCCCCTCCTCAACGGGAGCCTCCTGGCGACCGAAACTTCTCGGGATGGCGCCGCCGGAACTCCCGCACCATGGCCGCATCCAGAATGTTAGCTCGGGACACCCAGGATCGCTCTTCGGGACCGTAGCCCTCCCAGTCCACCAAGAACTGATAACCCCGCCCCCGACGGCGGGCGTCCATAATGCGACGGACGGTGTAGATCCGCTGGCCATCGAGAAAACGGGCAGGAGGAGGTGAGGCAGCTGGAGGGCACAAAGGACTGGTGGCAACAGGCTTAAGTTGGGAGACATGGAAGACGTTATGGATGCGCATGGTACGAGGGAGTTTGAGGCGGACAGACACAGGGTTAACGATGGAGTCGATCTCGAAGGGCCCCAGGAAGGTGGGGGCCAGTTTCCTAGACTCGGCACGGACTGGAACATTTTTCGTGGAGAGCCATACCTTTTGGCCTGGTTGGTAGTCCGGCGCAGGGGTCCGATGGCGATCAGCGACGCGTTTGTTTTGCTCCTTCGTCCGAAGCAGAGCTGCGCGGGTGGACCTCCATAGCCGGCGACAGCGGCGAAGGTGATGCTGGACGGAGGGAATGGTGAGATCCTCCTCGATGGCAGGGAGGAGTGGCGGTTGGAAACCCAAGGAGGCCTCGAAGGGGGACACCCCTGTGGCGGAGGAGGAGAGAGAGTTATGTGCATACTCAACCCACGCCAAGTGGGAACTCCAGGTGGCCTGATTGGTGGACGCCACGCATCGTAATGCTGCCTCCAACTCCTGGTTGGCCCGTTCCGTCTGCCCATTTGTCTGGGGATGATAACCAGAGGAGAGGCTCACCTTGGCTCCGAGAGATGTACAGAACTCCTTCCAGACCTGAGATGTGAACTGGGGCCCCCGATCCGACACGATGTCTTCAGGAATCCCATGGAGCCGAAAAACGTGGGTGGTGAGAAGCCGGGCCGTCTCCAAGGCGGAGGGGAGCTTGGGTAGCGCAACGAAGTGGGTGGCCTTGGAAAACCGGTCGATAATGGTCAGGACCACGGTGTTTCCTTCAGAGGGAGGAAGTCCTGTGACGAAGTCCAGAGCTATGTGAGACCATGGTCGCTTAGGGGTGGGTAAGGGCCGGAGGAGACCTGATGGAGGTGACAGAGAAGGTTTATTTTGTGCACAAATGCTGCATGCTGCCACGTACTCACGGGTATCCTTAATCAATGTAGGCCACCAGAAATAACGCTGGAGGAAGGCCACAGTGCGATTGGCCCCGGGATGGCACGTGAATTTGGCTGCGTGTCCCCATTGCAGTACGCGGCTTCGCACTCGAGAGGGAACATAAAGGCGGTTGGGGGGTCCCGTCCCAGGATCTGGTTCAGTCCGTAGAGCTGCCTGAATGGCGGATTCGATCTCCCAGGTGATGGCTCCAATGACGCAAGAGGGAGGCAAGACAAACTCTGGCTGCGAGGAGGAGTCCGTGGAGCTGAACTGTCGGGACAGAGCGTCGGGCTTGACATTCCGTGACCCAGGTCTATAAGAGATAGTAAAGTTAAATCGGGTAAAAAACAAGGCCCACCTGGCCTGCCGGGGTTTCAAACGTCTGGCGGTTCGCAGATAGGCCAGGTTCTTGTGATCAGTCCAGACCAAGAAGGGATGCGTCGCGCCCTCCAGCCAGTGCCGCCATTCCTCCAAGGCTAGTTTGATGGCCAGCAGCTCCCGGTCCCCTACGTCGTAATTCCGTTCTGCCGGGGAGAGGCGGCGAGAGAAGAAGGCGCAGGGTCGGAGGCTACCCATGGACTGTTGGGACAACACTGCCCCTACCCCCACGTCGGACGCGTCCACCTCCACGACGAATGAGTTGGATAGGTCAGGTTGGATGAGGATGGGTGCGGAGGCAAATCCCTAGTGGCAAGTTCATACTTGAGATCATCATTAATATTGTTCAGGAATACTCCCCTGAGCGCCTTTTCCTCCCAGCCGGCCTCCTCCGCGAGGATCCGGAAATCCACGGAGAAATCCGCCATGCTCTGTTGTCCCTGCCGCAGGCTGAGCAACTTCTGGGATGCGGATTCAGGGCTGGTGCCTTTATCAAACACCTCCTTAAATCGAGACAAGAACGCAGGGAAAGACAGATCGGGGTTTCCCCGTAACACAGCGTGCCCCCACTCTAATGCTCTACCGCGGAACAGATTGACCATAAAACCAATCTTTGCACAATCAGAAGCGTAGGCATTTCTCTGTTGCCGGAAAACGAGGGAACATTGGGTGAGGAAACCTCCACATTTCCCTAACTCACCGCGGAACACCTCCGGGATGGGCAGGGCTTTCTCCAACGCTACGGCGGGCTCGGTCGCGGAAGCCAAACCAGCCGGCGGATCTGTCGGCGGAGGGGATAAATCCTGGTGACGGGGCGTAGCGGATGACATGGTGGATTCCAACATACCTCGGAGATCGGCGAGCTGTTGGGTGGCTGCGCCCAGCTGACTGGAAACCAGACGGAGCATATGGTCGTGACGCTGGAGGGTTTCCTCTTGAATAGCCAGGGCCCGATGAACCGGATCAGCGTCCGCGGTGTCCGGTTTTGGCTGGATCATTCTGTCAGGACTCGAGGAGGAAGAGGACACACAAGCGGTGGCTGATGAAAGCAAGGTGCAAGTTTATTTACAGTGATTGATAGAGGTGCAAAGACAAGGGGGTCCAGGAAGGCGAGGGGGGAGGCGGCTGAAGCGGGTCGAGAGGCTGAAGGAATTCCCAGGTGGTGAGGGGCCAGCTGTGGTACGGCGTGGAGCGGCGGGTTGACGAAAAGCCGGGGTTTCCGAAAGGACGAGCAGGAACTGACACGGGGATCTGAAAAAGGAGCGAACACGAAGAGCAGGTAAGTAATATACATCCACGAAAGCGAGAGTCACACCAGAGAGCCGGTACTAACTGAGAAGTAGTCAATGATCCAGCGAAGAGTGATGGTCTGCTGGCAGCTTAAAAAGACCCTGCCTGATGGCTTGATCCGTAGCAGGTGTGGTGATCTCCGCCCTAGGGAGGCGGAGACACCGGAACCTCCGCTGTGGCCCGCAGGACAAACACACATGTATACAGACACACACACACGCAGACCCTCCCCCTAGGTTATGACAGTAAGGAAGGAAGGTGATCAGTGATGATATGTACTGTAAACTATGAGCTGACTCAACATAGAAAGCAGAGGGGGTAATATTCAGGTGTTTTTGGGGTTTTTTTTGGTGCACCCTCAGTTTGCAGACTAGAAAGATAAATTGTCCCAAAACCACATTTGGTGTAGTTTTTTTTGTCAGCAAATGCCAGAAATAAGTTACAGAATATATCCTTTGTTGTCAAAGAACTACAGTCCTACTGTAATTATATAAGTGGTCCACATCTTTACAGTGACTTTTTTTCCAATTACAATGAACACAGGGGACTGCAGTTTATTTTCCAGCTGCTGTAAGTGCTCACTGTTGTACCGCATGTGTGTTAATCCTCAGTAAAGTGTTTTAATCATAGTGTCAAGACATTTTAAGAAATTTATTTAGCTTTTAAAGAGTCTGAGACCAGCTTTTCCAAGACTAGAGTGCAGCTCGTGTTGGGAAAGTTGGAAAGAAGAGTGAGAGAAATAATTTATATTTTATGCCGCAACCTATGACAGCTGTCACAAGGCCAGAAGCCAGTGCAGCCCGGACAGGTAAGCAGCCCATACAGACACATTTGAACACTAGAGTGTAAAACGGCCACTTGTATGTCTGGTGATCCTTAAAAAAAACTGTAATGTCCATGTTTCTCCGGTACAAAAAGACAACAGCCTCTGGGTTTATTAGATTCAAAGAAACAAATACAAATGAAACAGTGTCAACGCTAAAGGGTTGGACAGTTTTTATAAATTTAATATATCAATATATAGAGATATTTATCAACAGCTTGATTTCATAGAAACGTGAGTGAGACCATTTTGGCATACAGTACAGATATTCAATGTAAGTACAGAAGTTGCTAACCTTTCGACAACCCCCCCCCCCCCCCACCCCCACCCAGTTAACCTCCCTGCTTCCCCCCCCTCCCCCTCCACAGACACAGAAGACAGAAAAACAGAGTAAAAGTACAGGAGCACAAAACAAGGCACCAATAAATTAAAAATGATTCCTCCTTTTTTCGACCCCACTTAACAAATAAAGAAAAAACAAAAAACAAACCAAACAGAAAAAGATTACATTTAACAGAATTAAATTACAGTAGGAACTCTAAACTCCACAATGCTGTTAAAAAGAAAGTAAAACAAAAATGAACAAATGGAAACAGAAGTAAAATATAAACACTTTGGCAGATTATTAAATTTTAGTTACAATCAAGTAGTAAAGAAATCCAGTGCTCTTGTGTACAAATAAATTCATATATAGTCTACACTCTTTTTTTCACCCCAGAAGTTTATGTACATCTTTTTTTTGTGTTTTTTTTTTAAACAGATACATTTAAAACATTATCAAAAGATTTTTCCAGTATGAAAACGTATTATTTACAAGTCATGATTCAAAACCATTGGACTGTACCATTGGAACCCCCCCCCCCACCCCACCCCACTTTTATTTCCTCCCTTACAAAGAATGTTATTTCTTTACACAGTGCAGAAGGCTTCTTGAAAAGTTTTGTGCAACAAACAGCGTAAAAAAAAAAAATGCCTGTCTCATGTCATGGCTGAGGAATGGATTGAGCCCCGACTGGGTTTTGAGATTTCCTTGCAGGCAAAGACACATCAGCAACATTTTGAGAAAATGCAGGTGGACAGTTTTGCAAAAAAAATAATAAATAAAATAAAACCTGGAGTCAGTTGTTTCTTAGATTTACATCAAATTTCTCCATACTCTAAAACTGTGGAAGGATCATCAGCTGCTGTTTTATTTTAATCAAAATGTTGCTCCCGTATATCTTCATCCCGAGCCGTGAAAAGATTTACACAAACAGCATCTTCTTTCCCACAACCTTCATTTTACACTGAGTGGCAGAAAAAAAATGCAGGCGACTGAACGCTGCCCTTCAAGTCATCAAACATCAAGTAGATCACATATGAAACTAGGAATGCTCTGGTGAGGAGAGAGACAGAGAGACAGAGAAAGGAGGAGAGCAACATCTACAACTCACTTACACAGTCCAAAAAAAAAACCAAAAAAAAAAAACCCCACATAACAAAAAGAGGAGCCAGTTTATCAAGGGAAGTCACTGGGTTAACACAGCTAAGTGCCATCCAAGTAGAGTCACTGAGCGTTCCATCCACAGTCCAAAACTGGAGCTGAAGGGGGAGGCCGCTTCTCCAGGCTGAGTGCGATTGTTCGCTGGTTTGCTGGTTCACATTCTGAAAGGGCTTCTTTTTTTTTTTTTTCTCCCCCCTTATCTCTGGGGGATTTACTTATTATTTTTGTTGTTTCAGGTTATTTCCTCCAGTGTTTTTTCTTAATTCTTTCACTGTGTGCCTGACTACCCAAAGACTGAAAGCCCTTGCCAAAGGAAAGATGTTCATGGCTGAGATGAAGATGAGAGGGGTACAAGCGAATGAGAGCGCACAGAAACAACAATGCGGACTTTGCCCTCGAAGCTAAAACTTCAGTAGCGTGACAGCCAAAGAAAGACGTTAAAACTCACAGCTGGAAGTACATTTGATACAGTGCTTGAGGAGATGAAGCAGTTGAGAGATGCGAGAAGAGTGTTGTGGTTAAAGCAGCGTAGGTCACTGCTCAGAAGGGAAGGAAAGGAGCAGCAACAGTGCAGTTACTGTAAGATGGAGAGCACAGATCAGGAAGACTGTAACTAGTCCACAGTTTGCCTCATTAATGCCCGAGTTGAATACTAAGGAGTTAAATATCTTGCTGAAGAGGCCTACACACTTAATTTTACTGACCATGTGTAAACAGTATGCATTCTAAACAGTACAAATACCAAATTGCCCTTATTCTAACCCCATCACCTAGAAACAAAATTTATGCATAACTCACTCTCTAGCAACAGGTTTTATATGTAGAAGCTGTATGCAAGGGACAAGATTATTGGTACCACAAGTGTTCTGGTTTCTATTTGTAGTTTGCTTGTAGGCTGAGAGCTGTGGGCCAATCATGTTTGAGCAGGATTCAGCTAAAAGCACAAACTGTCAGTGTGGAGAGCAGAAAAAGCTTTTCTGTGGCTTTGTATGCCCTCCATCCACCTTGAACATCTCCCTGACAACTCTGATTGGGTCTGGTACATAATCAGTGTCTTATTCCCTCAAAACAAACAAACAAACAAAAAAACTAGCAGCTAAAAGAGCCCGACCAACTGATACTGATATTTCAATCTAATATATTGGCCGATATTTTGTTTTCCTTCAGACACATGAAATAAATTCCCCACTTATGTGTATTTTCTTATGCATCCTTTCTAAGATAACATGACAAAGCACTTTAAACCTTTAAGCCCACTGAACGTACTGTCATCGAAACACTAAATACATTTATATGCGTCCACACCTCCACCGCTCTCTGTGTGTGGGCGTATGCGGGATAGGGGGGGGGAGGGGGGGCAAAGAGCAGATTTGCAGGCTTCCTGCAACAGAACTAATAAAATTACCGTAATAACCACACGCTGGCTGTGACGTGCAATTTCTCAGATTTTAGAAACCATTTGAATTTTTCCGATAGGACAAACCATCACATAATTACGGTAATGCAAAGTGAATGTGTCGGTAATGATACGCTTGCCGTTGAAAATCTTTTTTTTTTTTTTTGCATTTTTGGCCACAGTGGCTTTTATCAGTGGGGAGAGACAGGAAATGGGGGGAAGATACAGGGGAAGACACGCGGGCAAATTGGCAACAGGCCGGGACTCGAACCCGCGCCGCAACCCGGCATATAAATGTGGTCACCGGCTCAGCTATTGTTTGTGGCATTACAAACACGTGTTTACCAAGAGGGAAACTACAGACTGCCCTCTGGTGGACAAACCATGCAACATCAAGGGTAATAACAGGATTGAAGGACATTGGTCCCGCCCCTTTTTTAATTTCTTCATTTTCATTTATTGGTCATTATAAATGCAGATACCAATATATCAGCAAATAACTAATATTGGCCAGTAACATTGTCCCCTGGTAAAATATCAGTCAGGCTCTAGCAACTACGTTTAACAAAGACTGTTTAACAATATGGTATTTAGTATCATATCGTATTTTCTGAGAGACAGCATTGATTCTTTGTTAAAAGATAAAATTAAAGATGTTCACTAAAATGTAAACTACCAGAACAAATGCACCCTGTCTCTTCCTTACCAAAAGGCAGTGAGTCCCAGTAACATAGAACCTCAGCTCAGTACAAAGTGAGAACATTGTGGCTATTTCAGAAATCCATACAACACAACAATACAAAAATCAACTCATTTAATTAACTTGTTTTTCTTAAAGACTTCAAGTTTTCTAGCACACACAGAAGCATGCTGGAAACGGACACTTTTAGATGTACATCAACATTTTCAATTCAGTAAACAGTCTATGAGAACAAAAAGCTCATTTTAGTGCAGTGTATTTCACCCATAAGTGTTAAGGAACTCACAGTATCATTTTTAATGTTTCACATGGTTCGCCAAAGCAGCAATGACTGGATGAGCACTGAACTAAAGTAACAAATATGCATACCTTTGGACTACCATAAGAAGTGAGGCAGTGCACTCACACTGATCTTTATGACTGCAGCTTGCCTGACCTACAGAAAAAAACCAAACTATGATAACGCTGACATCAGACCAGTGGTTAGTCCCTTAATGGTCTTGTAAACATGGAACGACAGTGAAGCAGATGTCTAGAAAGCGTATGGTCACAGCAAGATCTCCATTACCATTACAATTACAACCTCAAATAGTGACCAAGTCCTGTTCTGGGCTTTTCCCATGTCCTTCAGTACAGACGAATGCTCTTGAGGTGACCACATACTGGACCAGCCAATCTGTCTTCACACTGTAGCCATAATAAGTTTCCTACACCTCAATAAATAAGCAATTTATTCTCCTAACTGCACCCCCCACCCCCACCCACTGTGGAACTGCATTAGACCTGAAGCAAACATAGACATGAAGGAAACTGTGGCATGCAGAGCTGACTCAGCTCAGGGGCCTGTGATTCATTTAATCTTAAATTCACAAAGATATCCTTACATCCACACCTTCCATCACGACTTCAATCTCTCCTTTGGGAACTGGATTTTTTTCTGATCCTACAGGCATAAAAATCCAATGGCTAATAAACATCCTATTTTTTTTTTTTTTTTTTTTAGTGATTGTATTTTTAATCCAAATGTAGGTGTTGATTAAATCCGTATAATACATGTCAATCCTTAACCTTGCCTAAAAAACAGCCACTGGAGGAAACTAACAAACCAGTCAAACATCATGCTGAGTTGAGTCACAGTCTACCCCACTGTGCAATGCATTACAGTTTTGCTTCATCTGTACAAGGTGAAGATGAAGGGAGATGGCCTCCCCCTTGCGCTCGATCCTCCTTCCTTAGATAGATGTAGGGGGGAGTGCACTGCTGGAGAGGACTACAATTTACCTGTCTAGCTCGCCACTCGTCACATACAGTTCATACAAATCACCCACTGTGCTTCATAAACTGAGAGGAGAGAGTGCCATCCTTTCGAGGGAGGTGAGAGGAGCGACTGTCAGGATACGGCGACACAACATTGGCAGAAATCTGGGAAAATAAACGACCCACCGTTCATCTTCCAAGTACAAACCTGCTCGCATATGGCGGAGCATAAATCTTGGCAGTCATGTCCTACACACCTTTCGTCTTTGTTTTTCTTGTCTTTCTCTTCCTCCCTTGTGGTTATCCGAGCTTCTACACCGAGCAGAGCTTTCCAAGAAACCGAGAAATCCATGAATAATAACCATCATTAATCAACTATTGTATGAATACATAATCTGAGACTGTACTGAGTCCAGGAAGGAAGACTTCAACATTTGTATTAGGAACTTTTTTGTATGTTATTCAGTCATATTAGGTTTAATAAAAACTCTGTATGAAGAAAATCTTCTTAATCCAATATGCAGTATGTGAAATGCAGCATTAATCAGATTCATTAGCACAAGAATGGAAGACCCGTGTTGTATTTATTTATAGTTTAGACAATCAAAAACTGCCTTACTATGTATATAATGTGCTTTAACTGTACTTAACACTGTCAAAACTTCAATTAGGACGCTAAACGATGTCCTGAATAAGAAAGCTGGCAATTTGCCCCGACTACTTGTAACAGCTCTCCTGCTATTTTGTCATCGTGGACTCTAGTGATTCACTATACCAACACAACATCAGCAATTATTGCAATATTCATTGAAATGAATAGCATCTGATTCAGTGGGCTGGAAGCTAGTCCGAAGCCCATTGATTCACAAGCCTTGCCGAGGAAGATCGGGCTCACGCATTTAGTCTCCATCCATTTTTCAAATCGAACCAGCGCTTGGCTCAATCAGCCTTGGTGTGTTACTCATCTGCACGCTGCACAGCCAGTGACAGACAGCAGAAAGAGGTTTCTTCCAAATGGGAGCGCCGTTCAGCATCGCATCCAGAAACCACACCGCTGCATTCTTAAAAAGGGGAAGTAAATGTGCAGAAGTAATCGAGTCACAGCATTGGTTGGACTGATGTTTACGGGGCTGCTCAAAGTCGAACGTTTGTGTTTTGGTTGTGATGAGCTTTTCATCTCATTCTTCATTTTCTGCAGAATTCCAACAGAGTATGTGCGGTATGCACTTCCACATTTTTGTATCTGACCAATAACAATAACAACTGTCATTTAATTAAATTCCCTACAGTAACTGAAAGGAACGTGTTCTTGCTTCTAAAATATTGACGCTGGCAGATGAAAACAAAACCCCAGAAACACACGTGGGAGTCCTGATACTCACTGCAAACAGGCAAACAGTCCCAAGTTCATTATTGACTGTACGCATACCTCTGATGGCAGGAGAGAGGATTACCCATAATCCTTTGCCTTTTCTGCCCTGCTGCTTTCAGCCTTGAGGCACTACCCTCTGGTAGTACAAATCCCCAATTCCCCCTTAAAAAAAAAAGAAAAAAAAAACATCCTCCTTTATCCCCCAACACCACCTCTAAATGTGCGGACGACCCCATCAGTTTCTCTCTCCTTGGCTATATTTAACTGTACAGTATGTGAAAGGGCAAAGCTGAGCAGCTATGTGTGAAAAAGGATGACATCCACCCTCTTCTCGTCAGTAAAGAAATATAACGTCCTTGCCTACCACTGCACCGCACCATCCTTGCAAACCTGTTTTTCGTACCGTGCACTGAGCGGTACTGGTTACATATTTACAACAACAAACACACAGAAATAAATAGAGTGAAAATATGAGGAGTTTAAAATATGCATGCCGCCTTCTTCCACTTGTACGGTGGCCAGAAATCCTTCTATTTACAAAGTGCACTGAGACAGCTGAATGAGGTTAGTATGGACAATATCATCAAGCAGCATTTTGAGCAGCACTAATACTAACAAGAGGCAGAGAGAAGAGAGGAGTAGAGCAGAGGCTACTAAACAGTAGTAGTAGTAGTAGTAGTAGTAGTAGTAATGGCAGTAACGTTACTCCAGTGGAGACAGTAGGAGATTGAGGGGGATTTAAAAGATGTACATGTCATCCCTGCTCCTTAAAAGGGGAGGCAAAATGAGGTCTCCTTCTCTTTTCTCCTCTGCGTTGTACTGGCCTCATTGTAGTGGTCTAGAGGCTGTGGTGAAAGGAGGGGCCAGGATGGGAGTGGAGGGGTGCAGGCTGCATCCCCCCCTCCCTCAGGGATAGCCATCATCCTCCAGACTGAGTGCCACGCGCTGCAAACAGCAGATAAAAAGATGGTTACCACAGCAGGCTGGTTAAGGAGAGAGAAGTGACATAGAAGAGCGGGGAATGAAAATAGAGAGGCTCAGTGGAAAGAGGAGAAAAAGAGATAAAAGAGTCTAGGTGGAACCCAAAAGAAAAATGGCAGCTTTGTATTTTGATACTCTCACTATTCTGCATCCTCTCCCTGACCTTCGTTTTCTTCGTGTTCTTTCCAATCCACCCCCCCCCCCCCCCCCTCCTTGTTTTTCCCCTCCTTCTCTGGCTGCTCATAGGCAAGGAATGCAGGCTGCTTGCCTACGGCTGCAAATGTCTGGCCCACATAATGCCAGCCTGATTTCTCTGGCTGCCCGAGTTGCCACACTAAGACAAAAGGCAAGAAAAAGTTAGAAAGGGAAAAGAATTGGAATACAACAACTAAAGAGATAGAAGACAATAGAGTAGAGTTGTACATAATAAATCAGGAAGAGGAGAGAGAAGGAGTAAAGTCCCCTCTCTCGTTGAGTTACTTTGACCTTGAATCTTAATATGACTCAGTCGTGCACCTGTTTCATGTGTCTGTCTGAGTGCGCTTCCAGCCTGTCATCGTGCCAGTGATACCCAGAATTCTTTGCCTTCTTTCTCTCCGGGGTAACACAAAGAAATCTGTGTTACCATGCCAACCGATCAAAGCGCTAGACTCCCATCTCTCCCTCCCTTCCTAATCCTTTTTGGCTGCCCTTCGCTGCGCTTGCTCTCTGACACCCCAAAACAACAAATATATTCGGTAAATGTCATAAGTTCCTAATGACGCACAGTCTAGATTTAAGGGCATTTTATTTTACTCCTACATGCTACAGCTGGCACTGTGTCCGGGGTTTATAGAAAATTGAGCTTTTAGTGATTCTCAAAACTGCATCTACATCAATAGGAACTCATCGGGGTAATCTGGAAGTTATGATGCTGAGATTTATGGTTTCTGCAACTGCACTCAAGATGGAAAATTAGATAAATTATATTTTTGAACTGTCCTTCATCCTGATTTGTGCTCCCTTTTAATCTTTTGTGGCTTAAAAAAAAAAAAAAAATCACATTAGTTCAATGCTGTGATGGAACTATCTACTCTGAATATCCAATCTACTTTGCGAATGGTGTGGCCTTGTGCTCTGTTGTCCTTTCAACCATTTTTAAGTGGCTATAAAGCGACTCCTCTTTCACCCCCCCCCCCCCCCCCCCCCCCTTTTTTTTTTTTTGATCTCAACAGCACTAATCTTTTAGGACTTCTTAGCTGGTTGGACAATATTTGGATGAACCTTCAGAAGCAAAGGAAGATACATTTTGGCTGTGTATAGGGGTTTATGTCAGGAAATGGGGACCAACACGTCAAAAACCAAAAATACTTAACAATGCATTTCATTAACAATGTACAAATAATGGGATGTGGGGTTGGCAGCAGGGATGTACCGCATGAATATGGTCGGTGAAGGTGAACGAAATGTGAGGATGGTGTTGTGGTGAGGGCTTATGTGTACATTTGACTGGTGTGTTCAGCGATTACTGTATAAAAAAAAAAAAAAAAAGATATGTGAACGTGTGCAAGCCTGTTCTTTCTTTCCACCAGGCCGACATGTACAACAAATGGGCTTTTCCAGACCCTTGCGCCAACTCCCATTTCCCAAGCATTTCACACTCCTTCCTTTCTTCTGCAGCACCACTCATTTACTGCTCGAGAGCATCGGCGCCCCCGAGTACCAATGAGAGTTGTTGTCTGTGACGCCACCCCCCAGAGGAAGTGCTATGAATGGCTGACTGTGGCTGCCACTCACTGCTGGGTAGACGTGACCGATGGACTCGCTGTGACGCCCGATGTGGATTTCGTCGTCGTCGTCCTCTGTGGTTTTGCGGTACACTGGGTTGTCGAAGTTCATGCTCTTGGTGTTCTTGCGTCGCCAGTTGCGCCAAACCAGGTACCCGCCGGTGCAGAGTAATCCAATGACCACTGTGGCAAGGATAGGGACTGCATGTGTTTAACACACACACAACAACAACACACGGCGGGAGCGTTAACACAGCCCAGGGGACACAGAGCGGCGCTTTAAGCACTCACACACAAGCACGCCTCGCATAGTTTCTTACATCTGCTGAAGGCTCATTATTCTTGTCTTTATTTTCAAAGAGGCAAAGTGTTAGCATAAAACTTAAATAGCACCATGTGCAAACACAAACTTCCATATCATAAATGGCTTCCCAGAAATGGAAAAACCTTGGAAATTCTCCCCTTCTGGAAGAGGTCCACAGGTGCACAAGTAGATGAACTTGAAGGGGTAAAATTAATGCATGAAGCAGTCTACTTTTTTTCAAAATGTTTAAAATGCCATTACATGATAAAATTCTATACAGATACCACTTAGAGAAGATATACAATTAATCAAATGTTTTTTTTTTTTTTTTTTTAAAGAGCTGTTACTTACTGTAACTAAAATGTGGTGATCTACATGTTCCTACAGAACCAAAGACATTTTATATCAGAGTTCTGCAGTATTGAGATGGGTCACCACAGATATGCATAATGTCTGGGGTGGCTAACCACCTCAGCTAAAAGTATACAAGAAGTAAATCCGTGTATGTCCTGCGCATCTGCATTTAAATAATCTGAGCATTCATTAATGAAGATCTGTAAAAAACAAAACAAATGAGCCTTCATAGAATATCTAATCATTCACTCCATAATATCCCCTCTCAGTGTTACGGAATGATCAAAAACATGCATGCACAATGAATGCATGGTACACATACACAAACATCATTCCAACACACACACACACACACATCTATATCCACACATTGGCACACTAAACCAAACTGTGTTTTTATTAAATCTTGAACCATTCAAGCCCTGCAGCCAGTGATTATAGCCTTGTTTTTGAATAAAAGCCCCACAAGGTTGCTTAATTGTCATCAGCACATAATCCTAGTGCTCTATTTTGGGCTATGATTTATAATTTTGTATTTTCCTGCACAGAAAAATTATTATCTGGAGAGTCTGGATGGGGTTATGGGAGGACAATGAGAGGGTAAGAGGAGGAGAGAAGACAGGGGAGAGAGTAGGGGTTTGGAGGATTCGAGATAAGCACTGTCTCTCTGCTCTCATTACCATATCCGCATAACTGCCCTGTAAGGACCTGTGCGTGTACAGTGTGCGTATTAGAGTGTTTGTATACTGAAAAGCCCAACAGCCAAACCAGAGGTGTTTCAAGAAGGTGTGGAAAAAAACTTAAAAACTCTGAATTTGGTTATGTGTGCCTGCAGTCACTGTCGATCCAAAAAAGTCGCAATTAGATGGGCAACTTTGTTGGATCGACGCTTGAGATTCCTCCTTTTTTCTTCTCTAAAAGCTCAGTGGTTTAAACGAAAAAAACCATCAGCTTTCATCTCATTTAGAAAATGTATCTCCAATTAGAGAGTAGCATAACAGCCTGACTTTGGCTAAATACTTATAATCATTGTTGGGCCGCTTCCCCTTATGGAGCTGTGGGTGGGCGTGGTGCACGGCAGAGAGCTGGGGTGCAAAAATCCAGCCCGTGTGGACTCCCAACATTAATTAATGTTTCAAAGCTGCCAAAAATGCAGAATGAGGGGATTTGTGGCTGCAATGAATGGCAGGAGGATGAAATAAAGGATGAAGCAGAAAGGGTTAATAGTCTCCGGGGTTATTTTAATGAGCTGATATTTCAACTATAGAGACTGAAAAGAGAAAAAAAAAAAATTGCTTTACAATCTTTTAGCGCTTCCATGAATTATCAAACTTGTTAATATTAGGGATGAAAGAGATCTCAATTAGTGGCATATGCTGCCACTATAAGGTCATTTGCACATTCAGCTGATTTCCCAGTCAAGTTGGGCATGAAAGTATGAAATATTTCCATAAAATTAGATTTTCATTTTAATCGGAGCTAATGGAGTAGATTAACTTTTCTAAGCCGGATTGATTGAAACAACCACAATTCCCTTTCTCTGCCTTTATGTAGGCAGCTTGATGGCTTCAGTGCTTTTTTTTTTTTCCCCCCTTTTACTCACTAAACAGACAACAATGTTATTTCTGAGGTCATTAATTTCTTGCTCCAGGCCAAAAAATACAATTTGATTGCATTAAAACTCTGTAACCCGCTCTCAGTCCGCTCGGTCACAGAAATAGGTCAGAATTCTGGCCTGATTGATACGATATGATCTCAGCGGGAACATGAGCAAAATGTTATAACAGCTGGTCAAGTGTGATGACGAAACGTGAACTGAATTTCACAGTCGCTCAAATGCCATTAATAATGACATAATGTGCATATTACAGCGGCCAGGCCGTTTACTGACAGAGGAGCTCACTTCCATGTAATGGCCTTTTCTAGCCACAGGCCACGAGGATAACGCTGGATAATACCATACCTCAATACATTTTCTCAATAGATGCAATATAATTTTATGCCTGAATCTCACTATTGAGCATGACAGAGGGCTCACATGTTGAATTATTATTTTAATGAGCATGTTTTAGATTTAATAAGTCGGGTGGAAACACAAACACCCTAAAACCCAGGCACACGCATGCAAATACATAACCTCACACATACATCCAAACAAATAAAAAAACAACAACAAAAAGAAACAAAACACACAAACACAACATGCAGGACTTAAGCAGAGTGGAAGGAGCAAGGAGGGAGAGGCAGGCAAGCAGAAAGCAAAGACAACACAGTGAGGAAGTCAACAGTACTCACCGATAGGAATGACTATCCCCAGAACAGCTACTGTGATGTTGTTACCTATGAGGTAGTGATCACTTGCAGCTGAGATGAACAGAAAGATGAGGAAAAAGAAGAAGAAGAAAAAAAATCAAACCAGGCAAAAAGTTTTGTTCTAACCCCTGCCAAGTGCTTCGCTAGAGAGAAAACAAACAAGTTGGTTCCAACAGGGGAGCATCAAAAGGAAGGCTGGAAAAGGATATTTGCATAATATAAGGGCAGAGAATCCATCTGATTTCAGTTTGGACTGCTGACTTTTTCCTCCCCAACAGCATGTGTAAATGAAAAGCCAATGAATCATACCAGGACGGCATAAAAATGCAGTGAGATGCATTTTAATACACGAGGAGACAAATGCATTTCCAGAAAGCAATGCATAAGAATTTGTATGAATATAAGCAATCTTTTCCTGAGCACATGATCTTGCATTACGCTTCATTCTTTTTCTAGGAGACGTTTCAAAGTTGTGTCACAACGCGACGCAGAAGGCATTTATTCTGGACATGCTTTGCATCCTCACTCCCCTTCAACTCTCACCCCAACAGGTCGGTGGGGGAGCTTTGACATTAATTTCGCTCCCAACCCTCGTATTAGCAGCAGGCTAGCTGTTAGCCAAAAGCGTGATCAGATGGCTATAATGAAGTCCAGTAAGGAAGATTAACACAAGAGATCACAGTGCTGGCCCTGCATACTGATTGGCTCATTCTACAAAGAGACCGTTGCAGTTCTATGGCTGGCAAAAAGGGACAGATGGCATGTGATGGATGAGACATACAACGTAGTCACACATTATTCTTCATAAATGAAATCATATAGTGAATAAAATGCAAATAAATGCGCACACACGCATGCACGCAAGAGGTGAAGCGACTTCAGACTGTAAGTTCTGAGTCAGCGTGAATTTGGCTTTTCTTAAGTATGAGTGACGTCCAATGGGTCCTACAGTAAGACCCGAAAAGGCAGATTAAGAGAATCTTATTAAAGAAACTGCTCTGGAAGAAAGCCGTCCTGGAAAAGGAGGGAACTGAGAAAGTGAGGAAGAAGAAGAAAAGAAAAGTGACTAAAGTCTCAATTTCATGAGGGCCATTATTACTGGAGGGATTTTGATATGAAAAAGAAATGCTGCCACTATATTTTTAAATATAACAATCATAGTTAGCACATTATATCCAGTAAACAATGATTAATAATACAGTATATAGTAAATACTGTAGTAAAATGGGCAACATGCACTAGCTTTGAAAGTACTTTTATCTGAAGCTTATGTAAAGTCTAAAACTTAAGCCTCATATTACTTTCAGACAAATTGAAGCTAATAGGTCATTTTGACTGAATTTAGGTTTATATGGGAAGTATTAGAAAAAGATCTCTTTAGAACAGGCATGAATAAAATGGTAAGAACATGTCTTAGTGTTCAGATGGGCCTAAGCTATTAGCTTTTACACAGACTTGACAGTAATCTTGTCTAATGTGGCTCAAAGATGTATAAAACTACTACTGAGAAAAGGTTGACATTTTTTAAGTGCATTAAGAAAGATGAACTTTGGTTACCAGCTGTTGTTACTCTTTGCCCCCCCCCCAAACGCCTAGTTCATCCTCACCCCACCATGCCCTCCCTCCCCAGCAGCGCACATGTGTAACAGCTGATGCCGGCAAACTTGACAGTGTGCACTGAGTTGAAAATTATAACACATGGCCCGTGGGTTTGGAGACACGTCTTATTCATGCCCCATTTTTCTCATCCGTGTGTGCTCCACCTCTCATCTGGAGCACTTGTGGTGTGGTGTGGTGAGGAGGCTGACAACTTCAGACACTGGAGGAAACATGCCTCTTGCCTCTTAGTAACTCTGAAGTACCCAGGCCCCCAAAGTAATACAGCAGGCATCCTCTTTAATTCCCAGAGAATCACTTTCTCTCCTGCCTCTTTTCCATCCCGTCGTTTCATATCCATGTAAATGCTGGGTTTCCTCCCAACAGTGTGCCATCTACAGCGCCCATCCTCCCTGTTAAAGTGCCGGACTGCCATGTTCTTTTTTGCTCTCTGTTCACTCTTCTTTCTCTGCGGCCTCTTTACTGCCTCACACTGCACTTTTTTTTCTCCATTTAACAATCCTTAGTTTTACTCCTTGCTCCTTTTCTCATTCATTTCCCAGTCCTCCAACTCCCACGCCCACTTAAAACTTTCATCATCGTTGCCTGCTCCTCTCCATCTATCTGCACGGCTTTTTCAACCTCAACACTTGCTCTGCTGGTGTCTCAATATAACAAGAAATGAGAAATCGTGTGCTCAAGAGTTCAAGTGCAGTACAGCAGCTATCAGCCTTTCTCACATGCAAATTTTTCTTGCTTCTTTCAACTTTTTCAATTAATTTTTTTTCTCTAAATGATCTATTAGAATGATATGTAAGTATAAAGGTAACTGTTTTAGTGCTAATCCTCCTTTATGGGCATTTAATTAGCACTGAAACTCATTTTGAGACCCCTTCCCACAGTTAAAAATATATATATGTTAATCTAAAGAGTCAGTATTAAAAGGCAATCTTTAAAATAAAAAAAAGTAATTTTTTTTTTTTTACTGTTACAAGAATCAGAAGACGTAATAAAAAGCTGCCTTGGCAGGTTGACTATCCTGATTTATTATCTCCATACAGCAAAAGCTAAGACGACTTTAAAACAACTGCTGAAAAACACTCATGTCTGAAAAGAAATCACTGCACGTGTGCACACACACACACACACACACACACACTGTGCAGCACACACAATTTAGTTTATCAATTTAGCTCCGTGGCGCTATCGAGGATTTTTGTCCGCTTCCAAGTACAATTTAAGCGTGGCTTTGTAAACCATTGTTTCTGCTGTTAGTGTGCTGTCACTGTTTGTCTGGGCTATAAAGTGGTATTTTTCTTGCAAGCCGGTGAAGTGTGATTGGTGCGAGAATGAAGAACGCTGGCAGTTAAAGCGAGAGAGTGAGAGCTAAAGAGAGAAGCGGGGAGAGATAGAGGAAGAGATGGAGAGAGACAAAGACAACGAGTCAGAGCGAGGCTGTCAGAAAGTGAGGATGAGTGATGAGTAGTTTTAGGCGAGAATGGAGGGGACTGTCATTTCTTAGCTGTGACACTTCTGTTAGACACTGGTCACGAGGGGCCAACAGTAAGCAGCCTGAGATACAGTGTACACCAGTGAGCGTGTGCATACACAGATGAGAAAAGGAAGAGAGGAGGTGGTCTTACAGCAGATAAAGCAATGATCAGATGGAGGAGTAGTGGGGAAGAAGCGATAAAAGTATTGGGTTTACTTTCCTGCTGATTTAATGATGGGTGGTAATAGCAGTGATGGTAGCAAAGCAGAAGAAAATACACACTGTACACTCTACACACATCCACACTCCTATTATCATGATACTTACCTCTGTGGGAGAGGTTGGCATTGCTCTCTCTCTGAATGCTGTTAGGAGCCACTGCGGCCAGTAAGGGTGTGTGTGTGGATGTGGACTTCTGACTAGTGCTGCTGAAACTGGTCGTCTCTGTACTCGTAGCAGCAGGGGTCCGAGGGGGCTGCGTACTTCTGCTGTTTCTGGTGGTCTGAGGAGGGGGTGGCGTTGTAGTCTTGGTTATGGGTGGTAGTGTGGTAGTAGAAGAGGTGGTGCTGGTGGTCCTCGTGGTAGTGGGAGTGGGAGTGGGAGTCGTGGTCGTGGCAACACTTGTGGTAGTTGCTGAGGTGCTTGTTGTGGTGGTGGTTGTTGTGGTTGTGGTTGTGGTGGGGGCAGCTGTAGTGGTGGTCCGGGGTCGAACTGCGAAACAGAAAAACAATCAGTAAGATCAGAGGTTTTACTCCACATTGCTCCCATGTTGCAGGTGTTTTCACTTGTAATATTTGCATCAATATTCAGAACGCAAGTGTGGTCAACCGCAATTCTCCCATCGTCTTAACAGATGAGATATATAATCTCTCCTGTGGGTTCTGGGTCTAACCTGGTGCCTGGAAAACCTCCAAAAGTGCCATGAGGCATCCTAAATAGATGTTCAAACCACCTCAGTTGGCTCTTTTTGATGCACAGGAGCTTGGGCTCTACTCTTGAGGTCCCTCCAGATGTCCAAGCTCCGCAACCTAGTGTCTCTATTGCTGAGCCCAACCCTCCCACGTGCTGATGTTATTCATCACATTTCTTAAATTATTACACTAAAAGGAATCTATTTTGTTATGCTTTGAATCATTAACTTGGATTACACAGGTATTATGACTCAAATCGCATACTTTTACGTACTTACACTCTATCTTGAGTGCAAAAGTGCATTCACACAATTATGAGTTATGGGTTGCCAGAGGCATGACAAGTTGCAAATGCTCATAATATGCAGTAATTAGTGCAAGAATTGCAGCCGATTGTTGTCAACATCATTTCCAAGAAGTGATCTGAGACAACACCACCCTGTCAAACTTGATGTACTACACAAGTAAGTACGTTGTGTTCATAGTGTACTACATGAAAAGGTACTAAAAGAAGTATCCAAGTTGAAACACATTGACGGAGTTTAGCTGAAGCCAAATTACACCATATGTCACCCCAGGCTCTTTCTCTGATTACTTTTTTTGTATCAATTTTGCATAAATCCCACTGCACGTACCACTTCTGATCTTACTTTCTGTTTGTGTTGTCTGAAAACAATTTTTTATTTATTTAAAAAAACTAAAAGTTTCCTCCTATATGGACACAATTAAAGCAGTGAGTGTGAGGGACTTTCTCACGAGAAGCGTTTGTATTACAGTAGGGAGCCAAAAAGCTTTGATACAAATATACTCTCTTCTCTGAGAATGTGTTAGTGCACTCAGTGCCCCGCACCTACTCCCAGCCTCTCTCAGAGGGATTCTGTGAAATATTGCCTACATACATCATCATCATCTCTTCCCCCCCTTTTCTCTGTGTCAGCTCCTCCTATCTCACCTATATAGACATCAGGTGTGGGTCTAGTAAGGATAGCAACTTTACACATGTAGTGACTTTAGGCAAGGCCAGGGGACAAGCTGAGTGATGAAATAAGGTCAGTAAAGTAAGTGAGATAGGTTAGAAGTGCAGGCAGAGTCCCTGACCCAGTTCCCAAGATAGTGTTACAGTAAACTAAAGACTGAGATTCTCTGAGGGAACGAGGATAAACTATACTTTCAGCTTTGTACACACAGTACAGTTAAATTGCAAACCCTGGAAAATGCTGCATTTAGAATATACAAAAGTATTGTTACAAAACAAACGTATATACCGTATAAAAATAAAGCCTTTAAATTTTGAATATTTCTGCTTAAATACAACCTAAAATATCATCAGATTTTAACACAAGTCATCAGATGAAAAGAACCCAATTAAACAAATGAGACAAAAATAGTCTTGGCGATTTGATCCAGTATTAGATTTCTTTCAGTTGCATTTCTGGGATGTTTGTGCGTTTCTTTAAAGCTTTACTCAAAGAATGAATTGTGTGCTTAGACTTACTGTCGTGTGCACATCCCACTTTCTTTTGAGATTCAGTTCTCCAGCAGAGGTCCTGACATTTCTGTTTAGAATTTGCTGCTATAATTCAAAATTCATTCTTGTCCCGGCAACAAAGCAGGCCGAAACCACGATACTGCCACCACCGTGTTTCACAGATGGGATAAGGATCTTACTGTGAATTATTTTACGCTCAAAAGACAATTTAGGAATTCCAGAATATTACATGCCTTACTATGAGAGTGATCCCTGTTGATCAGCGACTCCAGTTTAAATGTGACATTTAGCCGTATAATTAATTCATTCAGGTGTGCCTGTGTAATGTGTGTTACAGACTTACTCATAGCGCAGCGTCTCATGTCTGGTCCTAGCTCCATGCCGTCAGGACAGGCGCAGGTATACTTGGGGGAGTGGTCTGTGATCTGAGGGGCCTTCAGGCAGAGGTACTCACAGCCACCATTTGGCAGTGTGCCCATATTACAGGTATCAGGAGCTTTGGGGACACAGAAAAAATATTAAAAAAGGAGTTTTGGCAACAAATTCACTCCCTTGGAAGACAAATGAAATTAATTAGTAATTTCCTTAACAGAACCCCAAACCTCATCATTTTATTAAAAAGCTGTACTGGCCAAACCCCCAAACCAAACAACAAAAGGCTGGAAAAGTAATGCAATCCACAAGTGCAGGTTACAGCTCTATCATGGAAAGAAGAAGCTATATGTGAGCACAATGCAGAAACGCTGCTGTCTTCTCTGGGGCAAAGCTCATTAAATACAGGCCGAGGCAGATAGAGATCGAAATATGAAATTACTTTTGGAAAACAGACGCTACATCCTCCGGACAGAACCCTGATAACCAACCATCAGGCTTGTTTTCAGTGGTCAGTTCAGCTAATGCTATGGGGGCGCATTAGTGTCTATGGAACTGGTAGCTTAAACATCTTGAAAGGCACCATCAATGCTGAAAAGTATATACAGCTTTTAGGACATGTGTTCCCATCTTTTTAGGGGAAGGCCTCGCATATTGCAACAAGACAACACTAAACTGCAGCTATTACAACAGCATGGCTTCAAAGCAGAAGGGCCCGTGTGCTGAACTGGCCCGTGTGCAGTCCAGACCTTTCACCAGTTGAAAGTGTTTGGTGCCTCACAAAATGAAAAACACAACAAAGTGTTGTGTTTTTCTAGCTGTTTTTCTAGCAGGATTCTAGCTGCTCAACAGGACTGTTGAGCAGCTAGAATCCTCTATCAGACAAAAATGGGGCAACATTCCTCTCCCAAAAGTCCAGCAGCTGCTCTCCCAGAAGCTTACAGACTGTTGTTAAAAGAAGAGGGGATGCAACACAGTGACAAACACGGCCGTGTCCCGACTATTTGAGACATCAAATTCTATTGGAGCTAATATTTTTTTCTCAGTTTAAACATTTGAGATGTTTTCTATGTTCTATTGTGAACAAAATATGAGTTTATGAGATTTGCAAATCATTGCATTCAGTTTTTATTCACATTTATTACAGTATCCCAAATTTGGGGGGGGAATTAGGTTTGCAGATTAAAACACCTAAAAGAAAAAAATCTATAGATAACTGGGACTAAACCTCAGAAAAAGGAAAACCAGCATCAGGTTTTGACATGTAGGAGACTGTATCTAATCAGTAAAAAGTTTCTACTGCTATCAAATTATTAACCACTAAAAAAAAGATGCCATATTCAGGAACCTAATATTTATTCCCCACCCTTCTTTATGACTACTTTAGAGATGTGGAGGTGAAGGCAGGAGAGTCTAAACTCTTTTTAATCTTTGTAACCCAAATAAAAAATTTACATGTAGTTCCTTAACCATAGTTGCAGACTCATGGAAAAATATTGCTGTTTCTGTCATGTGGGGAAGCACCAGAATTAGGTCAGGTCGCAGTCGATTCTGATTTCTTATGTAGCTTTAAAGAGCGGCACGTTAGACGAATCATCAGCTGTCAGGAATAGCAGCAATATCACTTGCTGCACACAGAGATTTTAATAAGCTGGGAATACATTTATACTTGATGTACAGTATCTCAGCATAATGACTATGTAATGAGAAGAGCTGTCTAAGTTAAATTCTTCAAAGCTCCAAATGTCTTTTTTCGGGGTAAAAGGTTTGGAAGGAGTTAGAACACAGTAATCAAACTGGGGGTAAAAATGCAAAGAAGGGTGAAAGACAAGGAGAGAAGAACAGCAGGAAGGAAAGAAGTCAGCACAGAAGGAAAGAGAGGGCGGAAACAGAAAAATAAATGAAAGAAGAGGATGAGGATGGAATGTAAAGGGGGGGGACGGAAGACAGGAAAAATAACGAGATAACAACAATAAAATTATATTGTTTTTAAGTTATAAAAGCGTCACTTTCCCCCCTACACTGTTTCTCTTTGGTCTACAGTACAACTAAGACTAGTGAACCCAGGCTTCAAAGACCAACTGAATGCACAAAACATAAAGAGATTAATAATAAAACAGACACAACAAAGAAAGGATCGGACGAAAGTCTCTTTTAAGGAAGTGTGTCAAAAAACATGAAAGACATTTGAGCATCTCAAACTGCGGGAGACAATTTTTTTTTTTTTTTGAATTTGTGGAGATATGCACCAAGCCATCATTACAGATAATATTCCCTGCCGGGGTTTTGATTAGATGCAGTACACTTTTTCACTGACAAAATACGAAATACGATGAAATGCAACTGAAACAAAGATAAATTGGTAGAAGGGAAGGCAGAAAGTGAGCTGAACTCCCCGACAAGGTCACATTTCATCAAATTCTTAGTTTACCAGCACTGCAGGGCAGCTAGAATTCATTCAGTATATCTTCATTTAGCCTTGTTGTATTATGTCTTGCTTTTTGTAGGCATTTTGGAGAAAACATTTTCAATCCTGTGATTTCTTTTTCGAACAGAACTCTTGATTTATTAATGAGAGAATGCAATTAGCTGCATACTGGCGCACAGACAAGACTGCTTTGAGTGCTCAGTGAGTGAGGAGAGAAAACAAAGCGTGAAAACACTCGCACAAACACATTTCTGGCACGCAGCGCCAAACACACCAAAGAACACACAAGCAGAGGTGTTGATTGACACACACACGCACACACACACACACACACACGCTGTCACACACCTCGTGAGTGCGGAAAAACGACAAACACGTTGTTTGCCATGCTCATCACAACCATCGGTCTAATCACACTCATCAGATTATTGGTTTATTGTTTCAGACAGTTTCACTAAGTGGATTCTCACGTCTATGTGCTGATAATGCAAGGTTTTGTTCCCAGGAAGAGGGAAGATTTTGTGTTTTCAGTGTGCGTATACACCCAAAATCCTACTCGTTAGATTGAACACCACTTTAGAAAACATTAGAAAGATCCTGCACACTCACAAGTGGCAAAGACTGGGCAGTATGTGAGATAATAATGAAATAATGTGGGACAGTCCTACTCATATCACCTGTGCTGATCTTTTATTGCATTTCTCTTTCTTACCCTTGGGCTGCCTCTGTTCGTGAAACACCACCAGGTCCAGGGGGTTGTTGAGGTCCTCCGCGACCTTGGACACATCATGTCCCGTCAGTCGGTTGGCGCTGTATATCGCTTCGTCTTCCAAGTCTGTCCAATATATGCGATCCTGGGTTAAAATAAAGGAAGGTAAGTTTGGAAAAAGAAACAAATATACGCAAACCCCTAAACCTGCATCAGTTAATGCAACAGATAATGCAATAAAGCAAAATTCACATCAGCCACTTGTTGCAGTTGCAAACGAAAGTACTGATTCCTCTGTGCCATTTGAGATCGGGCACTTTTCTAACCAAATGCAGTGATTAAGATGAAGAGGTCAGTACATATACATTTTATTTCATTAGCAAAACAATTGATTGTGAAATGTCTTCTAAAACAAGCCAGCCCTCGTGCATATTTTAATCATTTGAGTTTCCTCGACAGAGAGTGTCAATCTTTTATAAAAGGTGTTTTTATAAAGCTGCTGTTAATAATTTTCCGAGACCGGCGTTAAAGCAGTTCAGATCCACGAGACTGCAGACTACAGAGCAACTATGTTGCAAATGAGCATCATCCGCATACAACTTTAGAATAAATGGGTTTCAGTGAACACCATTTGTCTCTGTGTGGAAACTCTGCACTGATATTGATCGGATTCACTGGCAATTAAACAACTAAAAAAAGAAAAACAAAGCAGGTTGAAGGAAAGAACACACTGACCTTGAGTGTAAAACTGTTATTGGAGTAAAAGTGGAAGTCCAAATGTCTGTGAATCTTTTTTTTTTTTTTCTCTCCCAGATTGCTGGTATAATTTAGTTTGAGTATATTTAGCGTTGTGGTTTACTTGACCGGAGAGATGTTAAGAAACGTGCTATTTCACTGCTTTCTAGCAGCTTTAGCCTCCAGCGCTCATCAGAACAGGTATTTAAGATTGAAGATTGTATAATGAAAACCAGTCTCTCTCTTCTCTGGTGAATTAACAGCCACACACAACCTTAAAGCAGAGAGACGTTATTCCATTTTACTGGTGAAGAAAGCCCAGGTGGCATTCCTCGCTAATTTCTATTTTTAACCATCCTAATTATAACAGCTACTTAACAAATTTAATGAGACAGAAGAGATGCGGCATCTCTTGGAGCCGGTTTAGTTAAAGTAACCCACCTTCTCAGTGCTCACTGGATAAACAGTGTTTACTTCAAAAAAGCAGTAAAAACACAGTTTTAGCTGTGAAAGGAAGTTGCACGCTCGAGAAAACAAAAAAACAGCAGCCCTGGTGGGTTGCTGTAAAAAACTTTGTTCTTTTGACTCTGTTTAAGCTTTGGTGCCAAAGCAGAAGGTAGTGACTCCTTTGGCAGACTGTACGGTGTCTCTGTAGTCCTAGCCCTGCTTCTTTCTCAATTTCTCTTCCCTTCTCTCACACCTCCTCATTATTCTCTTTAATGGTACTACATGATAAAAGGATGCACTGCACAAGTGCTCACAGCACTTGGTTTCCATAGCAACCGCACACAGCTTTGTCTATGCAGGCACACATCAATTAAGAAGAGGAAGAAAAAAAAACATAGGAAACGACTGCACGAGAAAACACAGACATGCTGGGATCATAGGAAGCTCAATAAAACAATGAAGAGACAATTTAGAAGGCGAGCGTAAGACAGAGACACGAATCAGGCTAAAGGCTAAAGTGAGTCTGCCTCTCCCTCTCCCTGTGCGGGTTCCTATAATTTTTTTGTCATTACAGAGAGGATGCTTTTTATCATCTTTTTAAAGGCAAAAACCCGCAGGGGTCCAGCAACAGATCTGCACGGCGTGCAGGTATGTGTTATCCGCGTGTGTGTGTGTGGTTTAGACACGGCAGCCATCCTTGCTTTCCCATTTTGTGCTGCGAAACTTAACCTTTCTCTCACCTTCCCTTTTTCCATCTCTCGGTGAGCTCTCTATCACACAATCTCCCCCCTCACTCAGAATCAGATAACCTTTACTTGTATGACAGTAGTTTTGAAACAATGAAAGACAAATATCACCCATGCTGATAAAACAGTACTCAAATCTATTATTCCATCTCTTCTTTTGCCCCCCTCTCGATTTCGATCTCAACAGTCAGTCTCTGACATTGTTTTCCCCTTTTAGTTTCTTCGCTGTCAATCTTTCTGCATGTCACTTATGACCTTGAAGCTTCAAACAGCAGTGCAAGCCTGAGAAGGGCAGTGCTCTTCATTGTAGGATCAAGGTACATCTTTCATGTTTTGAAGGATGGAGCAAAACTTATACACAAGCACACACATGGCGCCGCATCACATCAGTCAGAGCTGCGACTCCTGGGGGATTGGGTTGGGGGGGGGGGGATCTGTATTCTTTGGCAGAAAAATTAGCCAAGCTATGAAATAATAATGTTGGCTTTCTGGTAAATCAGTTAATTTCTTTCATGCACACGTTACACTGTTTCTAGTTATTTTAGCTGATTAGTCTTCTTATTTGGACAGTAGGTATGGACACCTTTTGTCACTTTTCTTTTGATAAATTATTTCCTCTACTCCTTACCATTTTACTCCAGTGTCTGTTTCTTTCAATCACCCCTCCTCTCCTCTCCTTCTTGTCAAACCCATCCCACCTTCTCTTCTATCCCCTCTTGTCAAGAGCTAGAAAAGAGAAAACATTACTCTCTGCAAGCCACTGAGATCTACATTTCCTCGGGGCTTGGCGCGTAGGCAGGCGGTCGACACTAACTAGTGGGGTTTACATGTGCGCGTCTGTTCAGACTTTGATACAAAAAGCCCTGTGTCTTTCTCTGCAGCACTGAGAAAAACGTTCGTACATCAGAACGAAGTCTGCAGATGACACGCTAAAGTGTAATGACTTGTAACATTCACTGTATCACTCAGGAATATGAGGAGCTGGAATAAGCCATACACCACATGTTAGAATTCATATTTTTGACAAATCATATCTTACGTGCTCAGAAGAGCTGCTATATGGATATGCGTGTGAAAGAAATGGATGCTTAAGGGCGGTGTTTTGTTTAAGCTTGTGCATAATTAAATATGACTGAAAGTCAGAAAGATTTTCTCTGCGTGTGAGAAAACATGTTAAAATGACTGAGCTGGGGTTGCACAAGTCCTCACAACAATTCCCATTCACAGTAACTGTCTACAGTTTTCACAAATTTTTAGCTGTGCTCCTACAGATCTTATTCTTGTGGCATCCTCTTAACCCAAACTGCAGATTAACAGTAACTATATAGAGTCTGTTACACCTACGTTGTTTTCAATCAAAGCATAGGAACACTTACATTAATGTTTGCCTAATTAAACTATAACTACTTATGAACCAACTGCAACAGAAATGAGTACTGTACATTCCTCGTTAGTGAGGCGCCAGTCTTTCATTCATCCACCTTCTTCCATTCATCCAGTTCATGGACAGACACATATGGGAAGAAAAGCGTTCATGCTCACATTCATACCTACAACTAATTTAGAATCACCAATTAACCTCACACAACTTTGGACTGTGGGAGAACGCCAGAGTGCCTGGAGAGAACCCACACAGACATGGGAAGAAGATGCAAACTTGCATTCAAGGTCCATTTACAAATGGCATTTCTGCTACACCATTTACATTCTCTCTATTTTTAAGTTTAGGCTTAAAACTTTCCTTTATGATAAAGCTTATAGTTAGAGCTGGATCAGGTGACCCTGAACCATCCCTTAGTTATGCTGCTATAGGCCTAGGCTGCTGGGGGGGTTCCCATGATGCACTGTTTCTATTTATTCACCTCTTTTCACTCTGTTTATACTTCACTCTGCATTTAATCATTAATTATTATTAATCTCTGTCGCTCTTCTACAGCATGTTTTTTTGTCTTGTCTCTCTCCCCTCTCTCCCCAGTCATCTGCTGCCCCAACCGGTCGCAGCAGATGACTGCCCCTCCCTGATCCTGGTTCTGCTGGAGGTTCAGTATTTTACTTCAAAATTTTAACCAGGGAATTCCAAAGTAACCAGCTCCCCCCTTATCGGCCTGTAGGCACCAGGATGTCCTCCTGTGCCGCTAAAGGTTTTTAATTTGGTCTATATCATAACCAGAACAGAAGAAAGACCAGAAGAGTTGAGGGCTATTAATCTCCTGGGGTGAACTTTCACTGCTGCTTGAAGCATTGGCTTTCTTTCTCTCTTTCTCTCTCTCACACACACACACACACACACACACACACACACACACACACACACACACACACACACACACACACACACACACACACACACACACACACACACACACACACACACACACACACACGCTCTCAGCTGGACATGATGGATGTCCCTTTTTCCCTTTGCTTGCTTCCCATCATCACAGTGTGTGTAGCAAAGAGGAATATGGAGCAAAACACTATTTACTAATCACATTTTCACCCACCACTTTCTCCACCTTCATCCTTGCTCTGCTCTCCTCCAGTTCTGTTTTCCACCTTCCACAGCATCTACGCTTGATAGGGCCTAACATACTGATTCACTCCCACCTCAATAAATACACCCAAATTAGTTTTATCGATTGATGTACTCTACTGTGAGTCTGCACTCGTCAGCAAGTAAACAACAATTCCTTCTCGGGATTTATCCCACTTCTATACTTTTATAACGTCTCCATTTCTTTTCAGTCAGTCTCTCAGTCAGTCAGTTCTTTCTCCTCCACTGACTCATCTCTCCTCCTTAAGTTCTCACATTTCTTTTACCGCACACTCACTAGTAAATTCTGAAAATATGTGTTAAGTCTGTCACTACTTTTAGCCCTCCATTTCCGACGAGGAACAAGTATAGTTATAAATGGCATCAAAAACAGTGCACTAAAAAAAAATTACCCCACTGCTCTTGGAAAGTCTAGAAATACACAATCATCATGGGAATCAACAAACAAGATATGAGTGCCAGTTAGAAGGCAGAGATAACTGAGTCAAGACCCCTTTTTTGTGTGCATTTACATATATTTTGGAAGTCAAATAACTTCTGCATCTTGTTTCCTTTTCAGGTAAAGACTTACCACTAACTCTGCCAGGAAATAAAGAAATAAACAAAATGTGCTATGTGTATATCCATATATATCTAATATAGTTCAGGATTTTCCAGCTTTATTTTAAGCTACTCAAACAAGCTGATTTTAAATGAATTTTACTCTCCTGCTAAAATTAGACAGGACATCATTTAAAACATTTAATCTCACCAAGGACATCAACCAAGATAGAAACCCTATTGGTAAGTATAGAAATTCACCGGCCACTTTGTTAGGTACACCTATTTAAATGTTCATTAATGCAAATACCTAATCAGCCAATCCCATGGCAGCAACTCAATGCAATTAATCATGTAGACATGGTCAAGACAACCTGCTGAAGTTCAAACTGAGCAGAATGGGGAAGAAAGGTGATTTAAATGGCTTTGAAAGTGGCATGGTTGCTGGTGCCAGACAGACTGGGATTTTCCCACATAACCGTCTCTTTACAGAGGATGGTCTGAAAAAGAGAAAAGATCCTTTGAGCGGCGTGTGCAAAAATGTCTTGTTGATGCCAGAGGCCAGAGGAGAACGATAGTAACTCAAACAGTTGTTACACCCAAGGTATGCAGAAAAGCATCTCTGAACATGTCGAAAATTTAAGCAGACGGGCTACAGCAGAAGAAGACCACCCCAGGTGCCATTCCTGTCAGTTAAGAACAGGAAACTGAGAAAATTTGGCTTTGAAAGTGGCATGGTTTCAAAGCCATTAGAAAAGACAATAGAAGATTGGAAAAAAAGTTGCTTGACCCTATGAGTCTCTATTTCTGCTGCGACTTTCAGATGGTAGAGTCAGAATTTGGTGTAAATAACATGAAAGCATGGATCCATGCTGCCTTGGATCAATGGTTAAGGCTGCAGGTGGTGGTGTAATATATTTTCTTGGCACACTTTGGGCCCCTTACTACCAACTGAGCATCGTTTAAATGCTGCAGTCTATCCGAGTATTGTTGCAGACCATGTCCATCCCTTTATGACCGCAGTGTAACCATCTTCTCATGGCTGCTTCCAGCAGGGTAATGCAGCGTGTCAAAAAAGTTCAGATAATCTGAAACTGGTTTCTTGAACATGACCATGAGTTAACTGTACTCAAATGGACTCCACTATTACCAGATCCAATAGAGCACCTCTGGAATGTGGTCGAATGGGAGATTCGCATCATGGATGTGCAGCTGACAAATCTGCAGCAACTGTGTGACGCTGTCCCATCAATATGGACCAAAAGGTTTGCAGCATCTTGCTGAATGTATGCTATGAAGAATTAAGGTAACTCTGAAGGCCAAAGACAGTCCAACACAGTACTAGCAAGGTGTACCTTATAGATATGTTCACTGGACATTTTCTATCTATCTAATAGCTAAACAGCTCCTGGAGGTGTTTAAAGAGAGCCATGTTTCTAAGACCATTTGATGATAAAATCTGATGAAAAAGGTGTGGTACCTAATGCAACATTGACTCTGACTTGTTTATTACATAAACATGAACTAAAAACTGTCCAAAAAGGTTAAAAAAAAAAATAAAAATACCAATTTGCAAAATATCAAACACCTTCATGCTTTCAAAGTGCATATTAAAGAAGTAGTTTGAGCTACTACACGAAAGTGTTTGGTTAGCAAACCAGACCAAAAATCTGGTATCACTGCATATTCCTCATATTTAAATCTCAATTCTCAACTCCTTTACCTCAAAGACAGTGAGGGCGAAGGGGTGGCCTAGATGGCGATGCGAGGACAGCAGCACTTTACGGTTGTCACCATTGAAGTCCACACTGGACAGCAGGTGCAGCTTGGAGTCCACCCAGTAAAGTCGCCTGTTGGACAAATCTGAGAAAATGTAGGGGGAAGAGGGAGATTGAGAGAGAGAACAAAACCAAGGGGGGGGGGGGCAGGGGGCAGGGGAGAAGGTGAATGGAGAGAGAGAGGTCACTCAGAGAGAAAAGGCCTAGGGTGAGAGGTATATGGATGTAATGGCCCAGTAGCTACACCATCAATCTTCTTTGACGTGACGGCCGAGGCCCCGCACTAAGAAAACACAGATGTGATTGTAATATTGCCGCTTGACTTCTTTGCTGGGGAAAATACATGTGCCCTTGAACAGATTCATTAGTCTAGCTGGACCTATTTTAAAGGCAAACTTTGCTGTTTTGCAAATCTATAACTCTCCACATTTCGGCACCCCATTACTGTTTACATTAGGCCGGAATTGTTTTTGTGCCCTTGCTACGGGCTGTAAAGTGGTGCGAGAGTTTAAATACTGCACTGAATTTAACAGCAAAGGAAATAATCCCAGTATTACTCTTCTTTACCCAGACACTAAGATTATGCTTTCGAGAAAAGGGTGAAGTTCTTTTAAATCTTTCCATTAAAATGAGCCAAATACACATTTACGTCTGCTTAAAACTTCTAGAATATAAAATCAGCAGCCCAGAACTGAATTAGTAAATAAAGAATTAAATGTTTGAGTCCAACAAACAGTTTTAAATTGGTAAAACACTGAATGTAGGAAAAAAAGAGCGTCCAATAAAAGCACCAGAGTCAAAGTAAACCGAAGAAGGAAGAGAATTAACATGATTATGCTGCAGAAATCCGACAGTAGGTTTCATTCACCTCTCCTGACTCAATCACCTGCGCTGTTCGGTGGCCTGTATGAAATCAATGACCAGGGGAAAACAATTCACCCCTTCTCCCACAGCCGCCTGGCACTAACTCGCTCATTCGCCTTATTCCCAAAAAATAATTTGTTTTCATACAGATGCAGCGACACCTCAATTCCACAGAGTGTGGCGACTGTGTGCTTCTATTTCTCCTCAGGCAAGGGCAGCTGAGAGGAATTGGCTGGTGTTTTGGAGGGAGTTGAAAGGGATGAGGGGAGGTATCGACAGCTCAGAGCGTCTGGCTTATTAATTCGGAGGCTCATACTCACCGGCTTGATTGATGAGAGCCCGACACAAACTGAGGTATATAACAATAAGAGCTACTTGGGTTTCAGCACCCCTAGACTATTTTCTTCTCTCAACTTGTGCTGTTTGTCTCTCTGTTTTTCTCCATTTGTTGTCTTTTTCTTTGCGTTGAATTCACTCGAGCCACTTTTTTTCTCTCTCTCTCTAAAAGCAATGTCAGCATAATAACTTTTTTTTTTTTTTTAGATAAAGCTGCTGTCAGAGCTGATTGATTTTTCTGTCTGTGCATCATCTTCTAGCTTTTCTTCTTTCCTCAATGGGCTCTGCATGTTCAAAGCTACATGTTTTTCCTTACCTAGAGTTATTCCATTGGGCCACTCAATGTGTTCAGACACCAGAATTTGCCTGTCCACTCCATTCATCCCAGCCTTCTCAATTTTGGCCTGACCTCCCCAGTCTGACCAGTACATAAACCTGTGGAAAGATACACAAGTTAGATTAAAATGAACCTGCAACCTTAGAGAATGAAAAATGAAAAGACTTCAAGTCCCATAGAAGTCAATTGGAAAATGACTTTCTGACTTGACCTCTGTAAACACTTTCCTGTTGTGTTTGTGGACTCACTTTCTCGTTTTGGGCCATACTGAATAAAATATTAAGTCTGTTTTGCAAATCTCGGTCATACCATGTTTGCAAAATGGAGGATTATCTGTGGTGTGAAACCACACGCTCACAGGCTTATGAGCTGTTCATCACAAGCCATTAGCCAACGATCGAATGGTTTTACAGTCAGACCCACCCCTTCTTGTCACCTTTAGTTTTTTGGAACAAAGATGGCAATGGCAGAAACAGTCAATTCGAGGCTTCAATAAGGGACTGCAGAAGCCAATGCGTGCCTGTCTGTGGTTGAAAAGGCTAGCTTTACAACAGGAAAAAAAAAAGAAAAAGTTTCCAGCTTGCTCTTTACAGCTACTTTCCACTTTTGTGACATCTTTGTAATTCACCCCCTTATAGGGGCTTAACATATACATGCTTAAAGTTATGCGTTATTAGGGTTCTGGAGAGTGATGGACACTTGAATGCTAACACAGGAGGCTGGAGCACAAACTCTCAGCTAGGCTTCAACTCTGCTACTTCAAGTCATTGAACTGGACCTCTCGAATGTGTTTGTGGCCTTTTGAACTTTTAATACAATCATCTAACAAATACGGCTTGCTGTGTCGTAGAGCCTGCCCAAGTAGTATCTGTAGGTTGATAATGAAAATTAACCCTTTAATACTGAACCGTTGAATGGACTGCAGCATAATGTCCCAGTGTTCTACTGGATTTAGGTCAGGTGAGCGTGGGGGCCAGTCAATGGTATCAATTCCTTCATCCTCCAGGAACTGCCTGCATACTCTCGCCACATGAAGCCGAGCATTGTCTCAGACCCATGACCCACTGCGCCAGCATAGAGTCTGACAGTAGGTCAGAGGATTTCATCCCGATACCTAATGGCAGTCAGGGCGCTGTTGCCTAGCCTGTAGAGGTCTGTGTGTCCCTCCATGGGTATGCTTCCCCAACCATCACTGACCCACCACCAAACTAGTCACGTTTGTTGCAGGCAGCATATCATTCTCCACAGGTTCTCCAAACCTTTTCACATCTGGCACATGTGCTCAGGGTGAGTCTGCTTTCATCTGTGGAAAACACAGGGTGCCAGTGGTGGTCCTGCCAATTCTGGTATTCTATGGCAAATGCCAGTTGATTGATTAAAACATATCCAGTTCAGTGTCAAAAATGAAAGGAGTCCCTTTCCTAGGAGCAGTGAATAAAGGTAATACGGAATATCAATTTTCTGAAGGACTCTTAACTGACAGAATGTCTCCAGTTATTTTCTGTCTTATATTTTTTTTGTAAAATTGCAGCCATACTAGTGAAACAGGCACTGAAAACATAAAAGGAAAGCACTGTGCAAAACAGCAGGTACTGGAAACTTGGACCACTTCTGAATATGTGTGTGTGTGTGTCCATGAGAAACCTGTGAAAGCTTGGCTTCATTTGCATGGATTTCATGCTAGTCTAGCTTTGTAGAGCTGTGAAAAGATGTCTTTGGGGAACTCGCGGCACCCGAGACAAATGGAAAGAGTCAGAAATAGATTATCTCCAGATAATTGATAATTGTTAAACTGCTTAATCTAACAGATGGGTCCAGCACTATAAATAGTAATTTGGTTAAAAAGTAATATTTTACCCCAACTTCTACACAAAACTTATTTGCACTATAATAACACTGGCTTTTATACACACAATGACAGTGAGGACCTCTTACTCTCCCCTCCCTCCTTCTTTTGCTGTCCATCTGTTCAAAACCCCCTTTATCCTAAAACTTCTCCAACTCACCCTTGGTGCGGATCCACTGCGATGGCTCGCGGCTCGCTGAGCTCAGTGGTTATGAGCAGTTTTCTCTTCCTGCCATCTCCTGTGGCGACAGATATGCTCTTGTTGCCCGAGTCAGTCCAGTAGATGTTCTTGTGGACCCAGTCGACAGCCAGGCCCTCCGGGGAGTGGAGCGAATCGATGAGCGTCACCTGCTGTGATGAGTCACTGGCCTTGTTGATGTAAGCACTGGTGGGTGGCAGAAAAGAAGTGTATCAGTACTGTAAGTAATCTGAAAATTATAATGGCATAATCCATCACAAAGGTGCTGCGCTGATAAAATTATGACTGTCTGGCTTTCTTTCCTTGGAGGAATGACTTGATTTTGAGTGGCTTAAATATCTTGTGGGGAACAGATTCTTCACTCTATTCAGGTGTGAGGGGCACCCAATCCTGACACCTTTATAACAACTTCAGCCCTGGTACCAAACACCACCACACAAGGAGAATGAGTCTGTCTTTATCCATCAGCACCAAATCCCTTTATCTCCTTAACTGTGTGTCCCTTTCTTGTCTTCAGTTTCTTTGATTTTCCTCCTGTTTCCACTTACTCTGTCAGTTCCTCTGTCCTCATTCCCCACTGGCATTTCCTTTACTGGTGAAAAGTGTTAAAACTTAATAGATTATTGCTTTCAACAACATAAGAGTGGGAAAGCAAGACAGAACAAATAATCCTTGTTAAAAGGTTGGGAAAAGCAATGTCCCAATTTACACACTACCTTCACATTTTAGCAACATCTACAGGAGTGAGGAGGAGACGGGAGGTGCATTTTAACTAAAGAGGAAGGTTGTTAAGATAGTTAGAGCGAGGGATGAGGAGGAGACAGATGACGCTCCAACTTGGAAGTAGACTGTGTTGCTAATTGACTATTACTTTTTGCCAACCCAAACAACTTCATCTTTGTAGGCAGGTGATGATGCGCCTGTGTGAGTGTGATAGATAATCTGTGGGTTCTCACGAGTGCCTCAGGGTTTATAACATGGATCCAACACCTGTTTCACCCTGGGGAGTAAATTAAAAGGAAGGCTTGAGTGGACATGAAGGAAAACCCTCATGTTATTGCTGCAGCAGCAGTCTATTGAACTGTGAACAAAAATTACATTAAGAAAAACAAAACAAAACAAGTGGTGCTGGGCACAACATACCCCACCCCCAAAAGATGTTTTAGCTGATTTGAATGTTGTCCATCTCACAAATGTGTCACTCTGCAAACACTGAATCACAGAGATAACACATAGGTCCTATTGATTACGCCCATAATTTTCCAAGGTTAAAAAGTTGAAGTAAAATAACTTTCATTTTATGAATGTAAATGGAGTTTCCCTTGTTAAGTTCAATTAGCCTGAAAATTCAGAATCTGGATCGGATCAGTTTTAAACCAAATTTAAGCATGAAAAGATGCTGCCGTCAGTGCTACCCCTCAGCCCCCTGGCAGTAGGATCTTCACACAAATCCCAGCACAGAAGCACAGGTTCTAGCACACATAATCACCAGGTCTCAGTAGATTTAGTGACTTGCAAATGCCTAAGAAAGAACCAGGAATAAGGAATGATAAAATGATAATAAATATAAACCACTGAGAATACCATCACTTTCTGTGATTGGCATTATTATGGTAAGAACTAAGTTGTCTGAGTTGTTTAGCAGATGCATATAAAGTCTGAATTTGAACATCCTACGTCACACTGTTCTTGAGTTATCGCAGGGTTCCAGACAGTGGTTGATTGACCTTTAGCTCAAGGTCACCGAGATTGGAACTCATCCAAGATTTTTAGTAGCTGCATCTACAGTGTGAATTTGAACATCCTACTGCTGGGAATTTCTTATTACTTTGGTATTAGTATTTACAGTTATAATTTTTAGTATCATTTATTGACAATTACAGTGGTCACATACACAGGATTAATGAACGCTCTATGCTTTAGATTAGTAGGAGAAAACTGTGGCCTGTTATATTCACTCTCATATATGCTTGAGGCTTCAGTCCCATCTATGCACATTTTGTATGAATTAGTATGGGGATAAATTCTAGTTAAGTGGGGACTGTCCAAAAAGTTTTTTTGTAGCAGAAGTTTTAATTGAAGGAGGATCTATTATTTACTATGCTTGTCAGAATTGTCATAAACCATGGGGTACCCTGGTGACGTGTGTTTCTTTAGTGATAGGTGATAGATCTGTGATCAGGTTTCAGGGGACGACACTTTATGTCCTATATTAACCCTTCTGGTGGTATGCCCGGGAGCGTTTTCCTTGCTTTGTCTCCTATCACTTGTTTTTGCTGTTGTGGGTTTTGCTAACTCACGTGCTTAAGGCAGATACTCCCAGGAGGTGCTTAACTGCTTTCTTGTGCTCTGTTTAACTCTGTGTGATAATACATCCTTGCAACAAATTCTGCTCATCTCCAGCGTCTTCTTTTTCTTTTTTTTTTAGAAATTCTGGTTTTAATTGAACATACAGTACACACGGTCCAAATTGGGATCTCCTCGGCTGGACAAGAAGGCTACGGGGAAACCGGACCACGACGACACTACCTTACGTTGTTCTCAAATTATCACGTTCACAAGATTTTCTGAAAAACTTCTGACCTCTGACCTTAACCCAAATGTGGCAAAAATGTTATCAGGCGATCTAGGGGTCACTGGCCATCTTTCAAACAAATTAGGTATGAATCGGACTGCTGGTTGCGCTGTAATCTTGTTAACATACAAACATACCAAAATCAATACCCCGTTCTCTCCTCTGGTTGTTGATTTGGATGCTTTGGGTCATTGCTGTGCTAAAAGGTGAAATTCCCCTTCGTTTTCATCTAGCAGTTGCCAGAAGGTTTGGACCCCAAATTGACCAGTATTTAGAACTGTTCATATTTCCCTCCATTTTAGCTAAGGCAGCTCCAAAACACGATGCTACCAAGTGATTTTTCATCACCCCATTTTTTTTATTTAAACGTCACAAAACCCTGAAATTTTGACATGGCTGCGTAGATGTTTTACATCCACTTTACATTCTTTTACACACTATAATTCACTATGTACTTAATTTAAATTAGAAAATCTTCACGTAGGCTAGGATGAACAGGTTGGAGGGCTGAACAGAGGCTTCAGGCACGGTGAAGAATAAGATGGAGACAGATGAGTCCAAGTCAGCTGAGCAGATTGCATGTTTAATTGGTTGAACCATTGTTTGCAGCAGACATCTCCATCATGGGGAGAAGCTAACAAGTCATCGACCCGTAGTGTGCTAATCACTATGAATTAGTCTGGAAAACCACATTATCGCAGTGAGGGCGAATCAGGAGTATGCACTTTAATGAGCCCAGCTATTGGAAAAAATACACCTTATCAGAGGGAAAAAAAAAAAAAAAAAGTCTTCACTGCAAAATAAGATGCCTGAATAGGAGGTGTGATCTGTCGGTCCAGTATCGTTAAAGACGCAAAACAAACACTTCATATGTGACAACGCACAACAGTTACTAGAAGCAGTTAATGTCACCAAGTTAGAAGAAACGTGTATATAGGATTTTTTTGTGTTGCCATCTTTGATCTACAGAAGGAACAACTTACTACACCAAATAGATTAAACTGTACAACTTCTCTTGCTGCTTGCCACTTAAAGTAACTTTTGATATGTGAGTTTATTTACGGCACTGAAAAATAGACTTCACTGTGAAAAATGACTTCATTTGTCCTTTCTCTGTCACAAGCCCTTGACTGTGTTACTGAGTTTGTGTGGGAGAGTGTCTGTGTGTGTGTGTGAATATGTGTGCATGCAGATGAATAATGGTGGTGATTATTGAGGCAGTGAAATTAGTGAGAGCATATGGCTCAGCTGAGATGATAGAAAACCCCTCCCACAACCTGTCAGCCATCAGGGTGACACAAACACACACACAAATGTATGTAGAAAGCAATGATACGCGCACGCACAGACTCACACAATGAGTGTGTGAAGGACAAACAGGTGTGTCTGCCTCAGTACCAGAAGGTGTGACAGGTTGAAGCAGACAAGATGGATGGATAGAGGAGAAGGATAATGACATGTTGGCTGAAGAATGACGAAAGAGAGTTATCTAAACTTCTAAGGTCCTGCACTCTGCCTTTATAGAAAAACCATTATAACAGGTACTCGTCTTTAAGTACTGAAATATACTAGTATGGATAATTATGGATAATCCAGCAAAATCCAGCTGATTAGTGATGCAGTGAAGCCTTATTCATTTTCACGTCTGTGTAGCAGAACACGATAGGACTGAAATATAACAAAAAAGTCAATCTGACTTGTCATTGTATGTGTGCTACATGTGTGTGTACCTGTATATTTTCCGGTGATAGAGATCACACCAGAACATCTTGTTGGTTGACACGTCCACATCCAGGGCCACAGCATTCTTCAGTGTAGGAACCACTTGTGTATATTCACTCTTCAGCAGGTGAATGCGACGGATTTCATGACGGTTAGTAAACAGCAGGTATGGACTCTTTCCTGGGGGAAAGGGGAAGATATTTACGTTACAATCATGGCCAAGCTGAATAACTTTACCTTCACTTACATGAAACAGTTACACACAGAGGTTATATAGCTCAGGAGCCCCGTAACCTACTATTTTGAGCCTATCAGAGGGGCTGCATCCATCTCAGCCTACCAAATATTGGCCATCTGAACTGCTGAGAGTTCATGTGACAGGGAAACATTTGCTACTTCTGCAAAATACACCTTAAACCTGTACATAAAAGTGAACTTGTGAATTTGTACCAATGCCCCATCCACACTGTTCCTGATAGTGAGACAGACAAGGTCACTGAGACTATAAGCTTAGTGTTGTTCACTGGCAGTTCAGTTTGATGTATTTTAGTACTGCCATGTGTTACCAGGTTAACAAGACTCAGAACCTTCACAAAGCAACTCCTCTCTTTGGATCCATTGGCCAGTAAATCTAAAATCATGCGGTATCACCAGGTACATATAGAGGCATGTGAAAAAAGAAAGTGCTCTGAAAAAAGAAAAAAAAAACCCTAAGTAGTCCCCAGGATCCAGAAGTTTGTAGAGCCACTTTATACAGTAATAACTTAAAGTTATTGAACAATTTTTGCACTCTTCTTTACAACGTTGCTTCAGTTCACTGAGGTTTGACGCCATTCATTTATGCACCGCTCTGTTAAGGTCCTGATTCTTTTCTTTTCCATCCTGCTATAGATTTGCTGTTTTTTTTGGGATCATTGTCCTGAAGCATGACCCACTTTAGGCAAAGCTTTAGCTGTAGGACAGATGGCCTTATATTGACTCTACAATACTTTGGTATACACCACCAAGCTTGGCAGTTGGTATGAGCAGTTTGTGCTGATTATGCTGTGTTTGGTTTTTGCCAAACATGGTGCATTACGACCAAACACCTCTACTTTGGTCTGGTCTGTCCAACGGACATTGTTCAAGAAGTCTTGTGGTTTGCTCAGATCCAACTATGTAAAGCTAAGCTGTGCTGCCATGCTGTTTTTACAGAGAAGAGGCTTTCAGCCTGAGATGTAGCTCTTGCGGTTTTTGCAATTTCTCTGAGCACTGCACGGTCTGACCTCGGTGTGAATTTGCTTGGAAGTCCACTCCTGGGAAGATTGTGACATTGTGTTAACACACTTCAGTGCTCCAGACCAGCAAACTGCCAAAACTCCTGCTTTTATAGAGTTAGTTAAAAGAATCAAACAGGGTGTTCCAGCATTTCCCTGTGTTGTTCTTCACCAGTCTTTCTAATAACCTACATACTATTGTGTACAAGATACCATGGGTACTGCTGAGTGTTTAGTCTTATTCCCAACAGGGAACATAATGTAAGCCAACTGTACTCTTGTTTTGCATTTGCACTATTTAGGTCCTTAAAGCATGTATTTTTGATGATGTGAACATAAATAATTTATCCAAACAACCCCTTTAAAACAAAAATGTCTTCCATCTACACATGGATTTTAGAACAGCATCATATTATTGACTTAATTTTTCACACGATTATGCACATCAGGAAAGTAATGCATGCCGTATGATTCACTCTAAATGGAAAGTAAAGTTGACTTAAAAAGGAAACATGCATTAGAAGACCATTGTCTTAGAATATGCATGTAAGCATGTGTCCTACTGCTGGAAAAAAGTTACACTACTTTTGCCACTAAAGTGACCCAACAAGAGCCATGACACTTTGTTCTATTTTTAGTGTAACAGGGCATTGCTGGGTTTTCTTTTTCAGGGGCGTACGGGATGTGCTGTTCGTTGGTACATTAGTTACACGCTGGGGGACACATTTCGGCCGACTGAAGGTGAGCATGGCTCAAGCATTTGAATATTTCTCACACAGGTGACAAGGTCAACTACAGTAGACAGAGATACCTTAGTCTGTGAGCATGGGAGTGGCTGTGACACCCAGTGAAAATGTCTGAGGCTGCATATACGTTTGTCATCAAGTACCTTCCACCTCAAATACAAGGTGTATGGTGTATTCGCTCCCATTACACTTTCTAACTCCATTTCTCCATGTTTGCTTCTCTGTCCTAGCCGTCATGTCATCTTCACTCCTCACTGTCCAGAAAGCAAAAAAAAAAAAGCCACATAAAGCATTCCAACAAGACAGAAAGCTGGCCGACAGCAACATTCATGCGTGCACAGACAGCACAAACTCATACTTTCACACAGACTCAACCATGCTTTGACAGGTTTCCTCAGCCCTGGTTTATTACAGGCCACTGCACAAGAAGGAAATATTATAGTTCTACCACTGCTAGGATCCAATCATTTTTCTCTTACTACTCAGTTTGTAATCATCAATTTCATCCGCTGAGAGAAAAAGAGAGCAAGAGACAAAGGAATAGGCAGGTGTAAGGAAATCTGACGAATGCAGGTACATCCATGTAGAAATGATCATTAAGAGGATGTAATAAGATAAGGAAGAAGCAAAAGGCATCAACAAATCAAGCGACAATGTGGGAAAGTGGGAAAGAGAGAAATGTGAAAGACAGGATGACAAAGTAAGAACATTTTGAAGCCTGTATAATGAGGACAGGGATAGCGCCAACATCTCTTTCATCAATCTCCCAGCCTCACTTTTTCATGACAATATCCCTTATCCCTCATCAGTGGTGTTTCAGCAATATGTCCTTCTTAACTTTATTTTAAAAATAAAAGAAAACAAAAAAAGCTGAGTCACTGTTTTTCCACAGGCCCCAGCACTACAGATGTCATCAAAAAGTTGCAAAATCATCTCTGCTGCAAGATACTGCAAAGCAGCAGTCAGCTATCTTAACAAGAACGCGAACCCGTAAATATATTTTAATCTGTAATGCCCGTACAGGGCTGCTCTGCCCCATCAGCCAATTAAGATAAAGCTGCAAAATGATAAGTGTAGGTTGGGGAATGCTGTTAGGCACTGCAGGAGCCCTGATTTGATTTGCACCAAAGCAGGTGTTTATGTAGTGAGCTTCACAAAGTAAGAGGAAAAAAAAAACAAATCCAAACGAAAAGACAGGCAGAAAGGTCAGAAATAATGGTGAGAAATTCTGCAGGCTGACAGGGGTGTTTAGCTGCAGCCTTTGAGAACAGACCAGCACTAGAGGAGGTAAATAGGATGATGATATGTGTGGAAGTAGGCGCACACGTCAAGGACAGAAGTGCTTGTTAAGACTTACAAACCATGCTAGATAATGACGAACAGATGCGACAGCAGAGAACAGAAATGAGCTTACTATCGACAGTTGTGTCAAAAGTCATTCAACTTTTCTGTCATTCCTCATGACAAAGCAGCTTATATAACACTTCATTATTTTTGCGGTGAAAGGCCACATGAATCTATATTTTATATATGTATTATAATGGTGTGAACACTCAAGATCATTTAAAGTAGTATACAGATGATACCATGTATTTGAATTTGAATTCTGGTTTAATTTGACCAGTTTCTCTGCAGACAAACAAAATTAAATTCTAAGTAATATAACATTTCAAGCCTAAAAGCGCAAGACCCGACTTCTGATGAGCTGTGACAGTATTCAGTGACATTTTTGGTCCCATGGCAAAATCTTTTGACAATGGGGAAAAATGTGACCAGTCCTTTAAACCCATTTTTGAGAAGTGTGTACTCAAACTGTCAAGTAAGGCACAAATTGCTCCTAGCTCTGAGGTTAAGCCTGCAGTACCACTGTAGCTGAGAGAGATGACAAGACACAAGAGAAGGAAGAGCAAAATAACCCAACACTCTGGACCAAAGGCAGTTTGTAAATTTCCTCTGTATTGTTGCCAAAGCCTGCATTCATCAACCAGTTAACATGCATACCTGTACTGTAATCCCACTGCTCTGTCCCATCCCTGTCTTTGTACTCATTTGTATTTCTTTAAATTTCAAGTATTTTAATACGTTTATTTAACTGTCTTCAAAAACAGACAAAATATTTTAATGCAGCCAATAAGCCAGCATTAATTAATTTGAAGTAAATTTCATTCATACAGCTTCATAGCCGCTAATCACGTAGTGACCAAGAGGCAACCTCTGGGGCAGAAGATGAAGAGGAAATATTAAAGTCTGTAGTTTCTTCAATGACCACTTGAGTCAAACCCCATAAACTCCATGTTGAAATGTTTAAGTTTAGAGTCTGGTAGAAAAAAAAACATTTTTTTATTTCTGTAATGCTTCACACCTTTGTGACATCTGTATAACGAACCAATTTAAGTTATGCAGAGCCAGGCCGCTTTGATTGACAGGTTTGCCAACACAGGAAGCTGGACCTCCAGAGTGTGTTTGTGGTGTTGGTGACCTTTGGAGCCTTTTTAGTGGTCCAAAGGGCATGACATCTGACCAATATTATGTTTTGCTGTGTGGTACAGCTGCTCTAAGAAGTTCATGTCTTTCGTGAATTAAATTCTAGCATTTTATTACTGTGTTACTTAGCTCCCGATTAACAAGTATGTGTGTCTGTGTGTTGCACTCTTTTAGTTTGTGCATCCAGCTTCATTAAGCATGCTACCATTAGCTTAACACATCACTATCTGGGCAATTTAATGGGTTCTGCCATATACTGTTACAAACACTCACACACACATATACACAAACAGCTGAGAAAAGGGATTGCATTGACTTTGAACTGGCACTGCTGGTGTAACACTTGCATGTTCCTCTGAAATTAATCTGCAGAGACAGAGAGAATATTCTAGGATTATAATCAAATGCACTTAATGTACACTGAACACAGCGCAGAGGTTTCACTCAGCTTTGCATAACTGTTTTCACAATTATCTACATAGACTCAACTCGCAGCAACAGCATATCTAGAAATGGACTCGTGTGCAACTTTAATAACCTTCAGATGATGTGAATATGACAGCTTCTGAGCTTCAATATGTGCAGCTGATATTGGCACTGGGCACATTTCCCATCTCATCACAGAATGTGACATTCCTCCTAACCAGTCAGTCACAGGGGAATTGCATCTGTGTCCAAATTATGACGTGACTCCTCAAAATAACTACTTATGCATTTGTGTGAGCAGGATCTGAGGTGTACGCGTATGCTGATTTCTGTTGCTGTGCACGCGTGTGTCTAGAAATGAGTTCATGAGCAAAATACAGCTTCATTAAATCCTCATTACCTCAGCTTCACAAAGCAGGCATCTCTATATTTATGGTCCCAACCCTATTTGTTCCTCTGAATAAACAAACCTTGGACTTAACAGGAATCCACGCACATTTCAAACACTTCTTTTCTTCACGTCTGTCTCCTTGTGCCAATGCTTTGTCATGATGAACGGCATGGATACATGAGCAGAGAAATAAGTCATATATCACTTATGTATCTCTCTTATTTCTTTCCTGCTTTTCCATGCTGCCAACTAATAAATGTTTGGCCTCTGTTAAGGACTGTTTGTGCTACCTAACAGTAATAAAGATTCACACAGAGAGACACAAAGCAATCAATGGTGGTTTTTATGCCACTTAGCTCAGAAGTGAAGGTCTGTTTCTGCTTTAAGCACTCTCATTACCAGACCATTTTACCCTGTAATGACTTAACCTCACACCGTAATTACTAATAACTCTTTGCTCTCTCGCCGAAAAGTAATTTGCTGTGTAAGTCAATGAGTTAAAAGTTACATTCTCAATATACGTATATAGGTAGTAGAAATTAATTAAAATCACCAGAACATGAGGTAATTCATACTCAGCACTAAAACTGAACTGACTAGTCATGATTAGTACATCTTTTAAAGTTCTTCTTGAGGCATTTATTAAACCATCTAAGCCTTAAAATGGCTTAGATGCAACTCTACATGTTTACCTCTTTTAGTAGTATGTGGATATATGAGGATGCATATTAGTCCCCATCTCTGCTTCTGCACGTCCCTCAACTTTAGCACACATGCTCACCTTAAGTTCTGTGTAAAACTAATCAACTCCACACACTGGCAGGCTGTAATACTGGCCTAATTCAGCTGTGACTCATCCATACATGTTTGAGCTGTTGACTGAATTTAGAGAAGAGGAGGAAGGAGAAAAGAGAACCTACGAGTCAGTGTATCAGAATGGTAACATAGGGCACTCTACAATGTCAGCGTTCTAATGAAAACAGATGAGTCTTTGGCTTGACTTTGTCTTCAAACGGATCATAATGACTTTCTATAATTAGATAAATGTTGTTCTGGTTTGTGCAGTTAGGCCAGTCAGCTATTGTGTTGACTGCTTCTTTCACTGATATGTCTTCTAGTGCAGAAACAATACACCATGCGGGCATGCTAACAAGGTTAAAAACTTGAAACAATGCACTGTTATGCATTCTAGACTGTCGGTTCCCTGTACTTTTAGGAGTAAAATATATACATAAACATTATCTGCAGGCGCTTAAATCGTTGTTAACCAAAGTATCGTTATCAGTAAAGCCAGCTGTAACGGACTGAAAACTATTGGGGCTGATTAGAAAGGACCAAGAACCCAAATGGTGCTTTCAAAGGAAGTCTCAGGTGTAACTAACAGGCTAAAGTGCAGCCGAGCTTTGAATAGCATTAACGAAAACCATTTTTCAACAGCAAGCTTGCCAAGTGCCGTTTAGAGGACAAGATTTTACTTTCATTCAAACCACTTCTCAGTGTATTTGCTCTGGCCGACAACGGGTAGAGAGCCTGCCTGTGTCCTGCAGTGAGTGGGAAGGTCTTTTTCCCCACATTGCACCCTTCCCTTGCCACTCCAGGGAGAGCAGAAGCAGCTGGCTGCAAACTTTCATTAGTGAGGGCTGCAGAAAAAAAAAGATGGCAAATATTTATCTTTGCACAGATCGCTGCGCAGGAACTGCATACAAAGCAATACGCTCCTCTCATGGAATCCCACTGCGTGAGAAAAGCGTAGGATGTGACTTGGTGGTTGGTGATAGAATCGGAGAGCCGTTGCTGAGTGTGTGAGAGCTGGTCTCTATGTGTGATTCCTTATATGAATGTGACTGTATTTCGGTGGGAACTTCCATCAGTGACAGTGTGTGTATTTACTTGTACAAATGTGTGCGTGATAAATGCCCTACCTACGGCTTTGCAGGTCTTCGAGGCAGGGTCCATCTCATAACCTTCATAGCACTCACACTTGTAATCTCCTTTGTAGTTGATGCAGATCTGACTGCAGGCGTCTGGGTTCTCACATTCGTCTATGTCTGCGGAGAGAAACGTGGCACAAAGACATAAAGATCAAAACAACATAACCATAGACACACAGAGTCCTATTTGTCTGGAGACTGAGACATAAAAGAAGTATATTTTCAGTTTCTATCATGTTAACAATCTCTCTCAGGAGGATTCTCACTTCAAAAAAAGAGAGATTCTTATTCTTCAAGCTTAATTTCTAGGATTTACATCTACCACACTTTGAGCTTCAATAGAAAGATAAAGAGATGAACATTTTTTTTTCATGGTTAGTGTATGTATACACCTTAAAACAAATACATTAGTAGAAATACAAGGTCCTCTACCTTCCACAGAGGAATCAAAGTCTGGGGACAAAGGGGATTACTCGGGTTCTGATGGCTAATAATGTTTCTTCTATACATCGTACTGTACAGGTCAGACTTCAGGTTTATATGATGGAATAGTTTGCAATCATCAGCGTACCAACATTGCACAGAATCACGTCTTTCTACACATTTCCCACTGACATCAGAAGAAGCTCGATAGTCATCTTAAATCAAGAAGATGTAGGAAGATTTTACGCAGAAAATGTAACGTCGTCATCATCATGGATGGTGGTGTGATGTGAACTGCCAAAGCAAAGTATACTCATATTTTTTTTATACATCTATCTTACATTCTGCACCTGGCAACCTCTCTAAGAGGACTGGTTGTTAAAATAACGTATTCATGCTCCTCAATCCAGAATGCCTGCATGTAATTAATAAGATGCAACATGCATACAAGACAGCTTTAGATGAGGTCATTTGCAGCAGAATGCCGGCCCCGTTTTTTGTGTTTAAGTCAATCTTTAATCATTCCAGATTTTTGTCTACACTGAACGAAAGAAATGCCACTAATCTTATATGACAGCGTTTAATGAATCATGTAAATGTGTTCCTTTGACCTGAAAATGACCATAGTTAGAAGTACTGCAAAATTAATCTTGAACAAAATAGCGATAGAATAGTACAAATGAAGTTTGGCTGATTAATGTCATACGTGACACTGGCCATGCTTCTCTGGACCAAGGCAGGGGTTTTGTTGCATATTTTTTCTTTACCTCCACAAGTCTTTTTGTCCAGGAGTTTGTAGCCAGGGGGGCAGTCACACTCATAACCAATTCTCTGGTCCTTGCAGATGTGGGAGCAGCCACCATTGTTGTCTGCGCACTCATTCAGGCCTGCAGAGACGGAGAGAGTGGCAGCAGAGGAAGGGACAGGGATGGCAGGGAAGAAATAGTAAAGAAGGAGCTGAGCATTGTTCAAATAATTCCAGCAGGTTTTAGACAGCAGAACTCTGGCAACACAAGAACAAGTTGGACAGGAAGACAATCCCACGAGCTTGTCTGTGCGGACAGTTTTAATCATCCTGCCAGTAAAGATATTTTTGTCCTGTCAAGTGTGTCTGTATACATCAAAATTTCAATTCAGTGTTCTTAAAAGCTGTAGAAAAAGAGAGACAATAGTGTATGTATGTGTGTGAGTGTGTGTGTGTGTGTGAATGAGATCCTTATGTGTGTTCATGGCCCATGGGCACAGTCTAAGCCAGTAGCTAGCCAGTAGCTCCTGGAACTGATCCATTCTCCAACAGGGACCTTGGCTTATACCAGGTGCCACTCCACTATTATGCCTATTGTTACACAAGCACATGCTCCCCTTCATCCTCTCATCTCATTCTCTCCATTTCCTCCCATTTTCCCCCCTTTTAGCAGAACAGATTGGACTGAGTCATCCTTCCTTTCCTTTTTGTATCAGTTTCTGCGCCTCCATTCATCCCTTTGTCTTTCAACTACCCTCCAGGGAGTGAGGAGATCTCTGCAGAAAACTAAAGCTGGTACTTCATTACCGGTTTACATTAAAGATTTAAGCTTCAAGGCTATAGGTACTGCTGTGAGACTAAGACACTAAGGGAGACAGAAAGAGAGAGACCGCAAGAAATTAAGGGAGACTGACAGGGAGCGGAAAAGAGAAGAATGGACTTTTGCAAATTTGCATGACATTTAACTAAAATTAGAGTTGTAATTTATAGTACAGTCAGATGACAGCATACCAACACAATATCAGCCTTATATTAAACTAAAATACAGTAAAGATATGAAACCCTGCTTACAGCAATTCAAGCAGGTTTGAACAGGACTGCTAGAAAACAACACAAAGTATGTGGTCATTCATATCCATATTTCTATACGCTGGGCTGTTTTACGTTTTGTTCAGGGATAAGGGAAACCACATACACTGAAGCACAGCTTTTACTCTGAAGGCAAATCTTCTCCATTTCCAGTCTGCATCGCACTTTTTCAGGTTTTACTACTGCCCGGCTTGTAGTGAACAAGTGTTTGCAGACAAACGTGAAAAACTACAGACATCGTGGCAATCTGCTAGCAAGCAAAGCAATCACTAGGAGGTTGTTGGTGCAGAACCCTCGTTGCAACCAATTTTACCCAGCCAGAGCCAGCAACCTCCAGGAACAACCTCCCTAGCAACTGATGGTTGTATTACGTCCACTGTGGGGGACACCTCTCGAGCAATGTGTGCATGGTGTTCACATGAGAAACCTCAAAAGGTCAGGCTCTACTTGGGTTACATGGTTTTGAAATGAAATACTTAACACTCACAAGCTCTGGAAAGCTTTGTAATGGTACTTTTCAGATTCAACGTGGACCAAAAGGCAAATATCCAGATCATCACATTTAATTTTAATTATATGGTAACATGGAATCTCATGCCAGAATATATCCATCTACTGTGAGATCAGAGCTAGCTGAAAAGGCAGCATGCTCACATATAATTTTATCTGATCTCAGGCCACTCCACTTCAGAGAAGCTGCGGGTCAAGTGAAGCTTCTCTTCATAACCTCAAACACTTCAACTTTTACACAAACTGAAATCTCATAATACAACTAGTTACTTCAGTTGCAATTACATGCATTTCATTAATTTAATAGATTCTATTAATAGGTGTATTTTTCTGATTGAGGATGGGCCGCACTGCTTGTGTGACCAAAGCTCAGGACGTGGTAATTATCTATGCCGTGTGGATAATCTCCGTGGCTCCTTATGGGTAACGCAGTCGTGTCACGCTTTCCTGGCTAAGATCGCACTAGAGGGCAGAGTCGTTTGGGTCTTTGATCATAACAAGGCAGTTGAGAAATGTCCTGATTTACCCTGCCTTGATCAAATGAAATCTCCTTTTTACAGAGAAGAGTGACCACCCACATTTGAACAAGCTAATGATGCCCGGTAGAGTTTGCGCATCAGTGTTATCACATTAGCACATACGCTCATCCATGTGTATAAAAACCTAATGAGTCTCTCTATATGTGTTTTTGTGTGTGCTTGTGTGAGTATGTGCGTGTAAAGAAAGAGAGAAATTCTCTTACCGCACTCCTTCATAGGTTCATCAGACCAGTCTTTGCAGTCTTTCACATTATCGCACACCTTGCTGCTGTCGATACACTCCCCGTTCTTACAGCGGAACTTTCTTGGCCCGTCGCATTTGGTAACTGCGGTGAACACATCAGATAACTGAAAGGTTTGACTTTTAGCAAGTGTTTTATTCAGGCTGCACGCCACATTAGCATTCGGCAACACAATAATTCAATCCTACTGTGATGAAACCCTCCAACACGTCACATTTTGTAGAGTACAAGATTTTAATGCAGATACAGTAAATGTCACACCTTAGCAAAGCAATACTGTCAATGTTTCTTGTAGCCTGTGGAGATAATTAGCCCAAAGGTTGATTGTTTTGGCTCTCGGTGAGAGGCATTAGGCAAAGTTTGATCAATAAATTGTTTAGTTCTATGAATAAAGATAGGCTAAAGATAGGTTTGTTGTTATTTTAACTGGGGAAGCTTACTGAGAAAGTTATATTATTATATGTATGGCAACTCAGTAAACACAACCTAAAAAGAAAAGAGCGATAAAGGCTTCATAGAAAATGTATGCATTATATGGTTTGAACTACAGAGGAGCCAGAGGCAGCTGAGCTCCCATCAAAGAGACCCTTTAACTGTCCTGAAAGTAGAAGCCCAATAAAATGCAGAAGAAGGTGACATACGGTAGGAGATGTGATACCCAGTGCCTAATAACGCACAAAGCAACTCAACTGATATATATTTGTGGGATACTTATCTGTTCTGTGTAAGTTAAATGCAGCGGAGTGGTTACAGTAAATAAACGTATCGCTGTAGCTTCTTTGCAATTCTTTGACTCATCATCTCCATCTTCCAGCACTCAGGAGGATTCAAGTGGAGGGAACTCGGGGGAGATTTAAGGCAGTGGAGATTCACAGCCTCTTATCCTCCCATGCCTCTAAGCCTATCTTTCAGTGGACACTTTCTGATTAAAGTTTCTCATGGGGCAGAACCCACAGGAGAAGCCATCTGTGCTGCTCTTCATTACAGCTCCTGTGAAGCTCGTTAAAAGTATTAAAGTTGTAATTGGACACATTTTTTTAGTAAATCAAGTATAAGAAAAGTTGGAAAAAACAAGAAGCAGAAGGCCTGCAAACACAGATCAAAACTTTAAACAAAATGTGGAATTTCATCTCAGCGTCTAGAAGGAAAGCCAACATTTTGCTACCAACAATATTAAGAGGAAAATAAAATATGATGATATATTGTTTTAATAATAATGCGAATGTTTGCTTTTTACGTGGTAGCCTTCCTCTTCCATACTCATGAGACGCTTACCGTTGACACAGCCAGCTTCATCACTGTAGTCTGGACAGTCATGAACTTTGTTACACTGTTTGGTGCCGTGAATACAGGAGCCATCGCCACACTGGAACTCATCAGGTCTGCACGTGAGCAGTGCTGAGGAACATAAAACACACACACTTCAGAATAAGCTGAGTTTTCATTATTATCTATTAGCCTAATCCATGAGAAGATAATGACAGAGGTCCATAATGCAAATACAAAGCATTTATTTTCCATTGTTTACAAAGTCATATTCAGCCCTGAATTTTTCTTCTGACTGTGCATTCCACTATCCAGCTCTAATCTATCATACACAACTCTTGACAGCACACAAAAATCCTCATAAAATCCTATACTGGAATGAAAAGCATTCGGGTATTCACACAGCATCTGAAGAAAACTCACATCTAGTGACCTATTGAGAAGGTGTCTATGTGCAAGTGCGCATATAGACATTTGTGCTTGCTCTGACAGCAGAGGGTAAGTTTATTTAACTCATTTGTCTTTTTAACTGGCTCTTTAATTATTCATGCGTTGTGTTTTGGACCGGCTCCACTAACGGATCACAGGCAGACATGATCAATGGCTGTGGAGCCTGTAAAAACACGTGGCAGACAATCACTGTATCAGGAAATAGGGTATGGAACACAGCCGCACACAGTGTCTCACACCAGTTGGGCAAATTTTGAGTTTGTAGACACATACAGACAATCACAGGCAGCATTAAATAATAAAAATTAAATGCAGGCTTGCAGCAAGATATGTGAACACTGACTGAAGAGGAAAGCTAAGACAGGCTTTTAACACTCAAACAAAATAAATAAAAAAAAGACAAAAACAGATGTTAATACTAAAATCAGCAAAGTGGGCAAGACATAATCCTGTGCCATCACAAAATGTGCTGATTCCTTCAGCCAAATTATTGGGATCTGAGCTCAGCTAATAATGATAAATCCCCAGGATGAATAGTTGTAATAATGGATTGCCATCTGCAGAAATGTTGACGGGAGGGAAAGAAGAAAAGTTGCGAAAAGATTTGACCATTTCTCATTTACATTAACCTTCTGTCAATCTTCTCACAGTCGCTTGTCTCAGTGCGTCTGTGAAGAAGCACGAGATTATTGAGACAGATGTTTCAAATAAGATGGGAAATGATACGTAGGGGATGTGTCTGTGGGAACGCGCAAAGCCTGATGGAATAGAGGAGAAAGTGGAGAGAACAAACTGGATGCATAACATGCAATGATTGTCACAATTCTCATTTACGTTGAAATGTTGTACCTCCCTAAGCTGTGTGCTATGCTCTCATTTACATTACACAGACATCTAAAACTATTACACCTTGTTTTACACAAAGCTCCAACCACCCACCTGTGTTCACTGTGATGAGCATTACACATCACACAGCTCCTTTTTATCTGAGAAATAGTGGACAAAGTTATCCGCATAGCTTCCTTCTATCTATCTATTGCACACTATTTTATTATTTTTATGGATCTCAGGTAGTTAGCAAACTGACTGAAACATTCTAGAAAAGATACAATGTGACAGTGAGGTCACTTTCCTTTGTTAATTAGCTTTTAACAAAATCATAAGCAATAATCATATCAATTATTTTAGGAAAACATTTATAACAGGTCTCTATCTTGTATAGCCAACCATGAGCAAATGCGAGAATAATTAGTTAAAGATGAGAAGAATCCTAAAATTAGTTACTAATGGATGCAAAGTAATTTCTGGTAGGATAAACAACAAGCACCTCTGGCTGGAAATCTATGAGAAAGTGTCCCTTCTCCCTTTGATTGATTACCTATGATGGTCTCGATCTCTAGTTTCAAGCCTGATTCAATATGGAATAATTTATGGTCCATATTAGAGACAATCAAACAACAAAGTTTTAGAGCCAGGCTAACTTGACGCTGACAAGTCACCTTTTAGGTATCTAGTTTCATTGGTTTCTCAGTCAGATCTAGCCTGTGCTTATTTAGTAATCTGTTACAATAAAATATACTCCAAGTACCTGGCTGTTTTAAGCCTCTAATTCACTAAGCTAGCATTCCATTTAATATCCCAGTGAATAATACATTGACCTTCCTAACAAAGCCAGTGTTAGCATTAGCCAATCAAGTCAAAACTCTCATCCAAACATGGTCATGTTCAGTTATAGAGATCAAAGTGGGTTTGACTAAAAGAAACAAATTTGAGGCTTCAAAATCTGCAGTTCCAAAAGCATATATTTTCTTTTACACTTTTGGCTAAGCCAAGTCTTGATTATAATCTGTTGCAGAGAAGGACAGCTGGAGACTTGACGGCCGAGTGGTGGAGCCTATCCCAGTTGTCACAGGGCGAGTGGCAGAGTACACCCTGGATAGGTCGCTAGCCTGTCGCAGGGCTACCACCTTCACACCTACAGGCAATTTAGAATCACCACCTAACCTAACCCCACTAACTGCATGTCTTTGGATTGTGGGAGGAAACCGGAGTACCCGGAGAGAACCCACACAGACACGGGTGAGAACATGCAAACTCCACACAGAACAGCCCCGGCCAGATGGTGGATTCAAACCCAGGACCTCCTTGCCGTGAGGCAACCGTGCTACCCACCATGCCACTGTGCTGCCCCGTATTTTGTTTTTATTTTATTTATATTATTTACATGTTTGAAATAAAACAGTCAATCAAACCACCTTAGTACAGAAAACCCAGGGTTAACCCTGAAGTTACCTGGATAAGCCAAATTCCTGCTTAGTAGTATAGGCCTTTGATTGGCCAGCAGCTCTACACAGCTATGTAATCAACTGTTTCTTTGGCTTCTCTTGACAGTGCTTATAATTGTTACTATAATTATTTTTGGGGGTATTTTTTTTCTGTGTTTGGATGGAGATTTTATTTAAAATAAAAGCAGACCCTCGTGCTCACCATCTGATGACAATATTTGTCACTCAGACCCGAGCGGCCTCTGGAGGACTCCTGGATGCAGAAAGTATAATTGAGAATTTATAGTGTGACATTCTTTCTCACACTCTGTGCCAAGCTTTGACCATGACACAGATTTAGATACTGTTTTTGAACCTTTTTGAACCTTAGGCAAATAAAAATGACAAATCATGCAATTATTACCCACATAGTTATTTTGATCTACATGGACTTGTGAAATTGTGTCTGGAGTGCAGTGGCCATTAATGTGGAGATATGGAGGGTGTATAGTTATATAGAGCAAGCAATGACCTATACATTGCAACAACTGCTTGTGCTTTGTGATTCATTCTTTATGTATTGTGCTAACGCTGTGTTATTGTGTGATTAGCATTTAAATGTGCAAGGAGCAGGTACACTATATTGCCAAAAGTATTCACTCACCCATCCAAATCATTGAATTCAGGTGTTCCAATCACTTCCATGGCCACAGGTGTATAAAACCAAACACCTAGGCAAGCACAGTGGTGCATGTGCTTCTGGAAGAATGGTCAAAAATTCCATAAACACACTCCTAAACTTTGTGGAAAGCCTTCCCAGGAGACAGGAGAAACTGTCATAGCTGCAAAGGGTGGGCTGACATCATATTAAACCCTATGGATTAAGAATGGGATGCTACTCAAGTTCATACGCATGTGAAGGCATACGAGCGAATACTTTTGGCAATGCAGTATGTGTTCATGTGTGCATGTGTCTGCTTCAGAGCTGGCATCTGGCTGTATGTGCGGCTGCGCAGTGAGCTTGTATCATGTCTTATGTGTGAAGTTGCTGTCATCTCACTGAGTGGTGTGTGGGCATGTGAAGAGGAAACCACATGGAGGTCACGCTTGCTGAAGGACCTCTACCTCCACACACAAACACACACACACACACACACACACACACACACACACACACACACACACACACACACACACACACACACACGCTCAGAGGTAGTTCTTTTCTTCTTGCACTGATCACGTGGCTGTATGGCAACACACTTGTGGACCATCACAATAAAATTAGAATTGATCTTCCTTTAGTCATTTTGTGGCACATTTGTCACATAGTCGTTCACAATAGAGCATGCTAGTCTTTAAAGCATAGTCCTCCAGTATTGGAAAGACATACATTTAAGCAGTTGCTTTACAAAACAACTGATTACTTTTGGTATCCATCAATAACTTTCATTACAGGCTATAGCTGGTATTAGCTTTTTATTACTACAACATCAACCAATATTAAATTTAATGGCCTAACAAGTACTATGCAGAGAACAGATAAATTACATAAACTATCCACAAGTACAAATATAAACCATTCATCTTAATTTACAAAACTAATAAAACTGTATTCTTAAGCCTGAGCAGTTAAATCAGTAGCACTCTCCTCAGACTGATCAGTCATGTTGTGCCTATTGTTTTTGGAATAATCTACAGTGATAATTGAAACATGTTTTGATTAATGAAGTAGTATGACTCCTTCACTTGTTTTCTAATTGTTTCAAACAGCAGCAAAGTGTATGATACTATATAAAAATGACAGTACAAACTATATTTAAAGAAAAAAATATGGACTTACGACAGTTTGCTTCATCTGATTTATCCTTGCAATCTGCGTCGCCATCACACTTCCAGTTCAAATGGACACACTCTCCGCTCCCGCACTGGAACTCGCCCACTGGGCAGCGAGGTTTCTGAGGCTCCGTCCTCCGGCTGCAGCGCTCCATGGACTCATCTGACTTGTCCTTACAGTCTGGGTCACCGTCACAGCTCCACAGGGCAGGGATACACTCCGAGTCATTGCAGCGGAATTCATGCTGGCCGCAGGTGGGAGCCGAGCATTTCTCCTCATCGCTGGCGTCCCCACAGTCGTCATCTCCATCACACACAAAGATCGGTGCCACACATTTGCCGTTACGACATGCAAAGTCTTTGGAGGGGCAGGCCTTGGCATCTGCAGGAGGAAAGGTAAATTAAATTATATACATATATTTTATTTAATCATTGATTATGCATCATCATCATCATCATCTTAGCATGTCCTGCCACTGCTGGCGGATGGCCTCCACAACTCTTGCCAAATACCCCAATCCTGTGCCAACTGCACCCACATTCTGCCTCCCACCTCTTCAATACATTATTAGAAACTGTAATATTTAAGACATCAATATCAGTCTATTCATTACAGAATATCTGCTGCAAGTAACTTTTCTTTTAAGAAACTCAAGTCAGATGTTATATGAAACATACATTCAGCTGAAATCCTCTTAGAAGCAATGTATGTGGGAGTAGATCAGATGTAATCCAAGTTAGAGGACAACTATAGCCTAACTTATCTCTGCATCATTCAAACTCCGTCACAGGTGGGAATACGTGCAGCAATATGCCTTTTCCCTCGTTCTCCACAGATGGAATGAAAGACTACTAGTGGTAAAATTTAGAGTTAATGAGCAGAGAGCTATTCTACGACTCCCTTCTTAACTCAATCAAAAAGAAAGATTGATCAATCTGATGACTGTGCACGGTGCCGAAGAACATCCCTTTACAGCACAATTCCCTTGAAAGTCTGACAAAACAAAATGCGGCAGGTGCAGGAACAAAGCGAAGATGAAGAACCAGGGAGAAAACAGATAAACCTGCTTCGTAGAAAAAGTATAAATTATGAATTATTAAATAAATAAACACTGCCTCATCAAAATCCAAACCCTTTCTCAAATGAATGCAAACTGCTATTACAGATAAACGTGTTGTTGACCATATTTAGCTCAAGGTCGGGAGTATATGTGCGGAAGTGGTCCAGCATGTATATATGGCTGTATAAATGAGCACAGCTGCAGGTGCAGAAACACTCCCTCCCGGAGTGTTTGTGTGTGTTTATACGTGTATGTGTGAATGCTGCTACAGAAACACCTGTAGAAGATGAATATTCATGTCCATGCCTGCATTTTGACCATCACAAAAAAAGTGTGACGGCATTCCAGTTTTTAAATGTGTTGTGTTTCAGTGTGTGTGGGTGTGTTGCTGTTTTGTATTACTGTGTTTATGCTTCCTCCCAGCAGTGACATTATCCAATTGCAGACAGGTTGGACAAATCTATTCGCATCATGTAATCTGCTAAAGAATAAATAAATATAAAACAAAAACACTCGTCTGATGCAACGCTCCTCTCTGGGCGACCGCCATAACTGCTTAATGCTCTCTCTCTTTTTTACCTACCCACACAGTGTGCCGAAGAGACTCATTATGATAATAGGCTATTGGATTCCCTGTTAGCTATTACTACTAGCATGCTAATCATCCCTACTCAAATCTAAGTAATTTAATTAGCATGAGCACAAAAACAACATCAGCAGTATCCCGGTAGAAAGTAAGGTGGTTTAGGGGTTGCGTAAGTTGTGTAAAGTTACAAATTGACTGTTTTCAAAACTTTCTGTATTAACAGCAAGAAATATTTTGCTTATGAAAATTCCAAACATATTTTGCAAAATCCCTGAGGGTGATTACATGTTTCTAGTTAGACTAAACACCCTTTTTATGCTCTAAGGAGGTCATCATTATAGCAGAAGGCTTGGTTAGCCAGGTGTGTTGATATAAACAGCAAGGCTGGGATAAAAAGCTCGTTAGTATGGTTCCCATGGGGAGACTCAGTGACTTAAGAGATAGTTTGCTCATAATAGCTTTTCTTCCGGTACAAAAACAAGCATACAGTTTCCAATTCAAGGACTTCTTTTGTGTTATGGCTAAAAAGAAATTTAGGTTGACAATATCAAAGGCTGTACTAAATCCATCCTTCAACCTTCTAGGAGAAGCAGTAATTTTGCCCTGGATGTTACAGTGACACCACAACAACTAAATCTGTTTAGTAAGGAAATACTGAGCCCCAGTATGCATCTACACCGACACAGAACCGTGCAAAAATCTTGAGCTACCCCTAATTTCTTTATATTTTGCTTAGATTTACTGAAATGTACAAACATACATGGAAATACAGTACATAAGACAAAACAGAGTTTGTACAATTCTAATAAGCTTGAAGGTCAATATTTGGTATGACCACCTTCATACCTTCATTCACAGCCTGAACTCTGAGGCAGCTTTCCTGTAATTTCTTTAAGTAGGCTTCAGGAATAGTTCTCCAGGCTTCTTGAAGGACATTTAAAGCTCTTCTTTCGATGTTGGCTGCCTTTTGTTCTCTTCTGTCAAGACGATCCCACACTGCTTCAATAATACTGAGGTCCGGTGTCGATCACATGCGTTCCAGTTGGCATTGCATGGTGGATCACAATATGATGGTACTTTTCTGCATTGAAAATTCCATCAATTTTAACAAGACCCCCAAGACCACTGGCTGAAATGCAGCCCCAAACCATGACAGAGCCTCCACCATGTTTTATAGATGGCTGTAGACACTCTTGTACCTCTTCTGAACTTCTCTGTATCACTCCATAAGACCTGTTACCATTGATTTTCAATATGAATCTTGTGTAATCTGGCATACCTCAGTGTTTTCTGCCTCTTTTCCTTCCTTACGAATGATCCTTTGATAGCCACACTTCCACTGAGACCATTTCTGACTAGGTTTCAGCAAATAGATGGTTCACCTGAAGGGCCAGATGCATCTGTCAGATCCTGTGTCAGATCTTTGCTGGATTTTCTTTCCTGTTTCTAAAGGACATGACTTGCAGACAGCGTTCACTTGCTGTAGATAGTTTTAAGTTTTCCACTTTTTCTTTTGTTCTACATTTGTCCAGTTTCCTCAGTTTTTTTCAAGGACACACTGCACATCTTGTGCATGGCCAAGATATGCCATATTTTCAGCCAATAGCTCTTTGGGAATCCCTATGGTGGTGCAAAAACATTACTTTATGCCTGTCAAATTGTGGTTGGCTGTTTTTTTTTTTAGATTCAACTAAAGAAATGGGAACAAATGATGTGTTTTTGCAACAGGCTGCTAGTAACAAAGTACCTAAAGATACAATTTAAAAATTGGTTCTTTCTTAAGTTGTCTGTTTTGTGCAAACACAACACTGCTTCATGCCTGGAGTTTGATTCCTTTGTTATACTGATGATTTATAGGTTTCATAGAGTTGGCTGCAGCTTAGGAGGTAGAGCAGGTCATCTACTAATCAGAAGGTCGGTGGTTTGACCAGTCTGCATGCTAGAATATCATAAGAATCATTTAGGTTAGTGTTAAGTGACTTAAACAAACAAAAAACCATGTCACTGCATATCAGGACCTGGGATAGAAACTAATCAGCCTGTTCTCACAGTCAACTACCTGAATGACTCATATGACCCACATTCTTAAGACCAAATAACAGATGCCATCACCCAGCAGTGGTGAGTACCTTCTTAAAAAGAAAAGTAGCAATCCATGAATTTGCTACAGGGTGTTCGAGGATGTGCCGGAACACCTCTGATCTGGGATGGTCCCAATTGCAGGTTACGGGACATAAACAAGTCATATTTGGATAACACAGCGGTAGAACACGAATGAGCCAAACTGATGCTGTGGGACATTAAAACCTCTCTGTTTTATTTTTGATTTAGAACAAAAAAAACCCCAAAACAGAGCAGTTAACAGAGAAAAAGATCATTGTCTTTCAAACCTTTGGAAAGAGCTGTGTCCCTACTTAAAGAAAGAATTAAAATATTCAAACACGGGTATTCTTAACAGCACTTCAAACAAATTGGGGACCTGGCTTATACAATTAGACTCTTGCTAAGCTGTTTTCTTTTGCCTCTTAGGTCGCTTTTATTTTAAGTGAAAATCTTTCCTAATATGCCCAAAAGTCTTTTTCAGAATGTAGCCATTTTGCCTCAGATTCCCCAGCTCTCAGTTTTTTCCAGTTTCACTTAACCAGCTTTAAGAACACCATACCAAGGTCTTTAGACTGTTATTTTTGCATCACTGACTACCCACTTTGTTAGCTTATTGTCCTTATAATTAACACAATTTGCAGATGCTGAAAAGCCACATTTGTCTGTGCCACAGTGACTAGCACTGCCAATAACAGCAAGTCTGAAGTCTGAATCTGATGGTTGGCTGGAGCCCTGATCTCAATATCATCAACCCAGTCTGGAATTACATAATACGATGTCAACACGTCCCAAATTCACAAAGTAACTGTGGCAAATTCTTCAGGAATCTCTAAACAACCCCTTTGACATGTTTTTTTTCTTTGTATGAAGTTAATTTGAAAAATAAAAATGATTAATTGCTATCATTTTTAAAAAATTGATACATGCCAAGAAGTCTTTGGTCTTAACTTAATTTAATTCAGGCTTAAACCAACCCTTAGACACACAGGGATGAGTGACTGGGGAGGAGCCCAGAGCTTGAAAGCATCCATCAGATGGTAGATCCACTTAGTAGAAATATTGGATAGCTTATGGATGTCTAAAAATGCTAAAAAATAATAAAGAACTAATAATAAGTTGTAATCACTGTAAGAGTTACTGGTAGAACATAAATAAGAGTTAGAAAGAATCGGACTGCACTACAGAGTGGACTCCTGACTGTTAATTAACCACATCTGTCCAACAGATTAGTCGACCAATTACAATTTTAAAAAGGTAATCAGTAATCTATATCTGATTCCATCTTGACAGCTACTTTCCCCTGTAGGTGACTGTGCTTAACTAGGGGTCGAAGCTTTCCATCCATCCATCCACAGACCCACCAGCGAACAGCTAATAGATGAACCAATAAGATAGGGCACAGCTCACTGACCTTGATCTAAAGGACAACTGAATTCTTTCAACAAGGAGTAGTACATAACAAGCAGTTATGCATGCACACACACACACACACACACACACACACACACACACACACACACACACACACACACACACACACACACACACACACACACACACACACACAGTGTGAGAAAGATAAAGAATCTTTACTAAAACACAAAGATGCAAACACATATGAATGGACAATAAAATATCCCCAAAAAAAATGTATTGCACACACACTAGACACACACTCCTCATCTCCCAGCTTTTCTCCACGAGCCACTGAGCTTAATGTTTCTGGAGCAAGGAATCCAATCAGACTGTGGTCTAACATGTCAGGCACTGACCTGCGGCATGGGAGCATGCACATACGTGCGCGCACACATACACACAGTTTGTCTGATCACCTCAGTTCACCGGGTACACTACTGCAGCAGTACAGCAAGGTGAAGATCACAGATCAGCTCTTAACAACCAGAAATGGAGACAAAATATTTACTTCGCAGCGCTGTGTAAAATGCTGCATTTAACTGAACAGCAGAGAAGCACACCAGCTCTGCAATCTGCTCAAAAAAAAGAAAAAAATACAGCAACACCTGAAAGCATTTTAACGGTGAGGAGATTTAATGGGCCGTATAGAAGACAAGCAACATGTTCATCTACTCTATGGAATATCAATATGTATAGCTTATCTTTCACACAGGCACATCAATAAAAAACAAATCCGTGTTGATTCAAGCATACCTTGTACCACCAGATACATGAGGGTAATTGTAAACAAACTGACATTTATATTCATGAGGATTGATGGTGGGGAAACAAAAAAAAAAAAAAAAAACCCAAACAGCAGGAATTTTTACTGCTTAATTATTCAAGATTTATTAAAAAGCCATCAAGTATTATATACCCATTTCTAGGTGATTCAGAGTTACATTCTTATCCAAGATCAGGAATGCGTTTTGATGGGTCCAAAATGCATTCATCTGTTAGCCGAAGGTTGAAACTGTCTCTTTGCCTACAGTCTTCACTGTTGAAAACCTAACCTGCAAAAGCAGGAATCTCCCCTCACCAAAACAAAGGCAAATGTCATATACTCAGGAAAAAAACTGCTGCCCTTTTCAAAGAAACAGTGCTTTATTATAAAGGGACCACCGAGGAGTGATGGTAACGCTTTGTGCACTATATTTACCATATTTGTGCAAGTGATAACAAGATACAGCAAGCGAGCTCCCCTGCCATCTCTCACTGACATATCTGACCCACTTTCACCGGAGCATCAGAGAAACTACAGTATTAAAGGTTAAAATCAGCGAGCAATTACACGATGATGCCTCTCTTCTTTCTTTTTTTTTTTTTTTTAAGCCCACCAATAAGAAAATTCACAAATTTCACACAATTTTCTTGATCCCCACAACTGAACAGCATTCAAGAAGCATCTTCATATACTGTGTGAGTGTTCTGGGGACAGTTACCTAATGTAGCATTTTATATCAGGGACCATTACTCTGGAAATCATTAACACAGCATACTGTCAGAGAAAGAACAACGCCAGAGGTGTCAACTTCCCAGCATCGTCCCGTGACAACATGGCTGTGCGTCACCAATTTTTCAAAATGTTAACCTGATGCCTCTTACTCTGAATGTGACAGAAGAGTAGACAGAGGGAGAGGCAGTTATAGATTATACTTTTGGCACAGCACATCCTATCTGAATGAGAATGTGTATGTTTGTGTCTGAAGACTGGCAGAGACAACTTGACATGAAGTCCCTCTCCAGGGTTCTACAAAGTGTTTATCAGTGCTTTGGCTACATTAGATGTTTAAAGCATCAGCAAGGGAGGATAGCATCTCGCACTCACACACACACACACACACACACACATACACACACAAACACGAAACACCAGACAGACAGGCCCTGAGCCCTTGGCTCTTCAACTTACTGTAACATAAAAGAGATGCTCTTTTCCTAATGGAATAGACAGTGAGGGAAGATGAAATTCCAAATAGATTTATCACTGACTGACATACAGACTGCAGCTTCAGAACAGATTCACTTCCCAACAGCCAGGCCAAATGGAGTTTAACAGGGACAAAGCACACACTGCGCGCTTGGAGCATCGGTGGGGAGCGCCATTACACATCTGTCATCTTTTTTTGCTTGGAAAATGTAAATAAATAAATAGCATACAAGATCATGTGAGTGAAGAGTTTCTGAATTTTCAGCAATCTTGTGCTTTGATGACATTTGCTTTTCCATAAACCGTACTATATAAGAATATAGAATTCTTGAACAGTTATTGATGGCGCTTAACTTTCTGAAATCCCAAACTGTGTTTGGTGAGCTTAAGGTTTCTCCACAGATTGAACAAAAATGTTACATGCTGAAATACAACTACAGGTGCTCCGTAGCGTAGTCACCTGACAAGTGAAAGATCCCTGGTTCAGTTCACAGAGGAGACACAAATCCCTTTGGGGTTGTGCCAGCGAGGGCATCGGGCATAAAAATCTGACAAATCAAACATGCGGAACTACCTGCTGTGGCTTCCCCTTTTGAATAAGGGAGCAGTCGAAATTGGCTACCATATTGAAAACAAACACAAATGAGTCTGATTAAAACATATTCTGGTCAATAAATTGCTCTCAAAATCTGTTTTATATCATTCTTAGTACAGTGCAGCAGCAACTGCAATACAATAAAGCGATAAAACTAAAAGATTGAAAAAAAAAAATTATATATATATATATATATATATATATATATATATATATATATATATATATATATATATATATATATATATATATATAGCTCCTCAGGCTTATATATATATATATATATATATCACCAAAAATTAAGCATTCAAATTTCATCATTTCATCTCCCCTGTTATGGCCTTTCAAACTCTCTGATCCCCTGGGGTTTGACCATCTCTGCTCAGACTAAAAACATGTCAAACCGAGTGTGAAAAGCCAGGGAGAATAAAGCCTCGATGTAGCGTGGCGGCAGAGCCCGGGGAATCCGACTGAAATGGCAGCTTAGATGAAGAGAAAAATGGCACAAAATTTATTGAGCCTCTGAAAGTCTCTATGCAACCTGATTGGTATACTCCAGGGAAAGACTCCTCTTAACCACCTTCATGATGAGCAGAGACTGTAGGGACTGCACACACACATACACTGAACACACACACAGCCCAACAGAGGCGGTATACTGAATAGAACAGGATATTTCAAAAGCTCAATCATTATGCCATCTGACAGCAGCTTAGAACTGAATATTAACAGCCTCACAAGCAATCACTGTAAACCGAATGTGTGTTTTCCTGTATATACACACGTGTGTACACCTCCTGCATGATGAGTGTCCTGGTGAGTCTATACATATAGACGTCCATTTGCACAAAGAGCATTGTGGATTTCAGCCATAAAATGTAAAAACCATTCTCATAGCTCCTCAGGCTTAAATCTTATCACACTCACATGTGTGAGCCACATAGCCCGGCTGGTCTGCTTGCCTGCTTGAAAATTAATTGTATTCCCTCCCATAATTGTCAAACACTAAATTTATGTGTGTATTAAAAATGGGTCATAATGATTAATTGTGGCGATTGCATCTTCACAGAAAATATGTAATCATATATTGCATAGCTGCTGCACAATGGCATAATTACAATTTTAGATGGCTTTATAACAGAGATGTAGTGCGTCGTGTGTGATTTTTCTTCAGCTGCAAGAATTTCCTAATTCATGACAGAAATGTGTCTTCAAACTATACAGCAGACTTTAACTTAGTGTCTGTATTAGTCTGAAAAACTGTTAAACTATTACTCATCCAAGGATCTGAATGTTGTTTTTAATTCTCTGTGTATGGATTTAGTAGTGCAAGACGACCACATTTAAGTTTCACTTGTAATAAATTTGATTATGCATTTTCCTACTATGCATTAGCACATTACTGACCACCACGTTAGCAGCCATTTAGGTGAGAAATAAATCATTGTGATAAAATAAAAATAGGAAAAGGGCTTTGAAAACATTTTCGTGCCTGGCAAGTGTGGTTGGCCTTCAGCTGTCTAGAGCTCACTGGCCAGGAAAAGCAGCAAAGTGAAAAGATCCTACATCTGATTCTGTTGCATCACCTTTTGGCTGGACCTAAGCTGTGTTTGCACCTTGGTCAATTTCCAGACAAACAGGCTTCACTGTCATCTCCAAGTAATACGGAGAGGGAGGGTGTGTGTGTGTGTGTGTGTGTGTGGACGGGGTTGGGGGTGAGAGAGGAATGAGTAATGTTCTTAAAACCATCAATGGAAGAAAACAGTCTACTTGAAAGTGGAGTGCAACCGCCTCTGGGTGCCCAGTGAGCCTGTTTGTGTGCTGGCGCTCCATTACATTACACCTACGCGCACAGTGAGAGCAGTCAAAGGATTATAAATGAAGGAGAATATAATGGGAAGAAACTCTGAGACAACGGCTAGCACTCTGTATCTATGCAGCCACCTCTTATAGTGGAAATGTGGGTGAAGCAAGATTAAAGAGGAAAAACACATTACAATGACTACACTTTTTTTTGTCAGTGAACTCTTCTTGGTCCTCTTTGATCTCTTATCAAATAATGGAATCCAAGTTGTTTTTCCTATAGCTACCTATAATAAAGAAGCTACATATTGCATGTATGTAGATGTGCAGGAAAGATGATGCACATTTTCATTTGTGTATAGTTTTTATCTCACTGTTTTTCATTAGGATGTTTACTCCATGTAGAAAGGACCTGAGCTTTCTGATAAAACTTGTTTATTAAGATGTGCAAATTTTTACCCCTTTTATTTTCCATCAGAAAAACACACAAATACAGCACTCACATAATCTCTCCCTCTGCACGGCTCCTCTCTGCCGCACTATAAAACACCATCTAACATATCCCTGGGCATCGATTCGGCAGCAACTTGCTGTAATATAACGCAGCAGCAGCAGCACAGGCTGACGTGAAAAGAGCAACAGGTCCTCGGGGCCTGCGGCAGCTTTCAGACTACTGTCTTTCTCTCTGTCTGTTGATGAGGACAGAGAGGGGAACGACACACACACACAGAAACAGCATGCTGAAAATAACTGGACCGGGTATTAGCATTGCAGAGAGAAGAAACTAACGCAAAGCCAAAAAGAGGCACATGCACTGGGCATAACGATGCTTTCAGTGGTTACTGGAGACGATAAAACCACCACATCAAAATGTGAAGAACAGAAGGAAAACACCAAAGATGTGGTAATGCTATGTTTAAGTGGCTAACTTCAGGGCTGAAAACTAAGGCTAATGCGGATTGCCTCAAATGGCCAAAAGACAAGCAGCTTTAAAAGAAGGAAACGTTTTGGTTTTGATAGCTAATTTCTGCCTTCATGACAACTGAATGGTGTGTGTGGGTGTGTGTGTGCGTGTGTTTCTACATAACTCTCCAGGTGTATCAAAGCTTAAAGTTATACACGAGTTATTAAAGGCTTGACTACTCTAACCTAGAGCTGGTGCTGATACTGACACAGGCAGCTCTAGTAGCTAGCTGTCTGAAAGGTGCCCCTTTAGCAAACTGGGCTAAAGTACTGTGCAAAAAATTTCGAGCAACCCTCAATTCTTTATATTTTGCTAAGAAATGGGAAACAGGTGCAGCGATTTACTGAAATGTGCAAAAACACAACATATAAGGCAAAAATCGAGTTTGCACAGTTCTAACAAGCAGTTCTATCAGTCAGTATGTGGTGTGACCACCTTTATTCTTCAACGTAGCCTGAACTCTCTTAGGCAGCTTTCTTGTCATTTCTTTAAGTAGTCTTTCAGGAATAGTTCAAAGCTCTTCTTTGGATGTTGGATGCCTTTTGTTCCACTGTCTATCAAGATGATACCACACTGCTTCAATAATGATGAGGTCTGGGCTTGTGGGGGAGGCCAAACTGTGACTGATAATATTCCACTGTGGTTTTCGATCCACATATGCATTTACTGCACTGGCAGTGTATCTGAGATCATTTTCATGCTGGAAGAATGAAGCTGTGGTTATTCAGATGCTTTCTAGATGGTATTGCTTGATGGATCAAAATATTTTCTGCATTCATAATTCCATCAATTTTGACAAGATCCCCAACACCACTAGCTGAAATGCAGCCCCAAACCATGACAGAGCCTCCACCGTGTTTTGCAGATGGATGTAGACACTGACTCTTGTACCTCTCCTGAACTTCTCCATACATATAGACAATGATTTGAACCAAAAATTTCAAATTTGGATTCATCATTCCATAAGACCTGTTGCTACTGGTTTTCAGTCCGGTTCTTGTGTGATTTGGGATACCTCAGCCTCTCTCTTCCTTAAGAATAGCTTCTTGACAGCCACTGATGAAGCTAACAGAAATGATCTTAGCAAACAACTCTTTGGGAGTCACCTTGGTGGTGCAAAAATACTATTTTATGCCTGTCAAACTGTGTTTGACATTTTTCTAGATTCAACTAAAGAAATGGGAACAAATGATGTGTTTTTGTAGAAGGCTGCTAGTAACAAAGCGTCTAAAGATTTATGGGTTCTTTGTTATGTGTAGAGAACATAGGTTCATCCTGTTTTTTTAATGCTTAAATGAGTCATAGGTCAGTGTTAAGTAACTTAACAAATAAACAAAAAAACCATTCCTCTGAAAATGTTCAGGTACAAGGCTGAAAATGAGTGAAAAAAGCACTCTTAAAAAAAAAAAAGAAATTAAAGAAAGTGTGGCTCCTTGGAAGCAAAATATAAAGAACTGAGTTGTGACTTCAGACCTTTCGCACATACATTTGTGATGTTGGTGCCTTTTGGAACATTTTAATAAAATTACCTAACAAAAGATATGTCTTGATGTGAGGTTAATTTTACTGGCAGAACAAGAAATCAGGTGTTTTGTTTGTTTTGGTGAGTAATATAAAGAAAATTAATTTTAGACTGTGTTGCTACTAATTAACAGGTATCTATGTCTGTGTGGCACAACTGACTGCAACAAACTGTGTGCAACTGCAAAAAACCCCAGCTAACATTAGCCGACAACTTCGAGCTTCACCCTCTGACTCAATAACGAAGTCCACCTTTTATATACAGCATACAAAAAGAATTGAGTTATTTTCACAAGTGGATAAAACACGCTTGGACTCTTGATATGAGTGCACATAAACAAAAATATATATGTTTTTGAGGTACATGAAATAGGCCTAATCAGCATAGCATATTTCTACCATAGCTTTAGTATAAGGTGAGCCTAATTCTGAAGGGTTATATATAAAAGGCTTATGTGGGAGCTATGAAACTGTAAGCTGTAAAAAAAAAAAAAGGTAAATCCATTATTGTTTGAGTATTAGCATGCCAGTCACATTGGCACAATTACAGCACTTTCATGGCTCTAAGGATCAAATAGCCTGGCTGGCTGTGATACAGCTGTGCTGCATCTAGTGCACGGTTAGCACACATACAAGACAGTAACAGAGAGGATACTGCAAGCAAGATGTTTTTAAAAAATCCACTACTTTTGAGTATCTGTTTTTGTGTGCAATCTTTCTAAGTTTGTGAAAAATATAAAAATCTTAACTGTAAAGACCAGTGTTTAGAATTTAAGGGCCTCTGTTGGGATAAATATATTATTCAGAATTCGGTTTTTTATTTGTGTATTATCACCTATAGACGGTATATGAATATTTGTTGTTACCTTGGAATGAGCCCTTTCTATATACAGTTCTAAAGATGGCCTTGCAATTAATTGATCTTAACCTACCCCAGGTACCAGCACCACCAGCTGATCTGATTCAGTTTGTGTGCATGTTTTTGGGTTTTGGCTTAAACTACAAATCAAGACAGTCTACACCTACTGCTGCAATAAACCTGTCCAAGGTGTTCCCTGCCTCTTTGATAGCTGGGATAGGCTCCAGCCCTCCCCCACAACCCTGAACTGAAGAAGCGGTTAAGAAAAATCAACGGAAGGATGGGCAATTAAGTGACTGTCACTGTAGGCTTTCCTCAGAAAAGTTTGGATGACGGATATTCAGCTGGTCGCAATCTGCAACATCACTCCTATGTCCCACCGATTGGTCATTTAGGCAAGCTAAATCATTCCTGTGCTTGCAGAATCAGCACCTCAAGACACACATCCTGCAATATAATTTTAATAAATTGGGCTGTACAACATAAGTAGAGGAGGTAAAGAACACGTTTCAGAAATCAGCAAAAAAAGGGAGTTCATCCATCATGAAAATACTCACGCTACCATTGCTGACCCCCCCCCAAAAAAAACTACATGCACATACCACGAAGCATGCAAACGCACAGCTTGCAGCAGATGTGCGCTTAAACAAATGCAATTTCACATTAACATAAATTAAAGGCCCATAAACTTTCTTCAGAGGCCCCCCTCTTAATGCAACAGAGATCCTCTCTTCCTGGATCCATGTTTTATTCAACATTTGGATATGCTCAATTAGCAGCCCAAATTAACATTAGCTGTACTATTGCAGCTACTGACGGAGGGAGGGAAAGAGGGAGAGGAGATCAGAGGTGGATGAAGGTGATGATGGCAATGGTACTTTCAGATAACAAAAGCTCTCTGTTGTTTAGCAACAACTTCTATAGTTTTACTGAAGATCTTGATGAGTGTGTTGCAGAGATAATGGCACTGTGAGAAAGTCAGGCCGGGCTATTTGCTCATTATTCTGCTACCGAATGTTTATCATGTAGCTAAACTTTATCATCTGACTGCACAACACTCATTTGTTTCTTTGTTACATCTGTGTCTGGAACATCAATTAAAAATTATTTTTCTAAGAATAATAAATGTAAGAGTGTGACGAAATTAATGTTTTCAGATACCCAAAGCTAGCGCCGGTCTCATTAGTCTTTGTGAATGTTTTATCTTTATCTGCGACAGGATAGGAAGGAGGTACCCTGACATATCAATTTTTTTTTAAATATTATGCAGTATTCAAATATTTGTTTCTCATTTGCAGTTCAATAATTAGTGCAACATGTTAACAAATGCGGGAAATATTTTTACATATAATTTGATGCCGTTCTTTTCCTGTAAAATAGTGTTTAAAGAACTGGATATCAACTTTCAACGTAGAAAAAAAAAGACTATGTTTCGCTCTCTCAAAGAAATGCGAATATAAATTTAAAAGTTTTGATTAGAGTTTGATTGATTCTTAAACTGAATGGTACACTCTATCAAGATGTTAAAAAAACAGCCATCATACATATTTGTAATAAATATACAGTATATGCCACAAAGTAAAAAACAACATACATCAATCCCATCTTGTGATGAGAATTGTGCAAGCAACACCCCTAAAGCACAATATAATAATGTTTTAACTTAATGTTTGCTCAATGAATAGAGTAGTTGGGTTAAAGTGGGCCAGAATGATCCAGGATGGTGTTCCAGTGCCTTTAATTAATGAGCAGTTAAATCTGATAGGCAGATTAATGCCACACTGTCAAATGAGTTATTTTTTCTTGTGCTGCAGCCTGGCTTCGCCTCCAGTGACAGCATGGTGATATTTGCTCAGTAATAAGAAAATAATGACATCCTATGGTCTGCTTACACCCTCAACACATCACTTATTTCCTTCTCATCCTTGTGATGCATTCAAGGTGCAGATTTAAATAAAGTTGTGGTCGCTGTACTTCAGCAAGTAGTCAACGCTACAGAAGAGGAGCGCACATAAACGTGTTTAAATGTTTTTTTTAAGTGTCAAGTAATTTCAAATGTAACTTTTCAAACAGCTCCACAAGTATTACTGAACACACAAACTGTTTCTGTGCAGTTTGTCACAAAACGTGTCTGCCAGATGAATGTACAGTGGGTGTATTTCCCAGGGAGAGGGAGAGAAAAAAAACAAGCTTAATGCAGGAGTGGAGAAAGATGTAAGAAAGAGGCGACAGGATAGAAAGAGATTACTTTCAAAGGTGAGAACTGCACAGCAAGTGAAATTTTATAAACTGGAACTTTAAATCTTATATGTACTGCAACGTCCTAATTGATTTTTAAAGTTTTTAAATCGGATATTGGATCTGTACACGATGTGTTGCTGAATTATAGATTTGTGAAACGCCTTACAAAAACAAAGTGAAGTATACAAATTGTGTGTTATTCAAAGGTTGCAGGAAAATACTAGGCAGCTTGGTGCAGGCTATACTGGTTAGTTTATATCGAAGTTTACAGTGAGGCACTACGTTGGACTGGTGCGGAGTGGCTGTGGTGCTCACGGCCAATGTTAGGCGGCATCAACTGTAGCTCGTGAAACATCTGCTTTTATCAGGTTGAATTCAGCGGTCTAAATCCTCTGAGAGCAGTGAACATCCAAGTAGCAGAGCTGATCACACACACTATACACAAAGAGAAACCTACTGGTGCTCACAAAAACAAATTATTACGGGACTTATTTCTAAGTGATTCTTTTCCTCACATTGCACCACAACGCCCAATCTTAGGGTTCCCCTACCTGCCCACTCAAGCTTTGAACCCTGCTTGGACTAATCCAATGTTAATCTTGATTTTGTGAGGCTGTAATGCTTCCAAGTTGACAAATCTGCTCACAGAGAGAAGCCCTTTTTGGAGATGGGATATGACTGGCTCCAATAAAACTGATTTCTGGCATTCACTCATAGGTCCCTCTTACATTAATGTTCTTCATGGACTCAGTCAGATGCACCCATGGCTGTTGCTGAGATGCATAGGCGAGATTTTGCAGCAGCACAAGGAGTGGAGGTCCACTCTGTACATGTTGCTGTTTCATTGATGTGGTGATGCTGCAGCGTTAGCGGAGTTGTAAACAGAAATCCAGCTCAAAACATCTCTGAAGCAGTTGTTCTGATCCTTCTGTATCTCTATTTTCCCCCCCCGCACTTCTCTTCCTCATCTCTGCCCAGTCTGCCCTGCCTCTCTGCAAACCCTGTCCTCATACTTTCTTTGCTCGTGGATGTGGACAGCCTAGGTTTCATTAAGGTCTCTGTCCGTCAGCAGAAAGCCTGGGCAGATTCTCAGGGGTTGGCTGGTAACTGGTCTTTCTTGGATGTTTTTTCTTTGGCTGTGTGTGCCTGTGTGTGTGTTATGGGGGCAAATGTAGACTTCCGACTTGTGCTACATTGAAAGTGACACATAAATATTACTAGATTTGACCTACAAAGACTTCCATACAATACCTGCTTTGCTAGTGTGCTCGGTAAAATCTCACCAGCTACTGTAACTGTGACTGGAGTGACTAAGATCTATGCGGTCATGTAAGCTTATAGAAAGCTGAGCAGTCTTTGTGACTACAGCTCATTTAATCCCTGCACCAACAATGAATGCTCTTTAGTGACTTTACACATAATATGATGAAGAGATGACATTTTATATCAAAAATTTCAAATGTCAAGTCTAGATAGACCTGTGTGTAAACTATACCTTTACTGCCTGATGGAGGCATAAAACTGCACGGTGGTACTTCTAAATGCCACAGAGTTTTTAATTTGTGTTTCTCCATGTATTTAATTTGTCATCCATATCTGTAATACGTTGATGTCTGCACTCTAATGTCTATGTACATGCACATCACAGATGGGAAAAGTGGTTAATTGACGGATATAAAATGTGAAATTCAGGCCAGTTTGTAGAACTGCAATAATGCTCTTTTTTTTTTTAATAAAGTGTTTGTGTTTAGAGAAAAAAAAAATCATCAAACATTAATGCATTCAGTGTGTCACGGCGCTTAAAGTCAGCTTTTATGTGTGAACCCTACATGTCCAATGAACTTCTTGATATTCATCACTTCATCTCTAAATGATAGATCAAAAGCTGATCTCTGCAGGTTATTATAATAGCAGAACATTTATAACAGCCACGTACATAATCAAACGACTTCAGACAGGAAATCAATTACCATCAAGGGCTCCATGAATTTTTCTTTTTGTTTTACACCCATATTAACCACTTTATTTTCCACTGAAAAAGGTGATAAAGACTTACCCAGGTCAGGCAGATCAAAGGCAATGGAAAGACTATCAATACACAGAAATGAAATGAAAAAGTGCAGGTGCTAAGCAACCATAAGAAGCTTATACACCAGAGAGACAGAGATGGTATGTGAACAATGCAGCTTGGGTTACATGACTAAATCAACAGCGCTTGTTGTTTTCATTAGGTCGTGGCCATCTACTCCCAGAAGAGAGCTCTCTGTGTTACCATGAGCCCACAACGCGCACACAGAATAAAGACGGACGAACTGGGAGAAAGACAGAGACGACCAGAGTGGAAGATATAGGAATGAAGACGGGCTCAGACATCTTTCTAAACATGTATTAAAAATGCTACAACTTTTGAAATGTGGCAAGATTGCAACAAACTGTCAATTTCATGTGTTTGTATTTGAAAATACTGGATCAGCAGGCAACTCGTGTGAAAGTTGTTGCTTACTGGTTCTATTGCTACCCACCTTAATTCAAAGAGTTAAGGTTCAGAGAGTTTCTGGCACATGTGATACTAGATTTAATGTGCTCTTCTTACATGCAATTATAACAGACTACAAAAATGTGGACATGGATGGAACAAAAAGAAATTAAAGAGGGTTAACAGAGAAGACATTAAGGAGAAAGGCATGGAGATTCGTGTTGTTGCAAACTACAGAATCTCTCAGTTGAAGCAAAAAATAATGGAAACTGAGACTTTCAACTGTGAAGAAGAGGCATGTGATGCACTCAGTGTGCGTGTACTCCTGTGGTCAGCCAATACTCCTGGTTTGAAGGCAGCATATTACAGTTAACAGCAATAATACATGTGGGTGCTGTTGTAGAGTTTTGTTGACTATGCAACCCCTTCAAAGTGAAGAGTCTGCACATCTCAAAATGATTTAAAATGTCTTTCCTCTGCAATCAACCCAGTTAATTAAAAACACTAAGAATTTAACCGGCGCAGTATATGCCTGTGTGTGTGTCTTTAATTATACATGCACGTACACGTACAGATCCTTGATCCTCATCTTCTGCACGAGAATATATGAAAGTCAAAGTTCCTGAGAGATAATACCAAGATTATGGAAATAATATGAAATGCATCACACAGATAAACCTTGTAGTTCCATCCTCGTGAGGATCCTCCTTTGCTACATACTCCCTCTCCTTTGGCCCCTTGTACGCAAAAACTGGCCACAATGCCCTCACCTTGTCTCCATTAAAATATAATAACTGTAACAGTAAGGAAGTCATTTTTTATTCTTGCAAAGGCACCAACATTATATTAGAGATATTAGAGAAATTCAGAACATAAAGGGCAATCCTCACATGCAATCTATATTCTTTAAAAAAAAAATGCACTGAGTGCATGTGTTTGTTTCAGGTTTAAAAATCAATAATGCTGCGGGCCAGATGTTTATGCTGATGAAAATCAATGCCCCCTTTTTTTTAGAGCTTTCATGTCAGCTGGGAGGATGTATGCTACAAAGTGTGACAGGAGTCGATGTATGCATAATTCCTTAAAAAAATGTGAGGGCATTGCTGATGAAACAAGTGTTTTTGGAAAAGGAGGAGTATGGGCTGCATTAAAAACAGGCATGGATTCAGGAACACTCCTAGATGTGACTGTCTGTGAAGACACTTCACCGTGCCATCCACAAATGCAGGTTAAATCTCTGTCATGCAAAGAAGACCCCATATGTGAACATGATCCAAAAATGCTGCTGTCTTCTCTGGGCCAAAGCTCAGTTAAAAGGGACTGAGGCAAAGTGGAACTGTTCTGTGGTCAGATGAATAAAAGTTTGAATTATTTGGAAAATATGGACACTGTGTCCTCTGGACTAAAGAGGAGAGAGATCATCCAGTTTGTTATCAGTGCTCAGTTCTAAAGCCTGCATCTCTGATGGTATGGGGATACATTGGTACCTACAGAATTGGCAGCTTGCAGATCTGGAAAGGCACCATCAATGCTGAAAGGTACATAAAGGTTTTAGAGCAACATATGCTCCCATCCAGATGACGTCTTTCATTGACGGACTTGCATATTTCAGCAAGACCATGCTAAACTGCATACTGCAGCTATTACAACAGTATGGCTTCGTAGTAGAAGAGTCAGAGCGCTGAACTTGCCGGCCTGTAGTTCAGACCTTTTACCAATTGAAAATATCTGGCACAATAACAAAGATCCAGGACTACAGAGCAGCTAGAATTCTTTATCAGACAAGAATGGGACAACATACCTTTCCCTAGTCCAGCAGCTGGTCTCCTCAGTTTCCAGATGTTTATTTGTTAAAAAGAAGAGGAGATGCTACACAGTGGCAAACATGTCCCTGTCCTAACTGTTTTAAGATGTATTGCAGCCATCAGATTAAAAATGAGCCAATATTTTTCTTAAAATGGTGCATTTTCTAAGTTTAAACATATGATATTTTCTAATTTGAACAAAATATGGGTTTATACAATTTGCAAATGATTGCATCCTGTTCTTATTTATGTATTATACAGAGTCCTCACTTTTAAGGAATTGGAATTGTATATTATATTATTCCCAACTGCAATCTGTGCACTGGGGTATGTAACATGAAAAGTGTGCCATCATGGCCACTGTACACAGTGTATTTTTGTTTTACTTGAGTAAGTACTCTCAAGACCATATTTGCCAGGTGTGAGTGTATTTTTGGAGTCAGTACATCCACCACAGGGCAAATTGGTGTAGCAGTGTAGTCCCCCCACACACACTTCCAGCTGGTGCAGAAATAGCCAAGAACAAGTTTGTGGGGAACAAAACTGACATAGAGTTAAAGTGCCTCCTAGCTGCACTGACCCCTGGAAGGTCAAACAACCCAGCTGACATACCAGAAAGTTTAAATGAGCTAAATAAAATCAGTTGTGTCAGAATTCAAATACCTAGGTATCTTAATAGACTCTAGACTAACTTTTAAACCACAGATAAAAACGATCTGTAAGCAAGTGAAATTTAATATTGCAAATTTCCGTTACATAAGATCACACCTATCACTTCAGGCAGCTAAAATGTTCATGCACAGTATGGTTCTGTCTCATATCACCTACTGTCTTACACCCTGGTCACAGGCAAACAAAACAACACTCAAACCTTTAGAGTCACTTTACAAACAGACAATCAAAATTTTGGACAGAAAACCATCACGATATCATCAGTGTGCCATTCTACAAAAGCATAAGCTTTTAAGTTGGGAAAATGTCATTAAGTATTCAAATCTCTGTCTGATATTCAAAATCATCCGCTGTCTGTCGTCTCCTCCACTCAGTCAGTTTGTTAACATCAGAAATGCCACCCACAGAGTCACACGAGGGGCGGCCCGAGGAGACTGCGTTGTTCCTCTCAGGAAAAGTGCCTTCAGTCAGAGTACCTTTTCAGTTACAGCAGCACAGGAGTGGAACTGTGTCCCTCAAAACATCAGAGAACTGACCACATACACTCTGTTCAAAAAGCATCTAAAAAACTGGTTCATAACACATCAGATATGTCAGCATTAGGATTATGGACAATGTCTCCCCCCAACCCAGCCCTGTTGCCACTTGTGTTTTTATGTTATTATGAAGTATAATTTTTTGTCTGTATTATATTTAACTTGGATCCTGTTTTTATCAACAGGATTTGAAGAATGATAATCTGTTTTATTGCTTTTTTATATCTGTTCATTGTAATCTTCTTATTGTTGTTTTTTAGGTTGACAATGTTAAGATCTGTCCAGGGACAACAGATGAAAAATAGCCTTTTGGCTAATTTTGGTGCATTTACTATAATGTTAATTAATGTACACTGTCCCTGTCAAATAAACTAATAAAAAAAATAAATAAATAAAGTATTGTTACAAATGGAGGCTTAGAAGTTCTGCAGATCATGCTGCTTATATTTTATATCAGCAAAAGGACTGAGCATGTAGCAAAAAAAAATAAATAAATAGGCTTAGAATTGATACAATACTCCTTCACCATTTCAACCACCGACCACAAACTTACCTGCAGCACACTGCTCCTCATCTGCGCCGTTCTCACAGTCCCTCTCTCCATCGCACCGCCACGACAGTGAAACACATTTGCTGGCAGCCCCTCCACAATCAAACTTCTCCGGTGGACAAGTCTGCCGGCCTGTGGTTGGAGGGCAAGGGTGAAAGACGGCGAGGGAGAAAAGGCAGAGGGCAGGGGGAAGAGAAATCAGTGGAAGAAAATTGGAGTAAAAAGGGGCAGAGAATGAAGGGAGGGAGAGCGAGATGGGACAAGAAATAGGAAGGAGGCAAAAAGATAGAGAGAGAAAGGAGAACCAGTCAATGAAGCGGTTTGATAACTTAGTTATCTTCTTGCTCAAATCGATTCCCCCTCAAAAGGTCTGTAATCAAATTAGACACACAGCTACAGAGGAACAAAAGAATAGGAACACTGTCGGGCAAGACACAGAGCTGGGAAAAATACACAAACAAAAACAAAAACCAAGAAACACAAAGGAACAAACACAAGAAAGAAGTGCTCGATTCTGTGTGTAAACAGGCTTGTTTTTCCATTATCAGTAAAACCTAAAAAAATGATTAAAAAAACAATTTGATCTTTTTTATTTTTAATTATTATTTTTATGAATAACTGTTGAAGCACTAGACAACAATATGCCAAAATGTAAAAAAACAAAACAAATCTATGTAAGACTCCATAGCTCATTTTGAAATTACTTGTGAGTGGAGTTATATAGCCATGTTTCCAAAATGCTCTAAAACCTGCCTCTAATCCACTTCTTAATTTATACTCAGACACAGTTAGCAGCAAACTACCGTGAAAACATATTTAGTTAGTGTATAAGACACTATATGGGGTATTATTTGAGTGAAAAATCAGAGAAAATGAATGATGTGGGAAAGTACACATTACAGATAGTGAAACACACTCCTGTACACGCTGTGTGAGTGAGAAAGTGGTCCCTCTTGGTAAAAGCCTATTATAGCAGTGAAGGCCATTGTTCCTGCATGTGTAACCCATGAGGCCGCTAGAGGGGGGAGGGAAATACAGCATTCTAATACATCAGATTTACACAGCCCACAGTCCCCACATTAAATCCCTGTCCCTTTTTCCTGCAAACCACTATACACCCTCACCCTGCCTCATTTTACCCTTGCCTCTCTCTTTAATGTCTCTCACTCCCACTCTAAAGCCACAGAGACTCTAGCCCCAGATTACATTACAGCACTGTGTCAAACTCAACTCCATCAATTATACATATCTGACCACCAGCATGTTTGCTGGCAACAAGCCTGTGTTTGTTGCAGGAGCAGATCAATAGTACCTGTGGGATTTACCCATTCCAGCTTCACTCCCCATTTTATTTTCACTCATATTCTTCCTCCTCGCTTTGACTTTTAATAGTAGTGTTCAAACTGCTGCCATTCAAACACTGCCCCTCGTGGTGGGAGGCTGGGAGTTTCAGTTTTGCCAAACAGGGATGGCTAGAATTTTCTCCAGCTGTGTTGTTTTGGTCACTAAGATCTTGCACTTTAGTCTTTAAAATCCGATTTGGGGTTAGACTTTGGATGGCACTCTTGCTGGGGTGCATCTTTTGGATGACCACTTCCCTCTCGCTGAATATCGGGCTCTTGTGTGGGCATCTTTTGAAACCGTCTCCCCTAAATGAGGTTTCTCCTGGCCTTTAAAGAACAAAAACCTTCTGCAAATCTGCTTTAAGAGACCCGAGCGAGCGAGCACCATATCAGCACAGTGTAGTCCATGTAGTTGTGCATTTGATGTAAAGAATGCAGATCCCCTGGACAGTATGATGTATGAAAGTGATGTGGGTTGTGTGTAGGTGTATTAATATGTGAATTGTCTCAGCAATCTAAATGTGTGCCTCAGAGATATTATTATGGTATTATACACATAATAGTGTTCCAGTCCTCCACATTATCTACCTTTTCTAAGAGTGTGTGTGTGTGTGTGTGTGTGTGTGTGTGTGTGTGTGTGTGTGTGTGTGTGTGTGTGTGTGTGTGTGTGTCAGGGCTACTGTGGGAGACTTCCTCAGTTTCACATAGACCCTAACACGCAAATATCCCCCAAGGGCTTCAACGCACTAACTGTGTGACTGACAGCTGAGTTAAAAGGATGTCATTTGTCTGTCTGACCATTTGGGGCCTGCGAGTCAGATTGGTCGAGTCACAGACTAGCTGCCAATCAAATGGCCGAATGCAGATGAGCAAGAACAACAGAGAGCTCCACTAATATTGATTATGACAAAACGAATTAGATGATTTTCATCCCGAGGGTAATAATTTTCCATAAACACAAAGTAAAATCCCTGCTAATGTATAATCAAACACAAACAGTAACCCATAACTATTAAAAAGTCAGTTCATCTGCTCTCTATTAGAATTTGATAGACCACAATAACAGCTTCAGCCATACCAATACCCTCTGCATAAGGTTTTTCTATTTGCTGCCTCAGCTATTGTGAAGCCCATTCCCAGAGAAAATTGAGTTGCACAAGCTAAGAAATCTGTTTTACGGTGCATGCGGAAGCAAGAGCAGTTTGTGTGGAATAAGCTGAAGGAGTAGCACAACTGACATGATCAGCAGCCACCATGCCTGTACAGACAAAAAAGAAAAACCCAAACAAAAACATGCCAACAAGAGTTACACTGGCAAGCCTTTATTTCTGGATCGCATAAACCAAAGCATGTCTAAACACCAGTGTGGAACAAACTGATCAGCATGTAATCAAAATGAAAACAAAACTCATCTCCTGTTTTTTTTTTCCCTATCTAGCCTGTGTTTTTGACTTTGCCGGGCCAGATGGTGTTGGTAATGGAGCTGCAATTAAAGTGCTTTCCCCAGACTTTCAAAAGTTGGTGCTTTGCACAAATTTGCCCTATCTCTTTGTTCCCTTTTCACTAAATGCTGACAGGTGGACAAAGTTGTGGGGCTGGCACTGAAGAGAACCGCTGGACTTATTGGCTATAAAACAGGGACATGCGTGACTGGAGAGATACTGCAGACTTTGATCGTGTTGCCATGCAATATTTGATTGCCACTCCCACCTTCTTAGGAAAAAGATATACACAACAACATAAAATGATCACAATGCAACTAAAAGTTAGAGATAACTCTATACAGTGAAGACAAATGCAGTGCTTGGGGAGACCACATGTGCACAAAGCAACTTGCACCTATAAATCACTGCTTCAGCTGCCAGTCAAAGGCATTTAAGTGAATTCACTATTCTCAAGACTTTGTACTGAATGAATATTTCAAGAGCTACGAAACTGCAGCAGCGCAGACATAAACACTTGGCTGTTAGTAGCCAGCTACCTTGCTTACTGCCAAGGCTTAGAGCAAATAATAGCTGAGGAACTGATACTAGCCATGCTCCAGTGGAGCTGCTTGGTGATGAGCAGTAAGAGATGGAGGGGGTTCAACACAGCAGCTCCCTGGTGGGTGTATGTATTATCGAATAAGTGTAAAGACGGGGTCGAAATAAGCGTGTGCACTCAGTGAATATAGCCAGGATACATCAGTGAAAAGGAAACAAACAAGTGCAAATTGGTTATATGACCAGGTCAGAGTCTTTTCCCACAACTTTCATTTCTGTGACCCAAACAATGCTCAACAGATCCAGCCCTGAGCCTTTCTGTTCACACTGTAACCTATTTGTATATTTATTCACAGCCTGAGACTGTGTGAGGTGTAATTTTACTTTGAGAATGTGAGTCTGATTTCTTAGTGTGACAGTGCTAGTAGAGAATAGCAGGTACTAGGGGAAAACACATGCAATTATGATGGGAAAAACAGATAATACCCAGCTACCATAATAAAAGGTTTATGTTTGTATTGAATGCATTAAATACCCACTAAATTCACTGCCTAATGCTACCAGTACAGAAAACGTTGCAAGTAAAAACAAAATTTTGAGGACCTCCAGATCTTTACATTGAAATACATTCAATGTAAAGTTTAAAATATTTATTACTAGTAAAAATTATTTAAAGATATATCCACCACACATTTAAGGAGAAAAGTCCTTCAAAACATTTTTAAAATACATGTCAGTTAAATATTTTCTAAAATCTGCGCTGGATATTAAACAGGATTTGCTCATCCTAGGGTCAGAAAGATCATTTGGCACATGGGACACGATGCAGTCTTTTAATTCCAACAAGTTCACAACCAGAAGTCGTACACACTTGTTATTCTCCTCACATGGCCTGCCTAAGTGTCTATTATGAGGAGGGTATTGGGGTGGACGGAGCAAGGAGCTGTATGCTAATGAACTTTTGATTAACTACCTTCTTAATTTCCCTTCACAAGGAGGGAGGGAATGCAGCATTGTAGCACGGCACCACGTCCACTATACAGCTCCCCGCCTAGCATGGAGGCAAGCCTCGTAGTTGATTGATGTAAGAGTCCCCGAGCCCCGTAGGCTAATGCTAAGATAATTATTTATTATGAGGTGTATATATGAGGCTAGGTAATATAAGTCATCCTCAAGTCACTGTCTATCACAGTGAGACACGTCAAAACAAAGGCACTTGGGAGGGTATGTGATAATATGGCACATGATAAATGAGGAGGAATGGAGGCTTATACATGATTTACCCTGTATCGACATTAAGCATTGTAGTTGCATGAAGTTAAAATGCTTTAAGGTACACTGAATTCCCCAGCACTGCAGACAGCATAGCACTGATTGATGAGGTACCCTGTTTTAATGTATTTTTATGCAAACAGCCAAGAAACATGCCTCACTGCATTGGTGGGACATTATGAATGCCCGAATACTGAGCAGTGCTTTGAATGTCAATTGACTGAAAGCAAGGAGTACAACGCAAAAAAAAAAAACAAAAAAAAAAAACAACAACTTATGTGCCATATGGAAGGCATTAAGAATTTCTTTGTAGCCACTTCCTTTTTATTGTGCAACGTGTCACTTCATTTTCCCTTTTCTTTTTAACTTGACAGGACACATCCTAAGTACCAGAAATGACTGCAAACTATGTATATAAGAACTGAAATATAAACATATTTCTTGCATGTGTTTGGACAGATCATCAATTAAGTCCAACAGGGGGTCCATAACAGTTGATCGTCTGTGAAATAGAATCATTAAAAATCAAGTTTCAGCCATGAGGTTGCACCATAAATTGGTGACTGCCTGCTTGAGAACAGTAAACTTTTATCGCTTGGCTACTCTGTGCAGTAAAAAGTGGGCCGAGGCATGTCTTGAATCAATACACAACTAGGTACCGCACCTTACTGGTCGCTTGGTCTGTATATTTAAAAGGCCATATAAAATTTTATTCGTCTAATTTTAGACAATTAAGTAGATGTCACACTAGTAACATTTAAATGTCTCAGTCTGATTTTATATTTAGCCTCAAGTACACAGATGAGAAATGTATGGAAGATGGAAATGGACAAGAAAAATGGTGCAAGGCAAAACAGAAAAAAAGAAAAAGTGGGTGGGATACTGGAGGGGGAATGTGGTCAGATATTGGTCACAAAACGGAGAATATCAATACGAGGACAAACTGGGATCGAGGCAGTTAGAGGAAGCTACTAGAAAGAAAGAGAGAAGCACTGAGCTGGAATCTGATCAGAACTGGGCTTCTTGTGACTGGAGGGCCAAAGTAATAAATTAATCAATCTTTGGTCACTCAGCTGCATCTGTAACATTTTCAGAAGATAATACAAATAGATCAACCCACGCATTAAGACTCAATCGCAAACATAAAATTCCATTTTATTCTCCCCCATTATTATTACTGTGTTTCAACTGAAGATGAAGGCTGAAGTGCATTTGAATGTAGAAAAGATGAAGTAGTCCACGATGCAGTATGAAAGAATTACTGTCGTTGTAGAGCTGTAACCTTTGTGAAAGGAGAACAGCGCAGCAGACAAAGGACAGGAGGGAGGCGAGCTTTAAGCTCACAGATCATCAATGATTCATACAAGACCAGAGACGTAAGGATCAGCCAATTATGCAGCTTGTAAGGACTATTTAAATCTAATGGTTTGATCACTTGTAGTGGGTCATGTCATCATGGTGACACTCATTAACCTCATTCCAAGCAGCAGTTTTTTTTTTTTCCTCCCCCAAGACTTGTTTAAAATAAGCGAACAATGTTTTTATTAGTGGAGCATAATGTGGCTCCAAGCAGAAGACATTTTGAACTGCAGGCACCATTTGCTTTGTTTCATGACTACTGACTAATGCTTAATAATGCTTAGTACCTGGTCAGGTGACAGAGTAATACAAAAAAAAAAAATAGCTTCAAAGCTGTGATATTTAATCTGATTATTAGAGGCAAAACAATTAGTTTGTTAATTACAAGACTGACAGGAAAATTTTGATAACAAATTTTAGAGTTATAATTTATATAGTAAAACAAGTAGAGGAAAAAAAGCCAAATATTCTTTGGCTGCACATCTCAAATGAGCAGATTTCTTGGTTTTCTGACTCATACGTTACTTTAAACTAAATATATCACCTGTTTTTGACATAAATGGTAGCCCTTTATTTTGATTGATGGTTTTAGAAAAGTGGTCAATAATGGATGATAGATTTTGGACTTTTGTTTGAATGAGACATTTAAATATGTCACCTTGAGCTCTGGGAATTTGGTGGGGAAAAAAAATGCCACCACATTTGTCTGACATTTCATAGTCTATAGATTAAACTGTGATAAAAGTCACCATTAAATGCAGTTTTATTTAGTGCGTTATACATCCTTGTGTTCAGTTTTTTGTACAGAATAGACTGACATTACAGAATGTTTCCTTTGTACTCAAATGTGTCGAAATCTAAAAAATAAAAACCATTTTTCTTGCGCACAATTTTTAAGAAGCCTTTTTGTCTGTTTTCTCTGCTTGCACTATGTTTCACTTATAGAGTTTGTATGAGCTGTCAAGTCAGAAAATAAATAAAAGAAACTAATGCGTGACTCAAATGGCACGTAAATCTTACTTCAGGTTCAATGACAGTTCATTTTGTTCATGGTGCTGAATTAGCCTACAAAGCCATGCATTACTCACAGAGGGAAATAATGCTTTATTGGACACGATTACCTCACATGAATTATTTTGTAGACCGCATAAGTGTGCCAAGCATGTACAACAGGCAAAATTAATATATGCATGAGTTAAAATGGAGATGTATTTCCGTGTATCTACTGTAAATGTAAGGACAGTTACATATATTTGTTTATGCATGACTGAGTGCTTGTTTTGTTACCTTCATACACCTTTACATGTATGTGTGATTTTGTGTGTATTTTACATATCCCACATTGCGCACTCAGAACTGGAGCGTGTTTCATTACAATGGGGAATTGTATTTGGCAAAACAACAGTGGAAAGACAATGTAGTTGATTTATAAATCACACGAGCTTCAAATTAGAGTTTTTACGAAAGCTTGTCTCATTTAATGGTTTAAGACCATAAACTGTACATAAAAGATGGACATCGTCTCCATTGGTTTGTCAATTCCTATTTTAAAGTTTTGATTTTAGCATTATCTTTGGAGCCAGAAATGACCATAATTGAACAGGGAAGTGGAACGCTAAGTTTTGCTAATGCTAGCAGGCTGCATAGGTACAACACACAGAAAAAAATACTAGCAAACTGGAGAGCACAGATTTCTTGCACAGGCTGCTAGTATAATTAAATACATAGCAGGCCATTATTTGTTAGATAATGGCATTAAAGCTGGTCTGAAATCGCAGCCACACCAGTAATAATGCAACCTTTAAGTCCCAAGAAAATTTAAGATTCATTTAAAAGAAATGAAGCACTTCTTTAAAATTGATATGACGGGTAGAAATTAACTGTCGGTTCTTTTGTTGTACATTTTTTTATTATAAACTAGGGGTGGGACTTTAACGCGTTAATTTCGATTAATTAATTACGGGGAAATTAACGCGTTAAAAAATGTAACGCATTTTAATCGCACTTTGCACCGTGGAACGTTTCTCAGTGCGCGAGTTCCCAGCATACAGATTATATCGACGCACAATGTCCAAATTAGGGGCCGCATCCTGCGAAGGACCCGCCCACGTCTTTCGTAGCCCACGAAGACTGCAAAGGCCGGAAGTGAGCGGCTAGCCTTCATATCAGCTGCCGTCACCTCTGCGTAGCTCATGACGCCTAGCAACCGTGAGTGTGAAGCACAGCTGTGTAAAGCACCTGTTAAACGGAGAACAAACTTTTTCTCCTTTTTGTGGTTTAATTTTAAGTCTTTGATTCAAAATAAGCTGTTAAAACAAGCATAACACATTTCAACATCAAGGAATACAGCTGAGTGAATGATTAATTTTCAACTATATTAAGTGAGACATTAATGTTGAATAAAACTATCCAGTTATGATGCTTAACTTTAATTTTAGGAGTTTGCTTATCACAGGAGCACTTCCACCTTTTGTTGGTCTGTATAGCAGACTGGTGGGAAAATCAACAAAATTTTGAAGTTTAAGCTTATGTATATTGATTCATTCATCAACTAAACTTAAATTAATATTTATCATGTCAAATATTGAAATGCGATTAAAATGCAATTAATTTCGATTAATTAATTACAAAGAAGAAGAAGAAGAAGAAGAAGAAACAGCCTTTATTGTCCCACAGAGGGGAAATTTGGGTGTAACAGCAGCCGCAGTTATTATAAATATAAATAAAAATATAATAATTCACACTATTAAGAAAAGAATATATATATATATAAAATCAACAAACAAGATTAACCTTAATACTACTAATAATAACACTATATACAAAGCTTGTAATTAATTCGATTAATTTTTTTAATCGAGTCCCACCCCTATTATAAACATGTTTCCTGCTATAAAAAGGTGGGAATTTTAGCATAGGAGTGCCCGAGGATTGACTGGTGTTTGAAGCACAGACACAGACAAAAGATGTATCATAACCACCATGATGTCATCCACTGGTATAAGAAGTCCCATTTTGAGATGTTTACACCATCGCCATCCTGGTTGCAAAAGGCCGAATGTGATAAGGAGAAGCGGGTCTGACTATGTAACTGCACCCTCATTGGCTAGCAACTTGCCAATCTCAAGTCGTTGGCCAATGAGTATGTTGTTTCATGCCACAGATAATCCTCTATTCTGAAACATGATATGACCAAGATTTACTAAAGAAATTTAATATTCCCCAAAATAAAGACTGAGCCCATAAACTCAGCAGGGAAAATGTTTACAGAGGTCAAGACAGAAAGCTTCTTTTCCCATTGATTCCTAAATCTTTCTGCAACTGCAGCTATCGCCATCTTTTAGATAGAATACACGTTTAAGGCACATCCATCTTAGCTTCATTTTTCCAACCCTGAAACCACAACCATGTTTTATAAAGTTTATGCTTTGGAGACAGCTTCAAGTGGCCATTTAGGGAACTGCAGCTTTTGACATCTGTGTTGGCTTTATTTTCAATGCAGATAAGTGAAGTTTGCTTTAGACAATAACTTAGATTGTGGAAAAAGCTAGGTAGAACCTACTATCATCAAAACATCTCATCTATGTGCAAGTTAGTAATTTAGCATTACTATCCTCTGTGAGTAATGTAGTGATGAGACCAGTGTATGAAAACAAGACAGCTGGAAGCTAATAACTATTAAACCGTAAATGTTTAGAGATGTCCAACCGTAATAGATCTCTTAATATCGTCTCATTTCACTACTAAGTTTGGTTCAGTTGGTTATCCCTTTGGTGCTGAATGCAAATGAGCTAGAGTTTGGAAGCGGTGGGCAAAGCCAGCCCAGCTAAATCTTGCCTGAAGTGTTGCTGTATCGCCATTGTCCACTGGCCATTGTCCTTCAGATGTGAAATCCAATTTACGGAAAGGGCGTATATAGTTAATATCAGATTACATTTTAAATGAAGGTTAGTGTTGATTAGCGCCTTTCATTGGAACGCTGATCTTCAATTATTGCGGCCCTGATGTAGGGAGAGGAGGGAGCGTGTTGCGATCAAAGTCAAAGTCGAGGGAAAGAAGAGAAAAAAAATGATCAGAGAGAGCAGGTGCAGAGAAAGGAGGAAGAAGTGGGATGCCAATAAAATTGGGGGTGGGGGGGCATATAGTGGGTAAACAAAACTGTGACAACACTGAGCTGCTATGAGGATAGACAAGCAACCCCCCCCCCCCCCCCCCCCCCCCCAATCAGGATGTTAACCGATGTCACTGCAGCTATACATACCCACTGCAACTACATTTCTCCTAACATGTATTTGGAAGCTGTCTGAAAGCATGTAACAGTGAGTGACAGCATGCCAAGAAAGCATTGTTTAAAAAGCACACAAAACAGTGGCAGGTGCCACAACATCAGTCTAATAAAAAATAAACATAATTCTATTAGCATTCAAAATTCTTGCACTCAGTTCTGCAAACAGCCCCACTATTTTTTTTTCATTACTGCAAATTAAATGTGGACAAAGACAGGTGACAAACGTAGATTTCTCCTGTGGTTTTAGCTGAGATATCTTTTCTCGTGGGTGATGCTAAAAATTTCCAAGTCTCTCTCTCATTCCCTTCTCTATTTTTCCTCCCTCTATCCTGTGTGAAGGAGCAAGAACAAGGTTGTTAAATGTGGAACCATTAGCACAGTCTAGACTACGTGTCTGGCAGTGCCATGGGGGGAAGAAATACAGCGCGACACCAGCGCTTTCATAGGAAATTGCCACTTTCTTCCAACGGGGCGCTCTAAATTGTTGTTTAGTAGACGACACGTTGGGAATTAAAAATATTGCCAATGGCTAGTGCAATGTCTCAGTTAATAAGAGAATGCAGGAAAGGGAGGTACACAAAAGGAAGGAGGGGGAAAAGGGAGTCAGGACTATTGTTGGATGCAGAGCTTTGCGCTGAACTTGATGGGCAAACTGAGCTCATTTCCTCTGAGACACTTTATTGAAATGTAAGGTCATGGCACAAAAGCAGATCTATAAGGAGAAACAAAGGCAGGTAGATGACTTCTAAAAACCTCTCAATGAAAATTAAAAATATATGTAGAGAGAGTAAGAAAACTAGTGGCTCTGTGAAGCTGTCTTATAAAATCAATGCAGTGTAAGGCGGGTTCAGTCAAATTATAAGTTTAAGCAAGTTTAGCAGTCTTAAAAACAAGAAGTGTGATTCAGGCTGCCAAAATAATTTCCTGCATAATTAATGTGAGTCTCAATGAGAAAATGGAACCCCATGGAGAATGTTTGAAAACAACAACTCTATGGGTATCATCCATCAAGAACATCTGCACGAACCACACTTTATTACTGTAATTATCAACTGCAAAAAAGGAGGTTTTATAGTTTTCTGCAAATTTGGCAAAATGCTGTGTGTACACGCTTATTACCATACAAGCTTTTTTTTTTTTTTTTTTTTTTTTTTAAAACCATAAAGCTAATTAACTCACAAAACATGGTTAATTTATGCAGCATGAGCTTTAAGATTACTCTTACTACACATGCTGAAGGCATGGAGAAAGCGGTTTCTCTCTTTGCGCTTCCACTTCTAGTTTATATGAGTAATTTATCTATTGTGCATATTGTCCTGTACTGTATTTCAACTCATACTAACCTCACAGTAGACATTTTGACAAATCAAGCTTAGACACATTTAAATATTTTGCTTTCATTTACTGTAGTCATGACAGGACTGTGGTATTACGAATAATGTAGCACCTGTTAAACCAAATTCATGAATAAAGTCTGAAATTATACATGTGATTTTTCTGCAAAGACAAATCAAAATTCTTTGAGGTCTACTTTGTCCTCACTGGCTGTTCTTGCTCTTAATGGACTGTTTCTGTTGCCTTCCCTGCCTCCTGCCTTAGCAGATCCATTTGTCTGTCTGACTACCTTCCTGCTGCCACATACAGGCCTGAAGTTTGACCACATAAAGTTTTGTTTTTTTTAGCTTTGGTTTTGGGGTTTTTTAATCCTAAGCCTGGATTTGAAGCCACATCCAGTATTGCACTTTAAGGTTTCCTTAAAAACAAAGAAAAATAAAGCCTAATTTAACAAAAAGGGGGAATAATAATATCAAAATACAATTGCTGTTACGCCTGGATCTTTCCAAACAAGATCAAAAACACAAGAGCAATTTTCCATCAGGCAGTTCCAGCTCCACAAGATCATATCTGTGTGCAAAACAATATTGACCACTAATCAATTGTACCCAGCCAAGTGCAAAGGTCACTAATTGAATGGAAGAATGCAATTGGCGAATAAAATCACATGCTGGTGCTTGCTGTGTAGGCGGTTTTCCCTGTTTGACTGCAGTTTCAGTTCACACAACGGCACTAGCATCCAGCTGTTCAGAGATTAGTTCAGACTGAGATTACAGGAAGTTAAGATGTAATTAGTAGGAAATATATTTAAGTTTTAAATATATTTAAAATCAGTGGCTGAGAGAGAAAATATATTTGAGTGACACTAGCACCCTTAAAAAAAAGTATTGTAATTTCCAACATACCTCACATATCTTTTCTTGTAATACCTCACACTGCTTCAACAAAGGTTGAGATTTTCTTCATATAACTTTTTCTCAACATTGGTTTAGGTTTACTTTTTAATGTAGGATTTTGATGGAAGTGGTAGTTACACTACATTTTCTTTTTTTCTTTTAAAATTATATAAATAAATTGCAAAATAAATAAATACATTATAAATGAAATGCAAATAATAAATAGATAAAAAAAATAGAAAGGTAATGCCACTTAGGACAACTAATACTAGGAAGAAATAGGACCAAGTTATTTAGACCAGTTAAATTTGCTCACATTTTAGTGCCACAGCATACTGAGGTTTGGTATTAACATTGGTAGGGACGTAAGTCCAATCGGTTTCCGAGGGCGCGGGGCATACAGGGTCCAGTCCAGTGCTAATTACACCCGTGGAACAAGTCAGCTTAGTGTACATACGTACATGACATGGCATGGGTGAGAATGCTCTATTCTGCAAGCTCATCCTTGGGTTATGCATATATATCACCTTCAGCGGGCTTTAGTCAAAGCTAAAATTTAACATATTGAATATGGCAGGTTGCAAGTTAAAATCAATCACCCCACTGACAGGCAAAAAGAAAATGGAGGACTTTTTTGGCTTTTTTTTGTGTGTGTGTGTGTGTGTGCGCATTGTGGCCTGTGAATGAAATTCGGCTCAGGGCAACAGAGGCGTTCCATTAAAAGAACATGCAGCAAGAGACTGCAGACAAATTGGACTTCATTGTCTCTGAAGTAGCTAAGTGACCTCCAAATATTCTTTCATATTTCCAGTGTTCATAACCATATAAAAGCTTCTGAATGCTGATTTGTTTGCACATCTCCTAAATGTGCACGTTATTAGTGTGCCCTTTAATGACAGGGTCACTTACTTTCTACCAGACTGAAAGCACAAGGCAGACAGACAAGTGGAGAGAGAGAGAGAGAGAGAGAGAGAGAGAGAGAGAGAGAGAGAGAGAGAGAGAGAGAGAGAGAGAGAGAGAGAGTTTCAGAGAGAGAGAGAGAGAGTTTCAGAGAGAGAGAAAGAGAGAGAGAGAGAGAGAGAGAGAGAAAGAGAGAGAGAAAGAGAGAGAGAGACAGAGAGAGAGAGAGAGAGGCCACCTGGGAAATTATGGCAGGTGCTGCCGCCGCCTCAAGCATGAAAGTGAAGTCGTCCGACAGTGCAACTCACCGGATCCTTCCCGTTCACATTCCAAAATAATTAACTCGCACAACCTCCTGCCTCCTCGCTATAATATGCTGACCTGCCTATTGTCTCAGTACACAGAGAGAAGGCTAAACCTAGCTCACTGCACAGAAGCAGGTGGAACTGATGACAGCAGGGACAGAGAGGATGACTGAATAGGAGGAGCTGCCTTCATAGCTGACAACTGGAGCAATACTGTACATGACAATTAATATATTTTCACATTAGAAGCCATGATTCTCAGTACTGAATTCAACCTGGCTCAACATACAACAGCAACTAGTTCTGAAACTGTTCATCTTGACTTAATAGTTAGTAGTTGAAGAACAGTTATTATCACCAGCTGTTCTTTATCAGCATCCCCAAATCATGACTGATAAAGACTCTAACCTTCCTCTTCACTACAAAAGCATGTAGTAGGCTTAGTAATAAAGTTGCAGTATCTATTAGATTAAGAAAAATAGCAGTTGCCTTACCCTACACTTTCAATATCTTTGCTAAAGTTGTTTCCTCAGTAGTGCTATAATTATCATGGAAAAAAGAGCTTGAAGAGTGGTGACTGGATATAAGCGCTATAAATCATTGCTACTAGAAATTGGGAAAGAAGTCCTGCTGTGATGAGAGAGTCTGCTTTGACAGTTTGTGTCTTTAGATGTATGAGTTTCATCAGATGGAATGAAATCATGGCAGTTTTAAAGCACTGTGGGGCTGGGTGAGTTGATAAAAAAAAAAAAAAAAAAAAGATCTAATGACATTATTGATAAAAAGTACTAAACACAGCATGGTGTTCTAAAAGTAACCTTATATTCATGGCATTTAATGGCACATCTGTGCTTGAATATTGTAATCTTGTACTATTAAAAGAGGGAATTTAGGGGAAATATGCTGCGTTCAGGGCCTTGGAATAGTCATGTTTGAAGCAAAGAAACAAATGCTGTAAAATCCTTTGCAGTCCTTCTTAGTAAATTAAGGCATAACTACTTTCTTATCACATCAAAGAGCTAAAGGGAATAATAAGGCTGTTGCTTTCTCAGTTTTATCTCACTGTGTTACCCTATCATGAATGATAATTTGAGATGACTCGACTTATAAAGTTATCACACTTCTCATTTGTGTTTGTCTAATTTTCACTCATTAGGTTTCACAATGAATTTAGAGGCTTTTCAGAACACTCTTTATCAGCATGCCTCTGAGTGTGAAATATGCCTTAGCAGACTCAGATTTGACTGCTTCTACTGAAGTCTTTTATGTTATGAATATAAAATATTTTCCACAACCTCCCAAAAAAACCAAAGCCTAAGCACCCTTGAACAGTTTTTGCTCCATATACAAACTTTTCAAGCATCACTTGGTCTGGCAGAGGACTCGAAAGGTTAGATGTTGCTCCAATCTGTGGTTAAACAAGGGGTGCTGAGTGTCTCCTGTTCAGTAACTTTTTTCCTAAATGGGGACACTTAGATGGTGAGGAGTCCTCACTTTCATCCCAGGACTAAAGATATGCACCAGTAGAGACAGACCACACATACAGATGGGGTTTTAAATAATACTTGAGAGATACTACACAGCTCTTCTAATCAGCCCTGATTGTCAAACTGCAGGATCTTGTTGATGCCACTCAGAGTAAATGGATGCTGTAATGTCTAGACCCCAGAAATCCAGGGCTTTGATGTCTGGTAAATGGATTGGGGTCCCAGTGGCATGGAACATTATGAAAATTTAAAAGATATGTGAGAATGACCAGACAGATGAACTGACTGTGGTGCATAATGAGTCTATTTTTATAAACAGGTAACTGCAGTTGATACAGGAACACTAACATAGCAGCAAAATACAAAAAAAAAGAGGCTTAAAATATTTATTTTTTTATTATACAAGTGCATATATCTTAATCTGACTCATAATCGTATGGATCACCATGTTTCCAGTTCAACTGAATAAAACCATAAAAAAGACTCAACATAGAAAAGTCATTACTTTTTATTTATGTATTTTACATATTTTCTACGGATGTACCACAAGTACACTAATCTGATTATGGACTATCTGGGCTAAGTTCAGAAAAATTAAAATATCGAGGCTATACCATCCAACCGATTGGGTTTTCTCAACTTTACTTTGTTTATTTTCTAAGAGTTCTGGCAACTTGAATTTACTTGTTCACTTAATTAAAATATTCCTATGAGATTGACAATAAAATTTTAGGTTTGGAACAGATTTTTATGCCAGACACCCCTTGTGATGATTCCCTCCCTTTTATCTCAGCTGGGGAATGGTAGTGAGAGTAAATTAGCTTGTGACACCCTATGCCTGACGTTGGGTTCGTGTTTCCTCAGTTATGATATGTTGGGCAATAGCAATGTCACCAGAACTGATACTTATAGTACCATTTGATACAGAAATTGAGAATACGCAACAGTACCGTAAATTCTTCCAGATCTGAAGCGGGGCAGCATACAGCTACGAGTGTTGTAGTCTAACCTAATGCACTGAAGAAGAAAAAGGAAAGTAAAAGATTTCTTCAAATACCTACAGATCCAAAGTTGCATAAAAAAGTCTGTTTCCATCCTTCCCCAATCAGCCTCCATCTTCCTTTATGGAGTCAATCTTTTTGTTTGATCCAGTCAAAAAAGGTTTAATTACAAAGATCCATAATTGGCTGTCACAGAAAGACTCAGCACCTTACATTAGACCATCTGAAAAAGGCTTGGCAGGAAGATTTAGGAATGACTATCACAGATGATCAATGGTCTGAAGCCCAGAAATATGTTCATTCTACTTCTGTGTGCATTAGGCATGGCTTTTTGCAATTTAAGGTTTTACACAGGTTGCATTTATCAAAATTGAAAATGTCAAAGATGTTTTCCTCTGTTGATCCTTCCTGTGACAGATGCACACTAGTACCGGCCTCACTAGCACATATGTTCTGGAATTGTCAATATATTGTGATATATTGGAATATCATTTTTCAGACCCTTTCTAAAATCTTAAAAAAGCAGATCAAACCTGACCCACTTTTGGCTTTATTTGGGGTGAGGTTGACTACTGTGCAGCTATCGGACACGCAGGATAGAATGATTTGTTTTGTGACCTTTATGGCACGGAGATTGATTTTGCTATGCTGGAAGCAAAAAAACCCTCCTTCCCATTCAGCTTTAATGAAAGATATTTTGGGTCATTTAAAATTGGAGAAAATTAAATATTCGTTGAAGGGGAAATCTAATATTTTCGATTCAACTTTCAATACAAATATATGATTGTTAAGTTTGGTATAATGATCTGGTTTGGTACCAACTACCAAATTTCTGGTACTGTGACATCCCTAATTACTAGTGTCAACTACAAAGAGCAGCAGTGTTTAATCATCTAGTTGAGTTGTCACAGACATCCTCGTTAATGCATGCAAAATGATTGTCTTAATATTCAGAAATGTTTCTAAACATGCTTCTGAAATGCTGAAGTGTTTGGACTAACGCCTGTTTGTTATACCAATTCACATAACTGAAAACTTATTAAAAAGGTGTTTTTGTTAATATGCTGCAGTAAAACATTTGAAGTGTTTTAAGAGTGTGAAGCAACCAGTTGAAATATATACGTTGTGGTTTGTTGTTACCTTACTTATTTAAAAAAACAAAACAAAACACCTTTCCTATTGAGCAATGCAACTTTACGGCACTTCTAACACACCTCATGATGCAGCTATTGAACAACAATGTGTACACAGTGGTAGAGTGGATAGTGCAGTGTCCTCACATCAAAAACTGTTTGAATTAATTGACTGGCTTGGACTTTGCATGTTCTCCATATGCCTATGTGGGTTTTCTCTGGGTTCTCCGGAGAAAATGTTCAGTGCGGAACACTGTGTGCCGATGTGCACACTCTTTCATGCACCAACCAACACTTGTCTGATTGAACATTTTCTCCAGAATCCCCTCCAGGCCTGGGTTCATTTTCAGATGTGTAATTACAGACAGCTACAGAGGGGCCGGTGTGTGTGTGTGTGTGTGTGGGTGTGTGGTTTCAGAGGCATCATCGGAGGTCCATAGTTAATCAGCAAGCGACCTGAAGTCTCGGGGATCAGCTCATCGATTCCCTCCTGGGGCAATCAATTCTATCAAAGGCATTACTTAAACTGAACTCAGATCAGAAAGTGGAGGACAAACAGCAGAGAATAAACCACAAGGACAGAATAAAGAATGTGACACAAGATGGTAGGATGGTAGAGAGGCTGTAAGAACATAGAACGGGATAGATACAGTTTACACAGTCAAGTGTGTTAAGTGGAAGAGAAAAACGTAAGATCTTGATGATGCTGACAGCTGGAGCTGGCTCATATGATAAAATACAGACAGCAACAACAAAAAGAAAAACTAAAAAACAATGAATGCAGATATTTCCATAGACTGTAGTAATTAACTGTAGATTGTTGCTATCGGCTTTCATTTCACTTCCTGACATTACTGAAAATAAATGACTTTTGCATCCAACCCATGAATCAACTTCATTCTTTAAGACTTCAGTTTACTAGATTAGTCAGAAACACACACTAACTTCTATGAAGAATTTTTCATGGGTTTGGATGTCCAGAAAAATGTAATTTGTTACTATATCAAGCATGTGCACCCTTTTCTGTTGTTTGCAAGAAAGCATAGATAGCAAGAGCACACTTAGACGTTCTGTTACATGCACATTGATGCATCTGGACACACACAGCCATGAAGATCAATGATTGGCAAAGTTAGAGAAGTTCTGACAGTGTCTGACCTTGATTGGATATAATCAGACTTAACCACAAGTCCACTAATCTGATGAAATGACTTACAGATTTACCTCGTGATGAATACTAAATACAGGCATCGACTCTAGTTTTGTACACAGGCTCATGCCAGTGCATGCACTTAGACCAGTTATAGGCATGTGCATGAATGCACACACCCACACATCCTTGGCATATCCCAATCATACTTTTTATTTTGAGGATCTTCAAAGAGTCCTTTGATCACCTCTTTGAAAATCATCTTAATAAAAACTGCAAATAGACCCTGGCCTTTTTAAATAAGATGGAAGTAGCAAGACTGATAATGTAGCTCTGGTCTGAGACGTATCTTTGGAGGCAACACTAGCTAAGACGAATTTTCTCTAAAATGCCAGTGATCTCTGCTAATAAACAGATTATCTCTCTCCATCCGAACTTAAAGCCATCATGAATGCATGACGGCTAAACCTCTTATGCTCTGTTCTCCCAAACAAATTTTTGAGCATGCATACAATAATCATTTGATACAATTATTTCTCAAGTCTTTTCTCACAGACTTACTGAAAGTTACTAACTAGTCCATGACTCAGCTTTTGAGACCTTCTCGTCTTTGTTTTAAGCAGGTTGAACATGGCGTTAACAAAAAATGAAGAAAAAAGGAAAGCATTCAAAAATTTCAAAGCTGTGTAAAGCTTAGTAAAAGCCTCTTGTATAAGAGAAGTAACCGCTACCATTTTCTGCCACAGGTCCATTAACCTCGCATCCAAAAAAGAAAAAGCAAAGTCTTTAAATGCTTCATAAACCTACAAACCCACATAAAGTTGCCGCAGTCTCATCACTCTTAAGTTTTTCTGAGTTTCCACTTCAGACATACTAACACATACATACAGAATACAACATGCCAGATCCTTGATCTCATTGATCACACTCCATTGTAAACCATTTCTACCTGTGAGTCTAACACCCAGTCATCAAAGTAAGACGTGGTCCAGAGTCATCCTTGCAACTGTGGCTGAGCATCAGTACTGTGCTGGTTTCAGTGTTGTTTATAGACTTGCATTGCTACATAAAATTGAAGATAGTTTGGTCAACAGTTCCCCTTCTTAAAAATCAAGCATAATCATATAAAATTATCCATCCATCCACTTCCACTTATCCTGTAGGGTCGCAGGGGGCTGGAGCCTATCCCAGCTGACACAGGGTGAGAGGCAGGGTACACCCTGTACAGGTTGCCAGCCTGTCGCAGGGCCAACACAGAGAGAAAGACAACATCCACACTCACATCCACACCTATGGGCAGAGTTTCCAATTAACCCAACCCCAGTAAGTGCATGTCTTTGGACTGTGGGAGGAAGGGAGAATATGCAAACTCCACACAGAGAGAGAGGGAGGGGCCTGGGCCAAGGTGGAATCGAACCCAGATGGTATTCGAACTGTGAGGCAGCAGTGCTAACCACCGTGCCACCACGCTGCCATATAAAGTTATGTAAGCCGCAAATAAGCAAACAAAATTATTTTATTGACTGCAAAAATCTGGAACTGACTTGGGCCAAGTGATTGATTTACTAATGCATCTCAAAAAAGGTTAGAAAAAAAATTAGTGGTGAAGAATGTGGTCATGAAGAAATGGCCTAATGCTGTATGAAGTAATGTGAATGCTGTAATGCTCTAAAAAGTGATGTTGTAATGAATCTGTTGTAATGTTCTAAAACACACGCTCCTTTCACCATACATACATTTTTTTCTTTCATGTACACTTAGAATTGTGTTTTTTTTTTTAACCACTTACAGGCGAGGAACCAAATGTGGCAACTTCATTGACCTTGATTTTCTACATGAAAATGAAACATTCTGAAAAATGTCACAAAAGTAATTCAGTCTTGTCATGTCCTCCAATTAACACTCTAAGGTTGAAATTTTGAATTTTAAGTATTTACAAATGTAAGCACAAAAGTAGGTAGTGTTCCCTGGAAATTCTGACTATAAAATAACTGCTTAACACTAAAAACTAGAGTAAGTTAACCTTGTAACTCGTCAGAAGCCTGCACAATATTGTCACAAAAAGTTGGCATGTTGATGAAAAATGCATGTTCATATCACATAAAAAATTTATACTAGTATTATCCCAGAACTCCGGCTGGAAAAGGAAATCTGCATCTCCATGAAGCTCGTCAGCAGCATGAAGTACTGCAGGGGTGGGCAAGACCAGGCCTCAAGGACTAGTGTCCTGCAGGTTTTAGATGTATCCCTGATCCAACACACCTGAATCAAATGGCTGAATTACCTCCTCAGTATGCAGTCATTAGCAGTCCAGAGTCCTGCTAATGACTTTTCTATGTGATTCAGTTCTAAAACGTGCAGGACACCAGCCCTCGAGGCCTGGACTTGCCCACCCCTGCAGTACTCTAAAATCTCCTGGTAGACAGCTGTGTTGACTTTGGACTTGGTAAAACACAGTGGCCCAACCACCAACAGCAGCCGATGACTTTGCACCCCAAATCACAAATTGAGGAAAGTCACCCTGGACTTCAGCCGCCTTGTGCCTTTTCACTCTTCCTCCACTGAGCAGCAGTTTTATTCCTTTTATCCCAGGTAAACACTTTGGATATGAGGAATGGGACAGTTGTAGCTCCTTTCTTGAAGACATCTGACTCATGATGCACTGACACCAGCCTCGGTCCGCTCCTTGTGAAGCTCCAAGTTCTTGAATAAACCTTTCCAGAAAATACTCTCAAGGCAATGTGGTCCATTGTGCTCCTTTTCCAACCATGCTTTTTTAAAACTGAACTTCTCTGGCTTACCCTCTTTATGGAGCCTGTTGATGATTGCCATATGGACGACTCTCAAGTCAACAGTCTTGTCCATGACTGTGGTTGCATATACTCAACTAGACAGAGATACATGCATTTACAGTTTGGACACAGGTGAGTGTGTCCAAAATCTTGACTGGTACTGTACACTGTATAAATAGTAATTTGCAATCCAAAACCAAATATTCTAATACTCTGAGATACTAGATTTTTTTTTTTTTCAGAAATCTATTTTTTTGACTATAAGCTATCAAAATTAAAACACAAAAGGCTTGATATAGTTCAGGTTATATGCAATAAATTAAGAATATTCATTGAATCTAGTCACAATATTCAAATTTTTTGAGAAACACTAATATGTGTAGGGGAACATTTTGGGAGAGAAGAAGCACTGAATTATTAATTCCATTGTTAATGTGCGGCTGCATTTACAATTTCCTAAACTGAGTCAAATTCAACTGCAGTCATTTTATATAATTATGGGACAGTGAAATAATTTATTTTATTTTAATATTTTTTGGTCTGATAAAGCATTACATTACATTTGCCAGTGTAAAATATAGTTACATTAGCTGCAATGCACCACAACCATAAAATGACATTACAGTTTCAATTAGGGTTAAAGTGATAATATGTGAACTTGGACAAGATGGAAAAAAAAGTTTGGAAAATGCACTGTGTGACTGAACATGTAATTTAGAGAAATTTTCTCTTGTGTAATGAGCTACTTAATGAGAAAGAGATGAATCCAGGGTTCAGTAATTATTTCTAATTCTCACTTTTCGAGGATTCGGGAATAAACTGAAGAAAGCAGACATCTTGTCCATTCTACTGCCCTCTGGGGCCTTGATCAAACCTTGTATAGAGGTCCTGAGTCTGACGCTGCGGCCGATAACAAAAAGCAACTAAAAGCAATTTTCTGAGGCAATGTGCAAGAAACAGAAGGTTGGCTCAGAGCGGCTAGAGCGCAACAAACTGTGACACACTGAAAATGAGTGACCTTGGAAGTGTTTCATGCCCAAGGAAGTAAGTGAGTGTGTGTGTGTGTGTGTGTGTGTGTGTGTGTGTGTGTGTGTGTGTGTGTGTGTGTGTGTGTGTGTGTGTATGTGTGTGTGTGTGTGTGTAGGTCAACTAACTTATAAACTAATACATGACTGTAAAACAGACAAAAGGATGGCATTACATTGCTGTACATGTGTCTCAGTAAATTCATGTAATACCTGTTAGAACATGATTCCTGTGCGTGTGTGCGTGCGTGTCATGGGTCATCCGGTTAGTGTGGCTATGCGGTTACTTACTGCAGATTGAATCAGCCTCGTCTGAACCGTCTGCGCATTCTACTTCTCCATCACAGCGCCACCTAGCAGGAAGACACTGTCCATTCTTACAGGTGAAATCTGTGGCTGCGCACGTCTTCTTTGCTGTGCAGAGAAAAGAAACATTCAACATCATCATAAGTTTTAAAGAACGCACTGTGTCTGTCGATACTCTGATAGTCAACACACTGAATGAGTGAATTAGAATGTGAGTATCTATTAGACATCCATGCATCCATTTTCCTAACTGCTTATCCCATTCAGAGTTGGAATGGAATAACCTGAACAGGTTTCCAGAATAACACAGAGCCAATTTTGAATAACCAATTAACCAAGCAAGCAAGTCTTTGGACTGTAGGAAGACAGAGCACAGAAAACTCCACACAGAAAAGCCCCAGTCAGCCAAAAGATCCAAACCCGCTATCAGACAATATACTTGATATTTATTGGGACAGTCTCTTGAATGCAGCAAATAATATCTGACTGGAAATTTAAAGAAAGAAAGAAAGAAAAAAATACACCAGGAAATGTCAAAAGTTTTATAATCCAATTCACAATTCAACAAGGCTAGGCAATTAAAATTTAACGTCAAATCCTCTGCACCAACTTCAAACCAATTTTCCAGTCCAATTTTAATTTAACCTTCAGCAGGCAATGTTTCTACTTAGCTGGTCAGAGTGTGCCTCACTGATGTGTTCAAGTGCAACTTGTAACAGGAGACACGAGGGGATGAGGGGCGTTTGATTAGGCAGCCTTTGTTTGTGAGTCAGACTCAATGTAAGAACTTTTCAAAAAATTATTTATTTATTTTTTTTTGGTAATATTGTGTTGCTCATGTTTTGACAAAAATCAAGTGTGAATTTAAAGCTCACAAGTCTTCTTGTGATGAATCCATGGTGAGGTACCACAAAATAACAAAGAATATTTGTTACTTTATTTCTATATCATATTTGGGTAAATTACTGATGAAATGTGACTCTATATGAATTCAAGTTGAATAGACTTGGTTAAGGGTATAAATGATTTATTACAATCGACAACCTGGAAAAGAATTATAATTTTATCTAAATAATATATGTAGTACGACTTTGAAATACAAATATATGATTAACAGTGTTTCAGGTGGAATGAATGAGGAAAGCACTGGCAGCTTAACTAGGCGTCTTTCTGTAAGGATGTGTTGGATGTACTACGTGTGCTGTGGTGAATAAAGCCAAAACCTGTATGCGCTGGGTCAGAGGTTTTTCCTCCATCTTCCTTCCAGCCCAATCTTTGCACAACCAACTCTGGCTCGGTGTAGCAGTGATAGCCTATGGACTCCAAAAGGTTTTGTGCAGTCACTTTCCCCAAGCAAGGGGAAAATTGAAGCACTTGGGTCTGTCACGGAGAGAGGCAAAAAAATCCCTCTCCTTGACAGTGAGAGCCAGTGAACAAGAGAAAGCACTCGCTCGGCATGTTAGCGATGCCTTGGCTCACCATGATGAAATATATAGGAAGGAGGGCGCTGACAAATGGCAAGAAAGTATGTGAGTGAGAGCGACATTGCGCTTGGTGGTGTGTGTGTGTGTGTGTGTGTGTGTGAGTGAGTGAGAGAGAGTGAGCGTGATTTTCTTCTGACAAGAGAAGACGGTGACTGCATTTTCTTTCATATGCACCAGATACCTGATCCTAGTTCTGCTGGAAACAGGTTGGATATTAATACTATGTGGCCACACACTCCATTAATCCTCTTTGAATTAAAAAAAAAAAAAAGATAAAACTAGCTACAGTTAGAAAAGAAGTATTAAATACGATGATACAACAAGGACACAGCAAAGAGTCAAAAACAGATCAGGATTTTGTCCAAATTTAAAAATATTTTAAAACATAAAAAAATGATAAACTCCACTCACTGTCTCCATAATGATTCGGTCCGACTGACCTTCATCAGGTACAAAACAATGTTCACATAATCACTCACACACAATTATATACACGAGTTTAAGTTAATCATTCAGTCCTTAAAGATGGCCATGTCTGTAAGGTATATATCCAGAAAGTCTCTCTTCTCTTGAATAACAAATCATGATCTCATCCCTTACGTGGTGTCGGAACATGTTCAATACTGCAAAAATGTAGGAAAGCCACATCATATTTCATATCACTGAAGTAGGCTGCTACTGGATAATCCCCATCAAGTCGGTGAATCACACTTTTATGCTCACTTATGTTTTAATTTGTGTGTGGATGACAAAAATACACTGTTTTGCTTTTGTTGTGACACAGGGCACAATTTCCATACAGGTAATTTCCATTTGCAAGAGGACTTAAAAGAGTCTGGTGCGAAAATCCGCACGCACCAAATGGCCTCTTAAAGTTCACCCTCGTTTTTGTTCTTTGCTTTAAGGCCTTACGGATGTTTTTATCACTAAACTGATGTTTCTATTAGTCTCATTTTCTGATGATTAGCCTGTGATTATTCACATGTGTGAAGAGGTCACCAGTTAGTATTCTCTAATTTGATGACTAAATTCTACCTGCTGTGTGGGTGTGAACACCTGTCGTTCATTCAGATGAGATTTTGAACCAGTTGTCCAAATTTAAAAATATTAAATAAAAAATACATCTGGCAGCACTTTTAAATAATATTTAATAAGTAGCTCTACTGATTTATACAAAGCTGTTAAAGAACAACTCATAAGAAAGTGGAAAGTCTAAGTTTGAACTAATTCTTACCTAATGATTGACTAGTAAAGCAATGCCAGTTCTTTAGTAAATAATGATCTAATATAAAACTGAATCAGGATGAACGACAAAGAAACTTTCTTAACTGATTACCCAAGTCAGTATGAGGGTTGCTTGACCCTATCCCAGCTGACAGTGGCTAACAGGCAGTATACACCCAGGACTAACACTGAGAGACCCACAATCGCCCACGCTCACATTCACATCAACAACCAGCAATGCTGCTAACCACTGCCCTATGCAAACAAAGAAACTTAAGAGTCAAAAAGCACAAGATACATGAGCAGAATATGCATCTGCCTGTCTAACTACTTCATTGCTCTTTTAAAAAGTGAGGATATTTTTTTTCAGAAATACGCTTGGAATGTGACTGAGACAGCAATTTAGTTGTAGGGAAACTATATTTTAAGGGGAAAAGGTTTGATGTTTATGTGTGTAGTCTTGGATATCCCACGGTGTGTGGAAGAAGACAAAATAACAACTGACAGCTCAAATGAAAGCCATAATAAAGAAGTGCACGCTAGGGAAACTAACATTATCTCAGCAGTGGGGACCAGGGTTATAATAGTTTTGGATTTTACATTATAGTTTAGTTTTAGTTAGTTTTTACTTTTTTCTCTCTAATTCAGTTAGTTTTAATTAGTTTTCAGAGTGGTTTTGCTCGTTTTTATTAGTTTTTATTTTTGGTTTTATGCTTAGTTTTAGTTAGTTTTAGTTAGTTTCAGTATTAGTTTTAGTATTTTCATACTTAATCAGGTACCCTTTAAAGATACCCTTTAAAGAAATATATTCAGCAACCAACTGTTCACAGACAGCAGAACTACATGCTAAATGTGTGTAATATTAAGGACACACATGAACATCAACAGGGAGAAACAAAGAACAATATGAACTCCAAAACTCGATAAATTCTACAATAAACTCCCAATAAATTTCAGCCTCAGTGCAGCAGATTAACAACAGCTACATGTGGTGTTTGACAAAAACAAACTCCTTGAAGGAGTCAAAGCTCAAATCCAGCTGCATCCTGATGTTCTCACCACCTGATGCTGCTTCTGTTTTGGAGCTAGCTTGGTTAGATGCTCGCTGATTAGACTTGCAGGGTCTTTGCGGCCTATGTAGCCTACGGAAGTGTCCGACCTCATGTCCGCATTTATGCTTGCGTAGCTGGATTGCGTGTGTTAATTACCTTGTGGTTGTGTGCTGGGGTTTTTTGGTCCTTGCTCTTTGTGCTCAGTTTTTAGGGTGCAAACATATTTGTCCCTGTTTTTTCACTTTCTTCATTCCTTCACGTCCATTCCCATAGTTTCAGCAGCTCCCTCCAGGAATTTGCTGACATTTGTGAGTCCTTATATTGATGCTTTGATTATTAGTCCTGATTGTTATTATCTGACTGATAAAGTAGCCGGAAACGCACAAGGACTAAACACAACGTTTGTGGCTGCGTTGACCCGACGAGTAGTCACGTTTCTCTGGAGGTGCAGGCCGGGTTGCCTTGTAGGATGAGAGCGGTTTCCGTAGCTACCTTGTGTGCGCTTCTCAGGTCTACTTTGATGTTGGTGTTTTTTTTCCTGACTAAGAAGTGTTCCGTACATTTTTCATCATCCACAACATCATCCACAACAAGACACTCGCTGCTATCTGTGCTATCATAGTAAAAAAAAAAAAAAAACACCACATGGGACTCTCTGAGGAGCAGCGCGGTGTGCGCACACACGCACATGCGCACCCATTTGCCCGACGGCGTTCCGAGCTTAAACTCGGAGAGAGGAAAAAAATGATTTCATATCAATCCACAAGACTTTTGAAAAAATAACAATATCTATAATTTCAGTTAGTTTTAGTTAGTTTTGTAAACTCACAATTCAGTTTTAGTTAGTTGTCGTTTCTTCCTTTTAATTTTAGTTTTTATTTATTTCAGTTAACGACAATGTTTTTTCATTTTCAGTTTTCGTTATTTCGTTCGTTTTCGTTAACTATAATAACCCTGGTGGGGACTAATGCATTCTAAATGTGTATGTACAATTACTTATATATAATAATAATGTATGGCAAGTTGAAGAAAAGCCAGACACGACCATTTGCTCACACGCTCACCTGTAAAGAATTCATTCTAAGTAGAGGAAAAAGAAAAGAAAAGGGGAGTCTAAAGACGTGGGGGAAAGGACTGAAGAAGGTGTAGGCCTAGAATAAACGAAAAGCATATCTCTAGGGATTCCAGAGTAGTCAGAGCCAGAGACAAAAGTAAATAGAAAGAGAAGAGAGGAGAGGAGAGACTATAGGGGCAGAGAAATAAAAGACAAGAGGGAAACAGGCTGTTGAGGTGGGGTCTCGTGCTGTGGCATTAGTCTTCACAACAGACCACATAAATCCCTTTCCTTCCTACCAGCATGTTAGCATAAATCCCACCTCTTCCTTTTCTGTCTTTCCCTCCATCTCCACCCACAGCCTGATAACACTAGCAGCTGTGGCACAAACCGAATACACACCAGGAACTAAAATTCAAAACAGTGCTGTAAGAAAGTACTCCACCTTCACAATACATTTCCAATGCAAGGTTGCTTAATTCAGATAAAGGTACATAATGGTGGAGGTGAAGGGGGATTTGGCAGATGAGGGAAAAAGAAATTACTTACAAGTAAGTCACACAATTTGTTTTGTGAGGCTGTGATGCTATGCCGCTATTCACTGTCCTTTGTATATTTAGCAAACTGAATTCAACAAGATGTAAGTAGATGTTTTACGAGCTGTATGGTTATTTTCCAACCTTTACGCACTATGAATCTAGTAGAAAAGGTAGAATTCAGTGAGTGAGCATCATCACCTTAAACATAAACTGATGTCTTGATGTAACCTCACACTGACCATGAACACCATGTCTGCTCTCTACCAGTCCAGCATACTGCATCAGTAAAAACTTGACCACAATATTACAAACTAACCAGTTTGGTACAATTTCATGCAGGCTAAACTGCTTAGCAGGACAACGGTATTTCCATGCAAAGCTTAATTAACAAAATTTGTGCACTTGAATTTGTTTTGCAAGACATTTCAAAAAACATAACGCCGTTCCGGATCATTCCGGCCCACTTTAACCCCTGATTACAACATATGATGCAAGAGTTTAATTAAAATGTAAGCCTATCAGTTTCATACAAGCCCTTTCTTAACTAATTTTCTTCTTATCTTAAGGACAAAAAGGAAATTAATACGATTCACCCGGTGCCTTTTTTGCTGGTTGTCAGGTTTTTAAAAAAATGGAATGGGTTTTATAGAGAATAACAATAAGTGGACACTTTAATTATCTGGGGGGAAAAAATTACTTCAGAAAGGGGTTGTGAAACCATGTAATATTTCAATAAAATATAATGTAGCTATGCAATATGATTCATCTTGACTGACAATTACATTTGAGGTTTTGAATAAAAATTCCCCACACGTGGGTATCCAGTAGAACTGTGTGGAAAGAAAGCTTCCATGTAATAAAATAAACATTCACAGAAAACTACATTTTCAGCAACAGGCTGAGGAACTGACATCAGGAATGAAAAACAGCATCACACCACCAAAAACACTTTTGAATTTCACTTCCTCCATCACACACACTGGAGAACTCCTTGAGCTAATGACTCTGTAAGGAGATTAATAGCTGTAAATGTATACTATAATTTTGAAACCAACTAGTAAAACATCTACACATCTTCCCAAGAGTTGCTGATGCACACAAAACAGTTGCTTACATTTACATTCTGATGCTCCAAGGCCTGTCATATACGAATGTCATCCATATGGAACAGCCTAACCTGCCTTATGATGAGGTTATTTTGTGTGAGAGCGGATATGGAGGGGAGAAACTACTATAGGCGCATTATGCAAATGTACTAATACATACCTACCAACCAACCCTCATCTTAGATGTCAAACATTTGATTTTAGTACACTGCACCTAGATAGAAAAAACTGATGAATATTTAAACAAAACAGCAGAAAGACCAGAGGTGCTTCAGCTTATTCACTAGCTGATTTTACTGTATTCACATTTTTGAATAGTCACCAACTGTATACTTTCAAACTGTAACATCAAATTTTTACACCCAATCCATCATTTTGTTTCACTGGATTTAGGCTACAGGAATTTCTTCAGTTATGTACCATGTTTGTTGATTATTAATGCAGTCAATACTTAATTGAAGGATACTAATATGCTGAAACTGATTTTATTCATTTACTTTACAAGGAAAGCACACATCTGTTACCATCTATATTATGTGAAAGAGATTTGGGTAAAAAGGTTTGATTCAACCTGCACATATATGTACACAAAGAAAACAAAACACACCAATAACTCACACATAACGGGATTTGTTTAAATAAAGTATAAATACATAAAGTATGTTCTATGTTGTAACAAAATACTGCTTTGGGGAACAACTTTACACTGCTCAGAAATCCCACGCAAATGCATGATATGGAAATACTAAATATTGAACTGTTACATTTGAATGATCAGTCCTAGTCACATAAATATTATTAGAGCCTAACAGATATATTGTTTTTAAATTGCAGAACAGGAAAGAATACTTCTTTTGTTTTGTTTTTCTCCACTGCGTTTTGCAGAGGAATCAAATTTGCAAGCTGTTAAGAATGGAAGGAATGATGACGGTGATCCCAATTTTATTCAAAGTAGAGGTCTGAACGATTGTCAGTCTTAGAGTCTTTTTACCAACAAACACATTACTGTGGCCTGTCAATCCACACTGGGTGGTTAAGGCAAAGATTTAGGCAAAGACCGTTATGAAGAAAATCAGGTTTCTTCATAATAACAGTAGACTACGTAAACAAGTGTGGAAAAACAGATATATTGTAGAAAACGCACTTATATTTCATAAGGCATCTCAGGCTCACCATCGCTTTTGTATTGGGGGAAAAAAACCTGAGGTGTTCATAATTATTATTTTTGATATGATATTATACACTGATTTTACTGGGCTGGCCCAGTGTGTGACCTATAAGCTAAAATTACATTGACACCCCAGAGTACATGGTACCAGAAAAATTGCTCAAAGATGCAGCTACTGCCCACACTTTGTATAGACAATCTTCTTATGTTGGCATTCAACTAATGCCACACTCTGGAGACCTCCACGATCAATGAGTGACTAAGCTGACCTATTGATGTTCATACAGTCTACATTTTGTCCATACAAAGCACATCCGCTACACTGCATTCCTCTCCATATACCCCATGACATGATTTGAGACCCTATACTTTGACCGGAGAACAGGTAAAGGTCAGCTCCTGCCTTGAAGCAATTCAAATCATCCACTCTATTACGCATACAAACACAAAGAGGGACAGGAGGAATGTAAATTAAACATCCAACAGGAACAACAGAGGTAGTTGTGTCACCTCTAATGAGGAGCTGTTGACTCCAGTCCTGAAATGTTGATTTGCTCCAATAACAACGGCATGAAACAGACAACAGCGCTGTGGTGAGATGATTTTCCATCTTTAATTAGAAGCAGTAACAGCCTTGAATCGGTTTCCCAAACACCCTCAATCAGCTAGCTTTGTACTGACATAGCTGTACTGTACAGACAAAAGAACTTTTTTTTCCTTTTTAAACAAAGTCTATGGTTACTTTATAGAGTTGGGTAATAAAGTGTTTGAAATGGGAATCTAATTTACCAGCCAGATAAAGCTTGTGAGTTTCAGTAAATTAACTGATATTACTGAATTGAGACTTAATTGTACTGCATTAGGTAGCTCCATCTGACCAACATCAAGGAAGTACCAGGGTCAACATCAGCATAATCTTTGCACTCATGTAGGGACTTTCATTTGATTTGGGGGCTCAACATTAACCCTAAGCTGGGTTTCTACTAGCCTAGTTGCAATTTTCCTTTTCTCTGGGGCTGTTTGAGTGGAATGGAAAGTATTTCATCACTCATTAATCGGCTCATTCAGAGAACTGTTGTCGGGAAAAATTTCCATTACATAGCAGAAAGTTCCTGCAGGTAATCTCTTTTAATCTCTTATTTATGCAGGAAGTCATACAACTTCGTACAGCCACAGTCTTTCGCCCTTGCGCCTTGTGCCTGTGCTTTCTCGAAATCCCACTTTTATTCAGATTGAACTGATATTTAAGCTGGTGCTTAATTATGTGACAAAAATATTTTAATTGTTGTTTGGTGCCTACACACAAATGTGGTTTAAAATATCACAGTAAGAATTTAGCACACCCACCCAGTCTGTGCTTCTGGAGAAAGGCCCGAGTAAATACTATGGTAACCATGTTGCATCATCCGTCATTTCATTAGAGACTCAGATCAAACTGTGTGGAGATAATTTGCATGCGACAGAAAAGCCCATTTGAATAACTAAACCAGCAAGAAACGTGTGACAGACGCACACACAGAACTTCACTGCTAAGTGTTTGAAACGGTTTCCGCAGTCATCACAGCGGTGTGAAGATAAAAATCCTGGTAAACTCTGAACAAAGAATGGAAGTGCAAACTGATGATTAGCCTGTGAAAATTAACTCTGCTCTGCCTCAACCCATTAGCTGGAGTTAATTTCTAGCTGTATTTACTTCCCACATTATTCTATGAACTGCATGAAACTCTCATCAAACTTAATGCCACAGTAGGACAGTTTTTCTCTTTTTATTTTCTGACAAAAAGAAGTTTGAAAAAAACTACCATGGGGCTGCCCCAGAGGTAATCTAAAAGCACAACCTATGTCCTGCACGGTACAGTACAAACACAATGTTCTTCAAGTATATTCAAGACAAATGGTGGACAAAAGAAGTAAGAAAACTGTTTTTACTGTATGTCTGTAGGTCTACGGAGCACCCAGGAAAGTGCAAGCATGTAAAAGGAGCAAAGGGAGAGAAATGAGAGACAAAAGAGCAAGAGGAGTGAGATGGAGTGTGGGAGAAAGAGGAGAGGAAACGGATGGTCCTCCACATTGTTGTGATCGGCTAAAGAGCTTAAGAACTGAGTGTGTCAGTAGAGGGAGAGAGGCTGTAAATCAGCAAGCAGAGGTTAAAGCACAAACGTAAAGGAGTGCGCATTACTCAAAGAAATCTATGTGAGTGTGCGAGCAAGAAACAAAGACAGCGATGGAGTAAAGTAGAATAATATTGGGCTTTTGAGGAGATTAAAGGCCTCTCCAGTTTCCCCAAGTTGTAGACAGAGATATAGTGGGGAAAGTACCAGGATACAACAATAGCCCAAACCCGGCTCCAAAAAAACCAAACAAACTCATAAACCTTACTTACACGGCATTTAGTTCTTCTGTAGTGATCTTTGAGGAAACTCAACAAAACTTTTATACTTGCAATACACAAACTTTCAAAAAGAACCTCAGTGCTAAACCACATTAACTTTAGTTTCAAACAGCACTTACAATTGGCAGTAATCATCACCATCATCAAAAATGCTCTGAGTGAAACATTTATGTGAGTCTAAAGTCAAGGCCAATAATCTAAGAAAGTGCACTTGCATCTGCATGTGTGTGTGTGTGTGTGTGTGTGTGTGTGTGTGTGTGTGTGTGTGTGTGTGTGTACATGGCCACGAAACTGATGCATGCACTACAAAGGCTAGAGATGTGAAGAGAACTCATGGACAGGCAACTCAGACAGCTGGCCAGATCAAATACGCCATATATTATGCTCCTCTCACCACATCAAATACCACCTACCAGTTCAAAGAAGCTTGTTACAATTTTTATGATCTCCCTCCCTGGACACTGGAGAGTCAGGCCTATAGGGCAAGACGTGGGCTCAGGATTTTTTATTTATTTTTTGGACAAAAACAAGAGAATAAATAATGCAGAACACCAGAGGTGAGAAGAGTTGGGCAGGAGTCGGAGCACCTGGGTGACACTTGCATCGTGTGGTATTAAGGAAGCCTCTGAAGTTCAGTGTGGCAAAGATAAAAGAGACAGCAGCAGCAGTGGACAGTTGGGGAGCATTTCCCAGTGACCTGAGGTGTGTGCATGTGCCTTTATGCTCGTCTTCCAGCAACACATGCAACATCTACCTGCTTCTATATAGGAAACATCTAGATAAGTGGGTGAGAAGATTGCAAGAAGAAGAAAAGATGCCCTAAAACGCTTAAAAATAAATCCCAGCACTCATACAATCTCCAAACTGTAACATTTTTGTTCTTTTTCATTATTTAACTATTTTTAAGCTTCATATTTTAAGCAGACGCACTGAACTTTGCTTGTACTGTAGCCCAGAAATGAAGCTACATCTGGCTCCTCTGTTGGTGTCATAGGTGTCATATACAGAGGCTATGTTAAAGAACCAATTCCAAAATATGAAGAAATAATGCTGAGGTGCTTTGTAGAAGTAACGCCAGCACAGTTTCTGCACACATTCAGCTGCTTCCTGGAGGTTAATCTCTCATCTGTGTTCATCTGTGTGAGTGTGTGCCTGTGAATCTGTTTATACCTCTGCTTAAGGCTGTATATCTGTGTACTTATTTTAAGAAAACAGCCTGGACCGAATTCTCTGTGTTCTAAGCTTCCAGAGAAATATGAAGAGCCTGTATCACGATCACTTTGCTGTGATGGGGATTAAGCATTAAGCATCATGAAGTGAGGCTGTGGTGCAGAATAATGACGCAACTTTTACTATTTAGTTTTGAGGGAATGTAAAAAAAAAAAAAAAAAACTGTACTAAATGAATGAATGCATGAAAAGAAGGAAATACACGCACTTCAAATATCCTCTTTGTCCTGTAGCTGTCTCTCTGCTTACACTAGCAAGAACAATTAAAGGCATGCCCGTGGCGTCAACCATGTTTGCAGAACATCTTCAGCAAATATTAGCGTTATTAAATTACTGCTTAATTCCGGTTTCTATCTTGCTACCCATTTGACATGAAGTGAAAATGTTGCATTTAAAAAGGTCCTTTGAAATCAACTAAAAGCAAACTCGGACTCGTGAAATTAATTGAAAATTCCCCTTAATGAGTGTTCTTTTTTTTTTTTTTTTAAATGTGTGGATACTGTTTGATCTAACAAAGCAATCCTTCCTCTTTGTATGGACAAATACATAAAGACAGGTTACACTGCTGGTCCTTTTCCAGCTCATGTCCATGTCCCTCCTCTGGAAAAGCACCAACTTTATCAGCAACTGCTACTTGACCCTGGCTAACTCTAACATCTGTGTGAATGCATAAAGTGTGTGGTAAACTGAAACATGTTAAATCCGCATTGACCACACCCGGCCGAAGAACTCAAATTTTTTCTTCATTCTGCATTCATGCAAGTCTGAAACTGAGGCTCCTGTACTTTGATATTATCCAGCAGGTGCCTGCAATGTCAGCTGTAAGTCAGACATGCTTATGTTAACCCTAAAGCTTTGACAACTGCCAATCAGCTGGTCTGTATTTTCTCCATCTGGCTAAAGAGAAAAATCTGTGTTTTATTTTATTTGTGTCATTATGGGTCTGTGTTGTTCCCATATCCTGGGATTTAACTCCCAGAACGACGGTGTTTGCATCAGCCTAATGCTTAAGCCTAAGACCTCCCAAATCCTGTCACATCCTAGGTCCCCGATCCCCCCCACCCCACCCTTTCCATTACATAAGTGGGGCATTATAGCTCTGCAAAGCAGCTTAGAAGTGAAGGGTATCAAGCAAGACAAAAAGGAAGGAAAAAAGAAGTAAAGATACAAGATCTGATGGGATGACATTACAGGAAAAGAAAAGCATCAGCCTCTTTTATGCTGTGGTTCTCTATGCACATAATGTCTTGCTTTCCTAACCTTTCCCCCCTCCCCTCTTAATATCCTCCTTTTCTTGGATGCCATGTACCCAAAAGACTTTTTTGCTTCCTCTTTGAGAAAAAGAGTGTTTTCGTGTTGTGCCGGTGAGTGGGTATCTTGTATGAGCAACCTGAGAGCGGTGGCTTTGTATGCTGCACTGTTTTATGTTCAGAGACTGCTAATTAAGTAGCATCACAAAAGGGGCCACTGTGGGAGCACATGGCGAGGGAGAAACAAACAAGGCCAGGCTTGTTTTTGTTTGTTTATACCATGAAGTCTGTCAGTCCTTCAAACGATTACGCTCGATCAGTGGCATGAGCAGCACCATCATACCAACTCTGTCGAGCACAAGGAAACAGAAGAGGTCGCAAAAGGTGTGTCTGAGCAGAGGCATTTAATAGGTGTGAGCAAATAGTGTGTGTGTGTGTGTGTGTGTAAGTCAGGAGACTATGAGGTCATATCGCTCGGCTATAATACCACTCATTAGAAGTGACATATGCATAGAGCAACCTCGCTGTTCCCGTATTCTTAACTACCTCTACACACTCACTCACGTACCCACACACACACACACACACACACACACACACACACACACACACACACACACACACACACACACACACACACACACCAAATCCTCCTAACAGGCCATCTAGGTGACATCCAGCTCTCAGACTTGACCTGCATTGATTTATTAAACACAGGGACCGATACCAGCCCCGTTACTCACATACATACTTGCATTCTCACACACACACACACACACACACACACCCTCCCCTCTCCCATGTGCCACCTCGACACTCCAATCTCATCGGACTATCAGACGCTCACTTTTCGAGACAGGGTCATCGTTTTAATGATGTCACCTATCAATCTTTAAGCATGCTCCTCCCCCACCTCATAAAACCTATAAAGCTCTGCATTCACAAAGGATCTATAAAACTCCAAAGTAGCTGTGGAGAAAACCTGCTGTTTACATGCATATTTTATAATTACAGCTAACCTTTTCTTACTGGACATATTGTATCAGAAATCTCAGACTGCAAAGCTTTGAAGAGTTACAAATACACAACTCTCCCCCTTCGAAAGCATAACATTTTTGTCTGAAGACACTAAAATTGTGTTGGCTAACAACAGGAGGAATGCTCCCTTTTAAAATACAGTTACAATTAGGCCAGCTTCCAGCCTGCCTCCAGAGGTCAGGAGACACACACACACACACACACACACACACACTTGTTCGCTCAGATGCATAGCGTAAACGCCCCACAGGGGCCATAAAACTGCTGTGAAGCATGGGGGGGATGGGATATACGGTACTATATGAAACCTTAGTTTGTCAAGCAAACACACACATACTCACACACAGTACACAACGTTTGCTCTTCATTCCTATACTGCCTGTATTTGCAGAACCCAGCAGTGGTAAACACTGAATCCAGCCTCTCGAGCCTATAGGCGCCTGCTGACACACTGCATATTTATCTTAAAATGCTTAATCCATTTATCAGCTCTCTTTATCAATGTATAATTGCCATATAATTAATAGCCTTGATGACTATAGCAATTAAATTTTCAATTACAAAACTGTGGAAAACCCCACATTCTAAAAACCAAATTGCCACGTATGGCAGCCACACTCGAGTGGCAAAAATAAAGACTCATAAAGCTTTTCTGTAATTAGTTTTCTAGCAAGCAACTGACTGACAGGCAGGAACGGGTGAGGTTTCAGCAGCCCACTACCAAAACAAAAAGAAAAGCCTTGTACCAGCAAACAACGTTCCCGCTGGCTTTATGAATCGACACTCGCTGTGAGCCTCGTAATTCCCCTCTCACGGCCCTGCACTTCCACCATTGCCATTCAAGTCCCAAACCGCTCACATGCCGCGCGCTGTTGGTTGGGCCACATGACAAATTACTACTGGGCTTATTATCAAAAATCAGCACTCGCCAGAGGGAGTGGTTGGGGAGGAGGAGGGTTACGACGGGGATTCCAATAAAGCCTGCCGAGCATCCACGGACAAAAGGAGAAGGACAAATTCTTCCTGCTGCTGACAAGCAAAAAGAATTCATTTCAATTACAAATGGCTGCTGTTTGTGTGTGTGTGTGTGTGTGTGTGTGTTGGGGGGGGGGCTCACAAAAGGTCACCAGGAGTTACAGCATTTGTGTGTCTTTGTATATCTATTTGTACAGCGCCGTGCATTATCTGCATTCTTATTCATTTATGGTTCAAAAGAAGGTAGAAGAGCAGAGTGCCGACCTGCTGAGAGCGATGGCATTTTTTTTTTTTTGGGTGACACGCTGACCTGCCTCTCTCTCCGTGTTGTGCTGCACTCTCAGCAAAACAAAACACTGTACACAGCCTCCTATCTTTTGTCTTCCTTGCCACACTCATTCGTTCTACATTACTTATCCCCTTCTTCTCCACCCTTCCCCTCCTGCCCCTGTCACATGCTCCCTCCTTTCCTCCCGCCTCCCCCCTTTGGCAAGCAGCCAGTTGTCTTTCCTTTGTCTGCTCTGTTTGTGATCGCTTATTAGAAAAATAAATGATTTTATAAAATGCAGATCAGCTGTGGGGATCTCCTACTGGGACAAGTCTCGATTATGACAAAACATCTGAATTTGTGGCCCTTATAAAATATTGTGGCTGTGTGTCTTTACCATCAGTCTAGCTGACTCATTTAATTTAATCAAACTGAACCCAAGATCACTGCTATAGTCGAGTGCAGTTACACCTAAAACTAGCCCAGGTAGGAGTCCTCTGCTTATGCTACACCATCACCACCATATCTGCCTACTGGTGTGGGCCTGGGGCTCATCTAATGTGAAAAGACACGAAAGTAGAGCCAAGAGGAGGTGCAGGAGTGCCTCTCAGACAGCTTGAATAACAACATGCTTAAAAGGTTAAAAAAAGCCCAAAGTGTGTTGGCTTATCCCAGCTTTAACTGTTAAAGTATAGCCATCACCCCACTTTGTTCAAGACTCCATTAATAAACTGGTGTGTGCATCGCCCTGCCAGCGCTATATTAGTTTTAAAATTCGCTTTTACGCAAGTTAATTTATGAAAGGAAACAAAAACTTGCAACAAACAAAAGAAAAAACTAAAACAAGTCAGCGTGACCTGTACACACCAGTGGAGCGCTGGTCAGCGCCATGACTCGGTAACTTCCCCTTTAAAGCACCACTACTGTCTCCAGCAGGTTTAAAATTTAAAGTAATCATGCATTCTCCGCTAATCCCTTTAAGGCCTACAAGTCCCATCATCATCAACTGTATGAATGAAAATTACACAATGACTAAGCTCTTTTCATTGGCCCTCGAAGCTACTTGATTTGGGAACATTAGGAGGGAAGAAAGAAAAGCATGCGCTGGGAACCATTTGACACAGCCTTTGTCGCAGCTTATGAATCATCCTACTCTGTAAGCCGACCAAATGAGCTTGTCTGTCTGGCATAATCTCATGACATCTCAACTTTAAATGGAGGAGCTGCTGGGAGTTGTGTTGACATTTCTTAATGATGACAACTGATCACTGTGACTAAATTTTAATTTAAGCTGGTTAAGAGGTGACCTCATCCGAGTTAGCTTTTAAAGCTGGGAAGATACCAGGACACTGGGATTTGTAATAATCTTACACGACATGGGACATGTTTTAATTGGCCAGACCCCCCCCAACTACTCTGCTGACAAAGTACTGTTAACTGGCCCACTATCAGATGAGGCTTACACTGAACTTAAGCACAAATCCCCCCGTCTATGTAGCTCACTGACAAATCCAAGTTTGTTTAAATCGTGGAAGCAGCATTATTGTTGCAATTCCACAAGTGAAATGGCACTGTAGGCTGTAAAGGTTCATTTGTTAAATGGTTTCATATAATATAGTCATATTTATTTTACACAGTCTTCTCTGTTTTCTGCGATTTGTTTAATTCTTGTTCGGCTCTTTTTTTTTTTTTTTTTTTAATTGATTTCGTGCCAGCATTTCAGTGCTTTGCAACTGTTATAAATTATGGCCAGTGAATGACAAATTTCCCAAAAATAAACAACAAAGTTGTACATTTCTTTTTAGACACATATACTATGCAGACATAAGTTTTGGATGACACCCATTGATCTTTGAACTTGGGTATTTTCAGTCCCACTGCCATGAGTGTATAAAATCAAGCACCTAGCCATGCAGACTGCCTTTATAGAGCTCACTTAAAATTGGCAACATCATCGTTCTTTACGGTTCAGCAACTATAGAACCAACTGTGCCTCAGTATTCAATTTTCCGTGGTTTGCCAGCATTTTGGCAAAGGAAACCATCTAGACCATTCTGCAGGAAGTTCATGACACTTTAAATATATATATATATATATATATATATATATATATATATATATAATACATAACTAAGAATGCATAAGATTACCCTTGATAGCACATCACCTATCTTTTTTTTAATCGTAATTACAAAATCATCTACAATCATACAGGGTCACATGAAATAAGTAAGTGAGGATGTGGCCATAGATGAGCATGTTTTCCAAAGGAATGACCTAAAGTTACCTCACACTGTGTGGTTCTTTTTAATCATCGTGGGTATCAGGGGCACGGTGAAGAAATAACTGCTCTCCCACTTCCTCCTTCTGCATGCTTCCCAGTCACCTAGGTGTATCCACGGATACCCTGGACCACTGGAATACAAATACAACCCAGACACTCGCCTCTCAGGCCCATTACCGCACGCACACACAAATCCCAAACCACCCCGTCTTCACTCCTGTTCCACTGTCTCTCACTCCATCCCCCTTCATTAACTGTTTTTTCTGTTTCAAGACAGGCACAGGGGACTATTTGTTCAGTTTTAATAAACGGGACAGTGGGGAACCGTTCTTTCATTTGCTCTTCAGAGATTATGCAAAATTTAAACTGGGATGCATTATGTGCCTTGGAAATTAAAAAAAAAAAAAATGGAGGTTACTTAAGCCTTTTACCCACTTTTCCTATTCATGTACATGAGTTGGAAGACTGGATCATGCAGTCGACGTGCCACAACAACTATCTTAGCTTTTCATGGATGCAAATTTGCATCTGTACCTCCACCTCGCTGTCTGATTTTAGTCATGCATTTGTACAGAGGCTCTGGGGGTGCCCTTGGATCACTTTGAAAAATCCCAGAGAGGCACGATGAAAGGACTCCCAGCAGGTGCTCTTGGCCACACAGCACAATACTAGAATAGCCACTGGCCGAAGTAGCAGAAAAGTGGTGCCAGGAGGGCTGATGGTGAAGGGCAGAGGGTGGGTGCCGTTCGGCGATAGGGTGGGCAGATTTTGGAGCCAGCAGTGCGCGGGCCCGGCTTTTTCGGTGGCCCTGAACAAAGCCGGCCTCTTCAGAGCCATCCAGAGATGCAAATTGCTCTTCATCAAAGTTTCACACTCCGTTTCCAGCGAACAAAATGGAAATGCTGGCTCCTTGGCTAGAACTGTCAGTAACGCCCCCTCAGTCCTCTGTCCTCTTTCAGTGTTTGTAACCGGCAGTTCTTAGACGAACAGCCAGGTGAGCACACACATTCACGCAAATACTCACTACAGAGTCACATTTGCACACATACTGGGCATCAACAATAACACACTCACGGACACACACACACACATGCACACACACCCCTCCAGGCCCAGCTTTCTTTCCACTGGCTGTGTTTTGATCCAGTATCCCACTGGGAGGCTTACGATGAGCCCTGCTTCAAATTAGGCTGGGCAACAGCCATCAAAGACATCCCTGCCGGAGGGGTATTTAGACCTGATCAGCCTCACCCAGAGGCACCTACAGGTAAGGGAGAAGGGTGTGTCTGTGTGGGAAAAGGCAGAAAAAGAGAAAGCGGTGTGCATATATGTATGTGCAAGGGGTGCCTTTAATATTTCAGAATAATGATTCCCTTATTCTCTTCTTTTTCCCTCATCCTCCTTCTCTCTTTTTGCCGCCAGCTAAAGAAAGGGGACAATGACCTCAACTCCTGGCTTAATGTGATAACAGCAGCGCTTTAACCTAATGCAGGACTGTCTTCCAATATTCTGTTGAAGTCTGAATGCTTTTAAAAATGTAGGCTGAGCAAACAGGTCAAATACGCCACATTAGCATTTTTGGAAAGAATCCCTGGATGGCAATGATGTTTTCTAATTCCTTTGTGTGTGTTTGTGTGAGTATGTGTGCGCTCTGTACAGCTTGTGCCAGGCACTAGGGGGGGTTTTGTTGAACCCGTTTGACCACCCAAATCCGTGGCTAGCCGGTAAGCTGATCTAAGCTTTACACATGGTTTCCATCTGGGGTGAAGGAGGAGAAAGTGAACGGAATAAAATGATCCTTACTGCACAAATTTGTGTAGATTTTAAATGAGGACTTTTTTTTATCTTGAAAATGCTTAACGCGAATACATCACAGATCAGTATACAGTGTAGTCCCATTCAGTTCATATCAGCAGACAACAGGCCACTGAAATGATTCGGCTACTCTGAGATATTATAACGGGAGTTTAACTGAGGGGATATTTTAGAAATGGACAAAAGAGTGGACAAAGAGGCTCAGAAGCTAGGCGCATATAGCTCTCAGGTTCTTCTTAGAAGTTCACACGTGTGTAACTAATAGACCTTTTCGACCAAACGTGCACAGCTTGAATTTTGCGTGTAATCAAGCAGCATTTTAAACAAAAGAATACAGAAGCCATCCTGTGATTTTCCTAAAGTACTTTGGTAAAACTATAATACTCACGCTGATCCTGAAAAGCTTTAACGGTTAAAAAAAAAAAACCCCACAAAGAACAAACACAAAAGGTTGCTTCAGATCCTGGAGTGTTTTGTTCCTTTTTATGCTTTAGTATGTAACTACATAGAAATTATTAGGACATAATTACAGATTTCAGTTAAGTTTTTCCTTGCTTCCCAGTCGCCCTTTTCTCTCCTTGTTACTCCATCTTTTTAAATCACTCTCTCTTTAGACTTGTATGAAAGACAGCAACTTTAAACCAAACTCTCACCCATCCTCTTGACACTGACAGAGCAACCTCTGCATACTAGCGGGCGAAATAAAATCGTTATACTACTACTAATACTCATCTCCCATTCGCACTGTTCAGAGTCTACCCACATTTTGAATAGACAACACAGACAAAGAGCAACTGTGACGATTAAATTCCATGCAATCCAGTTTTAAAAAGGAGCACTGGGTTCGCTGGTAAGGCACCAAACTGCGTAACAAAAGAGGTGCAGTAGCATTACGTATTAGGAGTATTGTGAGTGAGGTTCTCAGGAGTTTAAAAAAAAAAAAAAAAAAAAAGCAAATATAAGACCGTTTACTATACATCCCCAGTTATTTTCTACCATCGCTGAATGAATAGAGTTCGCTTAGAGGCGGAGGAGGCCTTTCTGATTAGTATTCTTTAGAGTCTGTAAGAACAGACAGGCCTGCGATCAGAATGCAAGGAAGTCCTCTTTCAGGCAGTGAAGGAGTGAGGGTGAGGGGGACGAGACAGCAGAGGCTTGTCTACCATGTAAACAAAGCTTTAAAGATCGCATTAACAATGCAGCACAGTCTTAAGCAAAGAAAAAGTCTATCCTTCATCTTCTTTAAGGTGTCTTTATGATCTCTGTAAATGCTTTTAGAGAGCAGAAATTACTTTATGGCGTGGAATACTGAGTTAGCACGTACCTCCAATACCCATATTGACTGAAAGGCTACGGCTGTGAAATGTTGCATCTGGACATGTCAGATAAAAGAACAGTGTTATTTCAAGAGCAACAAACTGCGTGCAGCCATCAAAGTGTTTCCAAAAAGCAAAAGAAAGACACTAAAGTCCTTGCAAGCAGAAAGATTCGGATCCCTGAATAATCACATAAAATGATGAAGGTGACGCCTTCTTCTTCTTCTTCTTTTAATTCATCAGGAGTTCATGAATCACTTCAAATTGTCGACGACTCCCCCCCCCCTTTCAGACTGACTAATAATAAACTTCTCCTAGTCTGACCTCTAAGATTGACGCTGAAGTTGTGGTTTAGTGTTGAATTCACTCACTGAAGCCATGAGTTTAAACGCAGCGCATCTTGAATTTTCTTTCAATCCAAAGAAATACAGCGAGCATAAAATGTCATCAGATATATAATGACAGGGTTGTTAACATTTTGAAAAAAAAAGATAAGCATTTCAAAGAGCAAGACACAAACAAAATGAACATTTTCTTTCATTATTTGAATAAAATGGCAAAAATGGCAAACTGATTCCTCCCATCACAGCCACTCCAACAACGTTAATTAGATTTAACACATAATAATGCTACAATCCCACCAGGATCTCTCTCCTACCCCATCCTCCCTCAGTCTGTCCATCCTTCTGTCCATCTTCTCTCTCTCTCACACACACAGTACACTAAAAAACCTCTTTTTGTGCTCTGTGTCATTGATATTGCTCGGCTGGGGCCTTTCAGCTCTGACGGATAAGGAGCCCATAGGAACCGACTGCGCTCTGATAAAGGTATGGCGAACGGAAGCGAGCGTGGGTTCAGGCCCTTTCAGCCCTCCAGAGGAATAATTTACAGCTCTGCCAC